>NW_008340972.1:1849795-1867303 GCF_000622305.1 Nannospalax galili | reverse complement strand
GGCAGAAGCCATCTCATCACCATCAGCTGCTGCTCTGAGCAAGAGCTCTGTTGGCACTAGAGGCTGCATGAAGAACCGATTCACCTTTCAGCAGAGGAAGGGGGCCAGGGCTGCTGTGTTCAGCCGGGCTCCACTCTGGTCAGCTGCACTCACTTTTGACAAAACCTTGGTTCTTCAGACAAGAAATACACATGACCCACACCTGTGAAACACACAAGGTCTCTGACCTCATGGCATGGAGAAATGGGGGGAAAAAAAGTCGGTACGAAATCACCAGCTCCATTTCCTGATCAAGAAAGGATAGAATGTTGGAGAAATAAGCTAATTATATATTTCTGAAAAATGGCCAAATATATTCAGTCAAAACAGTGATTGTTTTGCTTGAAGTTCCAACAGGAAAACAAACAAAAACAACAACAACAAAAATCACTAAGTAGCAAATGTTAGTAGAACCAATTGTCTAGGAAGAATGGACATCTGGGAGTGTTTGCTGCTAGCTTCCACGTCTTACATGCACGTCTCTATTCTACAGGGCCGCCAGATCCACCCAATAATAATCACACTAGAAATTTAAAAATAAAATTTCTGAGCCCTATGCTTAGTTACGGCTGTCATTTCAAGTGCAAAATCATGGTCAAGATTGCTTGTAGACCAGTCACTTAAGAGGATGTGGGATTTCATCCCCAGATGCGGGTTTGACTCACAATGCTCCAACATTATCCACAATCACACACATACACACACACAGAAATCCAAGATCAGAAAATATTTTTTCTCTAAATTTCTTATGTCTCTCTCTCTCTCTCTCTCTTCACCTGAGAACAGCACCTACAGTTTCCATGAAAATAAAAAAGGTCAATCTCACCAGCTGCTGGTAAATCAGGTCCTTCAAGGGATTGTCTAAGATATAACACTGTCCTAACTAAGAAGGGACAGAAAAGGAAAGAAAAAAATATGAACTTGGTCAACGCTTCAGTACAAATTTGGCACTTGTTCAAAGATGTAGGGTGGTGTGCAATAGTCAGAGAAAGGTCTCCAAGGGAAATAATTGCTTATTTTGTGGTATGTAGCAAGGAAGGTTAAAAAAAGAAACAGGCTTTTTTTTTCCTCTTAACCCTCCAAGCACTGATTTTCATCTTTAAAGCATAGAAATGGAGAGAGGATGGAGAGAAGAGAACTAGAACATTGTAGAACAAACAGCCATAAAGTTTATTAAAAAAAAAAAAAAGTTGACAGGTAAGACCTCAGTGCTGGCATGTAGCAACTGAGTTACTGGCATTATTTTACCCATAGCTTATTTAAATCTCTTGTTGATGTTGTTTGCTTGAATTTTTTTCCTTCCCGAGCCTCATGAGGCTGAGGTCTATCAGTCAGCTGATGTCCCAACTATTTAAGACTAACAGTTAAAGTAACAGTCAGTGTATGAGAAAATTAATGTGCTTGGCCACTGGTAAGGATGAACCAGCTAGGGCTTCTTTAAGTCCTCAGGTCACCACAGTCTGTTGGCCCTTATCAGTTGGCTTGTCCTGCAATATGGTTTTCACTGTCACTCCCATAATCTACGTCGGGGTCATCCTCTTCCTCGTCGTATTCATCATAAATCTCTCCGTTGATGTCCTCAGCCTGGATCTCCTCTTTGATGTGTGGTTCCTCTCCCTTCACGCCATAAGTGCTCTGAATCACGGGCATCCCAGGTTCGGGGCTGCTGGACACACTCGAGTGCTCTGAGGGCAGGTGAGGGGATGGCATGCCTGCCATGGCGATGGCTCCCGGGTACACAACACCAGCAGTGGCAATAGGGATCTGTGCTTGTTGCCTGTCACGGAGAAATGCCCAGGGAGAGATGGTGAGTGCGCACCTCAGAGGTTGGTTTTACTATACACCCGTCAGCAGCATCCAACCGTAAGGAACCCAGTTATCTAGCATGTTTACACCGCAGCCTATGTTAATTCTAAAGCGTGTGCTGCTTTTCAGGTTGCAAAGCACTCAAATGAATTGCCATCTGATACTTCAAATAATCTTTTTGGATGATTAGAACAAACCAAGACACAGAAAGATTAAGCAAAAAATCCAGTGCTTAACTCCAAGCTCAGTTTACCTTCATGATGCTAGGCAGAAATATTGTTTCCACAATTAATCCTAAAGATAATTCAGTTTTCGTGGAAAGATCTCTAAGCTATTAGATGTTTCAATATGACGTTTTGCTCAAGAAAACACCAGAATGTTGCACCATCATTTATCCATCTAACGTGTGAAATAGGTTAGACCTGTTGGAGGCAGGAGGCAGGAGGCAGGGCTAGTCTTGTGGGCGCACAGCCTGTGAACCCTCCCTACAGTCCCAGGCTAGGTTCACAGACCTGCTGCAGGAGTCTTGAGACAATAATTTTTTTTTTTTTTTTTCTCTTTTTGAGACATGGTCTCCCTGTAGCCCCAGCTGTCCTGGAACTCACTATGTAGACCAGGCTGGCCTCGAACTCACAGGGATCTGCCTGCCTCTGCCTCCTGAGTGCCGGGATTAAAGGTGTGTGCCACCACGCCCAGCTAAGACAGTAATTTTTAAAGGAGGAACTCTCTCTTGTTTATGCACTGGGCTTTAAAGACTTTCTTTAGCAGATCCTAGCAGGAGGGAGTTAAAAGATGTCTATTCACGCTGTCCTTGAGTCATTCATATGTTTATTATTTACTCCAGATATGGTGGC
Source organism: Nannospalax galili (assembly GCF_000622305.1). NCBI lineage: Eukaryota > Metazoa > Chordata > Mammalia > Rodentia > Spalacidae > Nannospalax > Nannospalax galili. The sequence continues at coordinate 1,864,604 of NW_008340972.1, read as the reverse complement.
CTGACAGATGCTCGGGTAGAGCATACTGACATTTTCCTGGGAACTGTTTCAAGGGCGCTTACTGTTTCAATTGTAACTTTATTCCTCCGTGTTTTGAGGGAATTCTGCAAAGCAGCTTCTGGAACGGTATAACATCAGTCTGTGGGAGGCACAGGAGAGCGCTCTTAGGGCAGGGTTTTTAATTCAGGATAGAACCTTCCCTGTTCATGACCTTGTTGTAGCCTAAATATAATCTCTACTGTGTGTGACGTACACACAGGTGGCCTGGATAGCCAAGCAATTTCCTTAATATTCAGAAACAAGTGTTTTTCTTCTGAAGTCAATTTGAGATTGTGTTAACTCTACTAAGCTCTTTGTTGTAGAATTCATCATGGTGAAGCTTTGGAAGACACCATTACCAGTGGGGGAAAGAACCTGTAATATTTGGAAGTTTGGAACGGCAAACTTCAAGATTTATTATTGAAGATATTCTGTTTTCAAATGGAATAACCAAGCTCAGAGGAGAGGTAGGAGCTTGCAGTGTTTTTCTCTCTCCTCTCTCCCCTTTCTCCCTCCTCTTTCGCTGTCTCCCTTCTCTGTCTCCTCTCTCTTCTCCCTCTGTCCTCTCTCCCCTCTCTCCCCCCTCTCTCCTCTCCCTTCTCTTCCTCCCTCCCTCCCTCCTGTCTCTCTGTGTCTCTCACTCTGTCTCTCTCTCTTTCTCTCCCCCCCTTCTCTCTCTCCCTCTCTCTCTCTCTCATGCATTTAGGACTACATAAAGGTTTGGAGACAGAATGATCTCGGCCAACAATGGACAGCAGGTTCTTTTGCAACCACACAGCCATGTTGCAAGTTCCATGATGGGCAACAGGAAGCTGGTGCCCCCCAATCAAGGAGCGGAAGTGCGTACCCGACGTTGAAGTATTGCCGCATTTCCTGCCGCCGGTTCCGCATGATGGCCTTGTACTCCCCTATGCGCAGTTTCTTGCCGTCCACCAGGCAGGTGCGCTTCGGCCTGGGCTTGTACTTGTAGTCTGGGTACTTCTCCAGGTGCTGTTTGCTGAGTCGGGCCTGCTCTTCGTAGTACGGCTGTTTCTCCAGGTTCGTCATAGCTTTCCAGCGAGAGCCTGCGGAGGGAAGGGGGTTAGGGTTCCATGGCAGTGCTTCTAAGAATCCTGAAATAGAGAGCTATCATGGAGAACAAGAAAAAAAATCCAAAAAATGTTGGACAGAATCCAGAAATACATAAACATGTTTCTGATTAGTAAGACCCGACTTGAAAGGCGAGATCTCACAAGAGCAGAGGTGTTGGTAGTGCAAAGAAATTATGCACCCAGACACATGAATACTGGGCAATATATTATTTTTGGCTTGAAGGAACAGTTTAGCCAAACTTGCTTATTATGCACTGAATATCTCAAGGGTTTTATGGATACTGCTTTCATTTCTACAGCACACCATGGGGTGTTTCAGCTGCAAACCCAAAAGCTACACATTTAATTTACCATATATTTTGAATCTGAGACTTACCTAGTTTCTGAGAATTTTCATGTGAGGGTACATTTCTTATTAAAAAAAAATACTATAATGCATAGTCTTATCCTTTCTAAAACACTAAAATGTGTATATTGGAAAGACTGGAGTTAAAAATTAATTCCACCAAATAGTTAACTGTAATTAAAGTTATAATAACAAACAGGATTGGGGAACTGCCAAGCACTGGAAGCCGTGTTAAGACCTTCTTTAGGTCATCCTGAGTCCTGTGGGGTAGCCCACCTCTCTCCTCTGGCCTGAACATAAGCACCCTGACACACATGTATGAATGCACAGGCATATGTACAAACACACACATATATACACTAAGATTTTAAAAGAACTTTTGACCATTCATTTCCTTTTATCACAGTCCTATGAGACAGAGAAAGAGCACTTATAGCTATTTTCATAGATAAGACAATTTTCTCATAAACAAAGCTAACCAGCACCTTGCAACTATTAATGTATAGATCTGACTCAAACTTAGTTTTCCCAAAAGTTTTCTAACTTTTAAGTACATATTTTAATATGTTCTCTTACACGCATAATCCACCTATTCCATATGATCTAGCAGAGCCTTGGTACAGAATAATAAATATGAACTGAGCAAGACCTTTAGTTTAACAAACCCCTTTCCATAGTATACACATGCATCTCTTCCCATGACACAGTCTACATTTGTGGCATTGACCCAAATTCCTTCCCCTTCTCTTCATATTAATTTTGTATTAAATCTAATTTAGATTGAGAAAAAAAAAGTTTGAGGCTTAACTAAAAATACTTTATGCTAATTCTGAGTTTAGATGTGGTTGAGTACTTTGATTCTGTCAGTATGTCTATGAATAGTAACAGGAGTAGTAATAGTGTTAAACTTTAAAGATAGGCTTAAAAAATCTTACTGCAAATGTATGGTTCTCTGGAAAAATAATTAGATCAACGTGATTCAAAAGCACAAAACCCACAAACTTGAACCTAGGAGATACCTGTGGCTCCATTTGTAGTGTGGTCTCCTCCTCCCCCAAGACTCACACTGGAATTTCATCCTCACTGTGGGCATTACAGAGAATGGAAACATAGTCTGACTATGGTGCTTAGAGGTGAGGAAGAGCACATGTTATTACCAGGGTGAAGCCCTGTTACTGTGTTGGTAGGTTGAGAAGGAGAAGAGGATGGAGAAGGAGAGAGAGAGAGAGAGAGAGAGAGAGAGAGAGAGAGAGAGAAGGAGGGAGGGAGAGGGAAGAGATGGAGGAGGAAGAAGATGGAGAGGAGGTGGAGAAGGGAGGAGAGGGAGGGGAGAGAGAACACAAGCCCATTTCCCTGCCATGCAATGCCCTGCATTTTGTAGGCAAGAAGGCCATTAGGTTATAGCCCGAATAAATATCTTTATACAGTCACCCAGTCTCAAGTACATCATCATAGTAACAGAAATCAACTAATTCATGAGCCTACTAAAATGCATACCGGGTGCTGTTTCCTTGAATTATTTAATGAATGAACTAAGCAAGATCTTAGAAACTTTACAACTGGTTCCCTACCCAGTGTTAATTCCATAACTCAAATGGAAATAGGTCATTGTTGTGCGTTCTTCCCTACAGATGCGGAGGCTCCTTCAATGTGAACCAGTCTCTCTCTATATTGACAGACACATTGGTGCATGGACTGAAAGGGGAAGCACCTCTTTGCTTACATACTTCATGCTATGTAACAGATATTACATCTGTGGGTATGCCAGCAGAATTGTTACAAGGTTTTATAAACAGGTGTTTTCTCCCCAATCTAGAAGCTATTACAGTTTGTTTGTTTTTTAATTTCAAACAGAAACTCATGGTACAGTTCAAACAGTAGAGCTGCTTTTTCTTTTTCTTTCTGAAACTCCCACTTAAACAGCATTGTCCAGCCCCAAGTCAGTTGGTCAGGCCATATTATTTCTGAGTTCAGTTTCAAACTCTGCCTCATCTACTCTAGAAGGCCTCGAATATTATCACGCTGCTCGTGGAGGACACACAGAAAAGCCGAGAACACTAGTGAAGAGGAGAGATTGTTCTCTGTGGATTTCTTGCCAGGACGTAGACCAGCATTTGAGCCTCAAATCAGGGCATAAAAAAGTTAACCGCAAATAATTGTCAGAAAAGCAGAAACAGACTGAAAACATGGACCAGTGACAACTGACTTTAGGAAAACCCCACCAACTATCTTTATGTCAAGATGGAACATAGATATCACTGTGCTCAGTTAGACTAGGAATTGCTAAAGACGCTTCCCTAAATTTTCTCTAAGTTTTAAAAGGTGATGCATCCCTAATGAAAAAAGCCTTTACATCCTGAGGTAACCGGCTTTGGTCTGGATGTGCCTGGCTGCTTACCCTGACCCATGTATAAAGAGGAAGCAGCTTACTGGTTACAAAAGGTGGGCTTTTTACAAAGACCATACAGTTAGGTATTCTTCCTGATAAAAAACTCAATAACAATATTTGATTCTCAAAGTAAGAAAATGAAAAAAGCCTTCTATTCTTTTTCTTTTCCTTTTCACTTCTCAGTCTGGAAACTCTGCAGAGGAGAGCAACATAGCCATCTCCGTGGGGCATGTAATGAATTTGCACATTTTACTCCAACTACTGTGTATCTAATCAGAAAAAGATGTCCCCCATTCCCTGATCTCGCGCCAAACAGTAAAAGGTGATTCCTTATGTTAACAATTTCAGCAGAATGGCTTATTAAAACCAGATTTTAGGGTATTATAAAATGCTTAGAAGCCCTTTAAAATGTCAACTAGGATCCCCAGAGACTACGTAAAATGTCAACGCAGCTCAAGCGCCTGTTTTAAGCAGAATGAATTAGCAGCATGCTGTCGGAGGCTGTTATCCAAAACAATCAGTAAAGAGAAAAAAACATCAAGCTTTCTTTGTACTTTTAGATGAAATAGGCCATTTAGAATGATCTTGTGGATATTTGAAGAACATTTATTTATTTAAAGGCAACTATTGAGGTCCAAAACACTTCAGTGTCTAATATTTGGCTGACTACAAATGTTATATCTTTAATTAACACAGTTTTATCATAAAGACTGCATTACGGTTCAGCCATATAGCATGCAGCCTGTGATGGCAGAAATCACATGACAATTCTCACGTTCTATCCTTCTAGTCAGAAATGGATTCTCTTAGTCTTCTCTCTACTATATGGAAACTCTGCTATATTTCATAAAGAATTATGTCCACATTACTTTTTTTAATTTGTAAAGATTTGATTTAATTATATGTATATGTGTGTGTATGTCTGTGTGCGGGCATGGCTAGGTATGGACATGTGAGTATGGGTAACCAGGGAGGTCAGAAGAGGGAGTTGGAATCCCTGGGACAGGAGTTACAGAAGGCTGTGAGCTGCCATATGGGAACTGGAAGCCGAACCCGGGTCCCCTGAAAAACCAGCGGAAACCCTTAGCATTGAGCTGTCTCTCCAGTCTCCTACATCACCTCTCAGAACTGCTTTATATATATTTTTTCTCAGGCACATGAACTGGTATGAAGATCATTTCAGCAATGTTAATATTGAGCTCTTTAAAAATTTTGACCTTTCTGGATTTCTAATTCAGGAATACATGCTAAAACATGAAATATGCTCATGTAAAACATGTTTCTTCTTTTAGAAAGCGTTTCCAAATGAAACAGGTGTGGCGTTTGTACATTTGAGGGAATTTCATGAGGAATAGAGAATGTAGTCATTAAAGGGAGACGAGATCAGAGGTAATAGAGGTGCAAGAAATATGTGCTTCTTCTCCACCGGTACTGGTTTTTGACTTTGTATAGACGTGTGTCTTCAAATGTACATGTTCTCAGGCTCTGTGTGTCACTAAAGTTCACTTGTTCCATCTTTCAGGATATCCATCTACTAATCACAAAATCATTGTAGGAGAAAACATTAAAATGCTACTTGAAGTGACTAAGTGGTTTGTTCTGGTCATATAACTAGTGCACATTGTGAATGGCTGACGTCTACGACCTTTGTTGAGAATCTGGGAGTGTGAAGGAGTAAGTGGGTCAATACGTGCTTGCAAGCAATCAGTCGTTTAATGTGCTGCCCCAAGACACCTCTCTCTATAAATTACATATGATTCCATGTTCATTATAGAGTTTAACGAAGATTTAATAATTTAGACATATGTTGTTACCTAGTTATTAAGGCCGATTTTTTTTTTCTGATAGATCAGGGCACTTCCAATGTACTGTCCCATTCCTGTTGTCAGAGGAGAGATGATACAAATTCTGCCTCACCGTTCCAGTGCATGTGCACCATATGCTACTTGAAGATGAAGATGAAGATAATAAGAAAGAGGAGGGGGGAGGAGGAGGAAAAGGAAGAGAAGGAGGAGAAGGAGGAGAAGGAGAAAGGGAGGAGGAAGAGGAGGAGGAGGATGAAGAGGAGGAGAGAGAGGAGGAGGAACAGGAGGAGGAGGAAGAGGAAGAGGAGGAGAAAGGGAGGAGGGGGAGGGGGAGGGGAGAGGAGGAGGTCAACAGAAGGCATAAAATAAAAACCCCTTTCTTTTATCCGCACCTGAGACATGACTTCACTCAGTCTACATGATGTCTCTGTAATCTGTGCTCATTCTTCTTGTCCCTATGGGCTTTGTAGTCTGTGTTTTAGGATAAATCTTTGCTTTTTTGTGTGCTAGAAGCTGTGGTGATAAGTAAAGCCTCTTAATAAAACTGAAAACTATTCAAAGTTCCCAAGTATTGCTAAAAGCACCTTCATTGCATAAGGTTACTAAAAGCATAAAAAGCGAAGGTTCTGGATTTTATGCTTTGACCGTCTAAACTTGGCCCTCTTCCCTTCCTGGTAGCGTGCAAGGCACTCTGAACAAATTTCAAAGTCAAAATTCAAAGAAGAGAGACGAGGGAGAACTTAAGATTCACAATAACCTGGATGCAGTTCACAGAAGGAATAAATAAAAGTGGCCATCGCTGATCTGTAGTGGCTCCTTTCAAAGCAATTTTTTTCCTCTGTCATACTTAAAAACATTTGCACATTTTAAAGATAAAATGTTACAATAATGAACATAGAGATCCTCAACTAAATAAGTTCTAGAAACTTGGCATGTTTCTCTGATGCTTCGTCCTCAGCCAGTCCCTTAGTGAAGGCTGTTATTTTGGAAAAGAGGAAGACTTGGGATGCCTGGCTTCCACATCCAGTGTCTTCCAGGGACCGCAGGGAAGAGAACGGCACATCTAGAGCACACACTCTGTCCTCCCTGTTTCCTTACCCAGTATCTTGCTGATGTTGGAGTTGTGCATGTCAGGAAAGGCTTGAAGGATTTTCCTCCGTTCGTCTTTAGCCCACACCATGAAGGCATTCATTGGACGCTTTATATGGGGTTCATTACTACCACGTCCCCTGGATTCCCTATAAATTCTTGACTCGGAAACTCCAGCACTTCCTAGAAACAGGGAACATCATTTCATGTCAGAGTTAAGACTTTGGCAGCTTCTCTCCCTGATGACTGTTTTTTAGTCTATTAAAATATCTGAAAACAAAAAGTACTTCTGATCATAGTACTTGCAGTTCTGAAGGCAGATGCTTGCTTCTAAGTGTCTGATAAGCCTGTGGTAGCCAATGTGTATTTTTAATTCATTTCTCATTTCTTCTCTGGCTTTCAATGGACTGTGGATAGTTTGTTTACTTGCAAGAGAACATTTAGACTAGCTCCATAGGCATGCGAGTTCTGCAAAAACGTTATGAATGTAAAGGATCTGACAAAACCAGAAAATTCTAATCCCTGTGGCAGGGTGGGTTAGTAAAGTAACTCAAAGACTGTCCAAGCATGACGTAAGCATGCCCTTTCCTGCCTCTGAGGGTATATAAGTAGAAACATACTGCAGAGAATGTGGAGGTTAAAACACAATATAAATATTTCCCTTTAATGTAATTGGTGTTTCTTTTAAACTATGTGCTGATTCATATATATATATATATATAAAATTTATGGACATGAAATCTGCAAATAGGTAATAATAGTTTAACCCCCAAAGATATTTGAAAACTAGAGGGAAAGAACAAATTAATGAGTGACTATGGTTTCTAAAGATTTTTTTTGTCATACATTTAAGATAAAAAAATATATATTTGTGTGAACTATTCTCCTAACATCTAAAGTTATCCAAAGAAACCAGTTGATGGCTACAGTTTAGCCATCAGGAGCCTCTAAGGACAAGACATACCCTGTGAGTCGCAGTAGACCTTAAGAAGCTCTACCACATACTCCTGCCTCATGGGACCTTCTGGAGCGGTTCAGCTCCAAGATGCTTGAGTTTCGGGGGTGAAAAGAAGGGGAGCCAGAAGATGACGAGGGACTCTGGAACTAGGTTTTCATTCATTGTCAGTATAAAATAGATGATAGCATTTTAAAGTGTCTGGGGATTTCTAGCATTTGCATTAGCAGTTAAAGCACACCTTTTCTTTTCCAACCCTCCATAGTCTTATTTCTTAATTTGAAGAAAGAGGAAACAACTGATTTCCCTCTGCAGCAGCCAGCAAGCCGGCAAGCCAGAACAGTGCCTCTCTGGGTCGCACTGGTCATGACTTTCATGCATCACATGCTCTTGGGTCAGATATAGAATAGAAGCCATTTTGCATACAAGCTCAACTAAATGTAACAAATAACAGTGACACAAGCTTTGATGTAGGTATGCTCATTACTGAAGGTCCATTTTATCATGCTAGTGCAACTTAAAATGGATGAAATGTGGTACGACTGGCAATTGTCTCTTTATTGACAAATGGGAGTGCTAATATACAAGAACACCTTCTGAAAAGGGTTTGTAACTAGCAAAGTATCATTTATACATCTGACTTTTCTGGTTCTTACACCTTTCAGCAACAGAAGCCAGGACAGGGACAATGTGTGATCTCATCGACTCTAAACTGGCTCTTTGTGTATATACAGGCCAAATTTATCCTGCCTGGTGAAGCTAAAAAATAAAAATAAAAATAAATGGCTATCTACATTGGACCAGAAAAAAATACAGTTCTTTTATTCTGAATATCCAATTGGAAAAGTTTAGTTTGAAATGGTTATATGTTCAAATTTGGCTAGCTTTGGGCTGGTGAGAAGTTTGATGATCAAGTAGAATTGGCCCCAGGTACAGACCAGACACAGTGTGCTGAGGACACATGGGGACCACTGTCTTCTGAAGCCTGTATCTCAAAGGTTTCCTGTGATGGAATGTTTGTCCAACTTCAGCCAAGTTGAGGGCTGGACCATCAAAACCCCTTAAAACACATACATGTGACATGACACCAGAAGGAGAGTCCCAGTTGACCTCCTGGATAAAGTAAACACCTCTTCCTTCTCCTTCCCTCTTAGCAGTGAGTATCAGGTGGACTGGATGTGACCTTGGCTGGTGGCAATGTTCAGAGTGGCACAAACTCAAGGCATAGGAGGGAAGGTGTAGATTTCTAGCTGTGGTGCTAGGTAGATGGAGTCTGGGTGTTGGGTCAGGGAATGTGCATTTGTCTGTGCATAGAAAGTATAGGAGGGAAGGGCTCCAAAGTTCAAGAAAATGTCCAGGAAATGTTCTCTTGGGGTTTAACTGACACAAACTGATAAATGACTTGGTGGACACAGAGTTCTGCAATGTTGGGTGCACAGGAAACAAGGGAGCTAGAGAAAACATGGCTGCTGGTCAATGACGTTTGCTTTCTGATCTCGGTCCTGCCTCTGGCCCTCACAGTGCTCTGTGCCTGAAGAAAGGATCCCCAGGCCCCAGGGTCCCTGCCATATCTCCAGTCGCACTTACAGGTCATGCTGCGTTAGGGCTTAAATGAGATGAGGGTGGTGAAGGATGGCATTGCGCAGTGTAGGTGGCCTTCCACCGCGGTGATCGGGTAGGCAGTGCGGACCCTGTCTGCCTTTCTGCAGTCTTAATCAGCCCTTAGACACACTCCCACACCATACTGGAATATGCATAAATGAGTTTCACAAACCATCAGAATCTCCGCTCATATTGAAATCCATCATTGCATGGCTAAATTTTCCTTCTTCGTTTTGTTTCACTGCCAGCTGCTGAGTCAGACTTTCCAGTGTTGTTTTTTCCTTAAAAAAGAAATTTAAAATGAGAATCCTGAAATCATAATTATTCAAAGACATCTCGGATGTGACCTTGGCTGGTGGCAATGTTCAGAGTGGCACAAACTCAAGGCATAGGAGGGAAGGTGTAGATTTCTAGCTGTGGTGCTAGGTAGATGGAGTCTGGGTGTTGGGTCAGGGAATGTGCATTTGTCTGTGCATAGAAAGTATAGGAGGGAAGGGCTCCAAAGTTCAAGAAAATGTCCAGGAAATGTTCTCTTGGGGTTTAACTGACACAAACTGATAAATGACTTGGTGGACACAGAGTTCTGCAATGTTGGGTGCACAGGAAACAAGGGAGCTAGAGAAAACATGGCTGCTGGTCAATGACGTTTGCTTTCTGATCTCGGTCCTGCCTCTGGCCCTCACAGTGCTCTGTGCCTGAAGAAAGGATCCCCAGGCCCCAGGGTCCCTGCCATATCTCCAGTCGCACTTACAGGTCATGCTGCGTTAGGGCTTAAATGAGATGAGGGTGGTGAAGGATGGCATTGCGCAGTGTAGGTGGCCTTCCACCGCGGTGATCGGGTAGGCAGTGCGGACCCTGTCTGCCTTTCTGCAGTCTTAATCAGCCCTTAGACACACTCCCACACCATACTGGAATATGCATAAATGAGTTTCACAAACCATCAGAATCTCCGCTCATATTGAAATCCATCATTGCATGGCTAAATTTTCCTTCTTCGTTTTGTTTCACTGCCAGCTGCTGAGTCAGACTTTCCAGTGTTGTTTTTTCCTTAAAAAAGAAATTTAAAATGAGAATCCTGAAATCATAATTATTCAAAGACATCTCCCCCCCCACACACCTTGGTCCAAATATAATAAATTAGCTTCTGGGAGGTTTGGGATGGTGGATCATTCATTTTTGCAGGTACAACATGGTGAGGTAATTAAGGAAAATGAACAGCAAGATTTCTGAAGGAACTTTGGTTCTTACAAACCTCTGACAAGTCTTGGCGTTTGGGTTAGGTGTGCCTAAAGGAGATGCGCTGGGATCCTGGGAGACAACCTTCCCAAATCACAAAGTGAGCAGAGGGATTTCACACAAGCAACCTGTTGTACATTTGGAAAGCCTGCTTTATTTTTATCCATACAGAAGTGCTGAGGTGGCAGGATGGCCCAGGGAAAGTCTTCTAGCATCAGGTGACCAAGCCATAGAAACAACGCCCCAGACTGCCCCCTGCTTGCCACCCCACCCCCAATGCCATCTGCATCTCTCATGTAACAGTAATGCAGACATTTAAACATTCATTGCTAATTGCTTGTCAAATCTCTGTACATCCAATGTAAGTGCCTGCTACTTGGACCACAATTTGATTTGGATTGCTCAGCCAAAATATTGAGTTGGCGAATTATTTGAGATACAAATATACCAGAATTAGATCTCAAAGACATCAAGCCATTTAAAAGCATGCAGCCTGTGGCTTGTATTTGTGGAGGACAGGGCATTACAAACCAAATTATGTTCAAGGAAAATAGAATGCCTAATCTAACCCACATGAGATATTAAACTGCTTCCAAATTAAGAAATTGGTTGACTTTTGAGAACAGGAAAAAGTATACAATGAAAGACTGACAATTTCCCCTCAAATTTTCCAGCATGCCTCTGTGGGCAATATGGTTCCAAAACAGTTTTCAGAAAAAAAATGGTTATTGGCTCTCGTAACATCTGCTCAAGCCTCTTTATAATTATTTACCATTTTTGTAGGAACATTGTGGTGGATCACACACACACTGCAGAATTGTTATCCATGGTGAGATGTTCACAGAAAATAATCAACTATTTAGGATCAGTGGATTACGGGCAAAGAGCCCAACTAATGCTAAGAACTGACGGGGCATTGGAGTTCTTCATACAGCACAGGCTTTATCTTGGCGAAGCCTTTGACAAGAGCATAAGTGTACCAACTAGATTAAAAATTCTCTTCGGTATGTGGCCTTGGAACTCCTGTACGCCATTTATTACAGTCTGTATATGACCCAATGGAAAAAAAAACAACAACAATTGTCTCTCTGCATACAAGAGGAAACAGTTTATATTAGCTTCTACAGAATCATGCAGAATTAAGGTTGAAGTTAGTGAAATCTGGCCCAATTTGTTTGGGTTTGTGATGGGTATTTTCCACTACTTTATAACTTCTGGATTTTTCTTTTCTTTAGGAAGTCTGCCATTATGCACTCAGCTAAGCCCAGGAGCTCCAAGGACACCGGCTTCTGAACTGTCTTCATAGTAAATGTAGCTGTTAAAAGACAGTTGCATCAGCACACAGACAGACAGACAGACACACACACACACACACACACGCACACACGCACACATACTCTATCAACATGATCTGACAAAGTCCAGGTCAAACAGGACTTCACTTCTTTGGAGAATGTACTGTGTGCAGGCATATCCTCTCAGGGTTTGATTTAATAGTCTACAGGGAAACACTACTTTACATTGTCCAGAGAATGACCCATTAGGAAGGAAAATTTTCCAAACGAAACAGCAAAATGATCAGAATAGAAAAGGAATGAAATTTTAAGTCTTCTAAGGTTCTGAGTTTATCCTCATGGATCATAAGACCATCTTACAAAGAGGCTAAAACTCAATGAATAGGAGGTTGTCTTCCATTTTTATGGTAACCTCTGACTGCCTGCATCAGATGCACATGGTACATGAAGATGTACCTCAAAGTCCCTCAAAGTGAAGCTGGTCACATTGCTCAAAAGAGACAGTGGAGACCAACATGCTGAAATGCACATTTTTTAACTCTTTGCATAATGATTCTTAGACATGTGAACAGGAAAAAGCGGATACAGTAAGAGAGGCTGAGAGCGTGTGGCAAGACTTTACCTAGAAGGCAACCCAAGTGGAAAATGGCATTCCTATTGTTCCATAGGAAAAGTGAGCCTATAGTTCAATTTTACAGATGATTCTCATGAGTACAGGTAGACAGAAACTTATAGAGATACGTTCTAAACAACCAAGGGAATGAGTTGGATTTTAAAATACTCGTTGATAGTTAAATTAGTTAAATTCATTCCATTCAGGAATAGGAGGAGGAGAAAGATTCACATGTTAGAAAGCGTAAATGCTGGTATAGGAAAGAGTGGTCCTAGCCTCTTTTTCTTTCAGTTTGAAACATCCCAATTGACACATTCTCTGAAAGTATCTCTATAGGAACATCCTCCTAAAAGCTCTAAAGCACTTTGAGATTCTGCTCCTTGCTTTCAAGGTTACCTTTTACCTCTCTCTGTACATACTACCGCAAACAGACCTTCTCAAAGTCCTTAGAGTTAAGTCCTTCCTAAGTTAGCTCTGCTGCAATAGAACAAGTGTACAAAGATACCAGGTAGGAGCTTGTGGTGGTAGCATGAGCCTGTAATCCCAGGATTCAGGGAGCTGAGGCAGGAGGATTGCTATGTGTTCCAGGCCATCCTGGGATACACAGTGAGTTCTAAACTAGCCTGAGCTACATAGTGAGGCTCTGTCTCCTGAAAAAAGAAGAAAAATAAGGGAGGGAGAGAGGAAGGGAGGGAGGGAGGTCAGGTAGGATAGTGTTAAATAGGAAGATATTGGAAGTAGGGTACATCGAAGAATTTTGGGGAAACAAGTAAGTGTTCATGGACATGGGTCAGTTTTCAATCCACCTCATAATCTTGATTCTAACCAGCTTTGATAAAAAGAATCACATCAGTGACAAAGTATACACAGCTCACATGAAATACTGTACGACATGCCTTGACTTTAAGACCAGTGCTCTAAACCCCAAATCCAGGGCAGTACTTTGTGCTTCCCTTGGTTACTGCACTGTGGACCTGACACTTGACAGGTGTCATCAGTCTTTCCTTCCCTATCTTCATTCCATTAGAAAGACAGGAAGAATGAGAAACAAACATTAAGAAATATTTGCCAAAATTCTTTACTTTCCGTGTGGTGAAAGGCACAACGAGATGAATTCTGACAAATTAGTCAAAATAGGAGTTTGGTGCATGTATAAATAAGACCAAAACGAAATGGCCTGTCTGGCTTCCCTCTTGATTAGAAATGAGCAATCAGATAGCAACCAGATTACTTTCAGAAACAGGAGTATATCTGGCTAGTAAAGTCTTGTACACGCCTGCAAATTTGCTAGAAACAGGGGACTATATCAGGTTGGGTCGATGAATTCCTGGAAAAGTTTCCTGACCCCATGCTGTCCTGAACAAAATACAAAGTGATTGTGTCTCACTAGAGGAAGAAAAGAAGGTGAGACCAGTCATGCCTGTAATGGGGCAGTGGGGTGGCAGAGGGAGGAGGATTGCCACAGGCCCAGGGACAGCCTGGGGGACAGAGTGATGTCCAGGCCAGGGCAATGACATAGTGACATCTCACTGCCTGGGTTTAGATGAGTAATTCCATAGCGTTATTACTGAAGTATTAATATTTACTTGGAGAAATCTGCAGTCTGTGCTTGACTCTGTGGCTTGTCCATTGACCCACATAATGGAAAGGGAATCCTGGTGTCTAACACCAGACAGTGCTGGGAATTGATAACAGCACAAAAAATTTTGATGTAGCATATTCGCTACATCAAAACCTATTTTGGGCTTGCGTGTGCTGACACATGACTTTAATCACAGCACTAGGAAGGCAGAGGCAGGCGGGTATCTGTGAGTTTGAATCCAGCCTACAATGTGAGTTCTAGGTCAGCCAGGGCTGCATAGTGAGACCCTGTCTCACAAACAAACAAATAAACAAACCATCTGGGTGTCAAAAGCCACAGGGATTAACAGAAGACATATTTGAGATAAGAAAATAATGTGTTTGGTATCAGAAACAGTCCTTTACAACCAAACTCTGCCAAATATATTAACCATATCACTTTAGACAAATCATATATCCAAGTCTCAGATTTTTACTTTGAAAATGAGGTTTAAACATGAGATCCATCCTCATTAGCAAGTAAACATTTAAGAAAATGACACCTCTGATACTAAAGTGAAAACTACAAGGAGAATTGGACACAGAAGGAAAAACGGTATCACCTGTCTTAGTACAGGGACTGCAGGAATAGCCATGAGTCGCAGTTCCCTGTGGTTAGGACAGGAGACAAATGGGATGAAAACCAGGATTTGAGCCCATTTAAGTGATTGAGTGTTCTTTCCTCTTGTCTATCATCTATAGAAATGTTTCTCTACATTTATATGTATA
>NW_008340972.1:1846611-1849743 GCF_000622305.1 Nannospalax galili | reverse complement strand
TATATATATATATATATATATATTTCCTTTTCAAACTTAGGAATGATGAGTTCCGGCATCTGTGTGTACATATGTAAAATCAGATTTTCCCCCAATATCCTTACCTTGACTCATGTGAAAAAAACTCCTGTGTGTTTTCAAGGGAAGAAGTGACCATCTTAGGTCGATATTTCACGTTGTAGTCAGGAGAGAAGAACACCTGAGAGCAGGCAGATATTTCTTTAGTTACCTAGTCCTACATTAAACTTTTGCATGGAGAGATGGTTCTCCTATTACTCCCTGAAATTGGGAATCATATGGGAAGTGAGCTTTGCTCCCCACCAGGCACACATCCACAAGAGTAAGATGGACTGTGGATCAGCTACCATAATGGTCATCCCTGAAACAAAGCTATAAAACTCATAAAAAGCGCATGCGTGTAATGACAGAACACAGTGAGGCTGTCAAACGTTGACTCAGGAACGGCTGAACCCCTTCTGGCTGCACTTTTTTTTACGGACTCCTACCACACTAATGGCACAGACACGAAGGGAGAAGCAAAAAAGGGTTTGTAGCCCTCCAATTACGTGAACTTCACAGCCGACCAAAGATGAGGGGAGATTATTTATAATGTCATCATGATTTATCAGCTGGAGATATTCCCATCAGCTTAAGGAAGATATGAAGAAGGGACGGGGATGTCTGCCCCCTCAACCTCTCAATCTCTGTTTTGCCTATTGATAGTGTTATTTTCTACAAAATAACCACCGCCCACGTAAATGAATAGCAGAGATGGGAGAGAAGGCTTTCTTGTAAATTATGTATAAATTGCACATAAACACACACAGAGATGTACATGCACTTTCCTCCAACTTCAACAGAAAAGGAAGTTAAATCCTTCATGATTTTTTTTTCTCTGTAGTTGTATATGACTTTATCCATCAGGTTATACCTTAGCCCTTCAGGTGTCCTGGCATCTGGGATCCTTGAGGAATAGTTTTCCCTTCATTTTATTTTTTCCATTGAAGAATCATAGACATCTTTGGAGCTGTCAGTCAAGAGGTTGGAATGCTCTGTACACATCCCTGGTCCAGTCATATGAAAAATTAGCCTTAGCTAATTCTAAATGTTTTGCCTTCTAAATTCAATTTCAGATTTAGGTTTAGATTTTGCCCCGTGTCTGATTTCCTGTTTTGAAATCTGGTAGCTAAGTTCGAGACGTTGAGATAGAGGCTAGCCTGGTCTACATAGTGTGTTTCAGGCCAGCTGGTGACCCTGTCTCAAAAGATCAAAAAAATCCTGACTGTCACGGACAGTTTATAAGGGTCTCAAAGAAGTATTTTATAGAGGGAAAAAAGACATCAACAACAATAGCTTCCTCAAATACTTCAAGATTCAAGAGGAACCAAGGCATGTTATCAGTGAGTGATAGAATTAGATTGTATGCAGTCAAAAGAACACTCATCATAGGCTATCAATTATCCACTGAAAGATGAAGCCCCTGAAGGAAGAGTTATCCAGCGACCCGCGCTGTGTGCACTGAATGTACAGACAGTGGGTTATTGCACCGTTAGAGCCTGGCTGTGCAGTGCACGGCGCACAAAGACGACACACAAATCAACTCCACGAGAACACGGCTGCATGAAATCACGCCGTGCATGTTGGTCGTCCGGTGCCTGTGCCGCGCCGTGAAAGAGGGGAAGCCGAGGAGGAAATCAGAAACCCAATATGCATGGTCAGGAGACAACTAATATCCACGAAACACTGCTGCTCCCCCACACCTGTGCAGACACGCGTATGTTGCACACCAAGTCAAACCAGAAGGATTAAATATAAGTGTCCGACCAAGAAAAATATTAGAATTCCCAGGCTGTTCAGGATGTATGTATGGGAGGTGTGTATGTGCATGCGGGGGGGTGAACAATGCTGACTAGAGTTTGGCCTGATGATGATTGTTCTATAAACAACAGGAGGCTCAGTTATTGGATTACAGAAACATGTAGGATTTTTCTCTTTAATTTTTCCTTTGCATGGAATAAAAGCTATAAAACTGTGAGCATTCTTATAAATGTGACCCAAGTAGCTGGTACTTACTTCAGTTAAATAAATTGAATTAGACTCTTTTATAGAGTCATGGGTTGGTCCAGAAATACTGGGTCTGATCCAGAAACAACCACACCGTGGTTATAGTTCACTTTTCAATTATCCATGGTAGTTTTAGGTGAAGGGACCGATAAAGAAAGATTGGAATAGATATTTAAAATCCCATTTGAATGAACAACTAAAATGTCACACCATGTTTTACCAGGACTGCTGGCAGACACCATGTAAATACAATGAGGCACATTCTGTTTTATAGCCCAGAAGAGAAGGTACTCCTGCACGTGAAGAGCTCAGGATGGAGAGAAACCAGGAGAAACAAAGACTAGGGGAGGGGTGTTCAAATTGTGGAGATGGGGGACTTCTTTACTGAGATTTTCATGATGAAGCCTCAAGAAACTCTACTTAGCAGTGCCCATATCCAGCACACCGACACGAGCTGACCACACAGATTCTGGGCTGTCCCCTCAAGTCCTCTGTGGTTCATGAGTAAAAAGACTGGACTCTGCAGCAAAACACGGAGGTCCACAGACAGCTCATCTATCACATGAATTTCTCTAGTACCTTCAAATGTCATGTTTTCTTTATGCATACTCTGAAAATGCTGCCAATTTTCAGACACAAAATATGTACCAATAGCCGTTTTCCATTATTGCTCCTCTGACAATGAATGTTCAGCAAATAATTCTAGTTTCTAAGATAGAGGAAAGGTCTTATTGGAAATCTCTAATGATATACTTTGAAAGGAATGTTAAATTTGGAAGATTTTCCTGGTAACTCTCAAATCATATTGGTTAAATCGCCTTCAAAGAGGGATAAATAGACAATACATTTACTGCATGTAAGTGGTGATTAAAAAATTCTTTAGGGGCTGGAGAGATGGCTTAGCGGTTAAGAACACTGGTTGTTCTTGCAGAAGACCTGGGTTCGTATCCCACTACCCACATGGCAGCTAACAACTGTCTGTAACTCCAGTCCCAGCCTCTTCTGACCTCCTTGGGCATTGCACGACATGGGTGCACTTACCTACATGCAGGCAATACACGCATACAC
>NW_008340972.1:1813766-1846595 GCF_000622305.1 Nannospalax galili | reverse complement strand
CATACACATAAAATAAAAATAATAAATAAAATCTAAAAAATTCTTTATTTGTGAAACTGTCATTAAGAAAAATATGATTTTGAAGAAAGGAAGGGATGAATGGATGAAGGAAAAACCATTCTTGGTAGATTGGGTTGTTGAAAATAACATGTTACATGCAGTAATGAGTCTGTCTCACAGAAAATTCAGGAAATCTTCAAATGTACAGATGCATATATAGTTTTACAGCCTTGGCATTTTGGTTTGGTATTGTTTATATTTTGTTGTATATTCTTTTATCTATGAACCACATGTCTATTCTTAAATATCTAGAATGTTCTCTACATACTATTTGCTGGAATGTTGCTGGAATGTTATGGTTAGTGTTTACTCCTACCTCTAAAAGAAAAGACAGATTCAATCACCAGGAAGGCCGGGTGCAGGTTTCAGTCCTTCGAAGGCCAATGTCAATGCCCTGAGTCTCATTTTATTGGGCCATTCTGCCCTAACCCCTCTACCAGAATGATGTAAAGAACACAAGACTCTCTGTTTGAAAACACGCACAGCTTTTCTAGGCTCGAAAATTAAACCATAAAAAGTTTGCTGAAAAAAAAAAAAAACCTTTAAAAAGCTCCTTAAAAACTCACACCATAATTGCTCCCCACCAAGCGTGGGCACTTGCTAGCTGCAAGTGGTGGCACAGTGACAAATGTATCAAAACTGAACGCGGGCTATACTCAGAGAAAGAAAAAGTCTTCCACTGGCCATCTGTGAGAATAAGGCATGTGGCCATTAAATGCAGAGGCTGTAAATATACACAAACTCCATGAAGCAAATGGCAAAAAAGGACCAAACTTCAAGCTCAAACAAATCAAAATGTTTAATGCATAGTTACCACTGCTGGACGAAAACAGCTCTGATCTTTGCAGTCTGTAAACTCGGCATGTATTTCAATTAAATACCCCGGAAAGGAAAGAAAGAAATGAAAAGACACAGAAGAAAAACCCTTTTTAACAAAAGGCTATAGACGGCCTGGACTCAATTTCCCGAGACAAACAGCCCCTCTACCTTGCACCAGCCTGTCAAGAATGTCGATTGGAATTATTGAAAGTCTGACATACAGGATGATGGATGGGTGATGACATAATACCTGTTCGCCTTTTTTTTTTGTTGTGGTTTTTGAAAACTGGCTGCTCTGAGCTGATAATATTCACCAAGGGTTTTTTTTTCTCCCCTCCCATCCCATAAGAGGGCTTCCCTAGCTAAGACACCGAGAATTAAGGTTTTGTGAATGGAAAACCAAAGGAAAGAAAACCTAAAGATCAAATGGCAACCCACACACAAAGTGAGCTGGTTTAGGTCTCCTAATAACCACGTGCCTGGAAGGCTGTTCCCCATCCACTTCATACACATTTTCAGAGGACAGAGACTCCAATCATAAAAAGACAAATATTCACCCTCAGAAGTTATGTAGTTTTTAATTAAAGTCACCAAGTCATGATATGGAAATGTAAAGATTAAGGTAATGTAGAGCAGTTTCATAAAAGGAAATTATTATTAATCACTTGTGCAACTTCTGTTATTTTAATTTGTTCCTAGGTAAATATAACCACAGGGTTGAAAAGATCAGGGTCATTTTACATACACACATATACACACATAAACACTGATGCATACATTAGCTAATTCACACATATACACATTGACGCATTCACTAATTCACACACATTCACACATATACATAAAGGCATACACACAAATAAACTAATTCACATATACACACATTCATATACATACACTAATTCACATACACACATAAACACATACACACACTATTTCACATACACACATTTACACATATACACACATAAAGACACGCTAATTCTCACACAAACACGCTAATTCACACACACACACACACACACCAGTAGTCATATTGCTTTTACATAGGCATGGATGAAAAGATCTCCCTTAGTTCCTCTAAAGGGTTTACCAAACATACCTACCTCCTTTCCAAAGTCTTCTCTGACAATTGACAAATGTAGTTCTAATTTCACTCTGTAATTCACTTTAGCTCAAAGCAACATTTACAATCGCCATCTAGAAACCATTAATTGAAGCATCTTCTACCAAAGGGAGACGTGTGTTCCTTCCCGCTCACTATTTCAAAGCAAAGCCCGTAGCGCAGGATTTCCTTGCGGGCCTTTCTGTTATCTTAGGGAGGGAGCACGTGTTAAAGTGGAGCTGTATGCACTGTGTCAGTTTCTGAAGAGTTAACACCGCTGGCCCCATCCATCAGAAGGCCAGCGAAGCATGGGTAAACATGATGGATGTGAAATTATTACAAGGCTGTCATCCGATACACTTACTGCCATTTGTAACTAATGCCGGGAATGACACCCTTTTTTCATTATTCAACATCCACATTAAGTCAACATTGGTCACTGTCTGGAAGGGTTTGGCGCTCTGTTGAAGGAAGGAACAGGCCGGTAGCAGTGGCAGACAAAAAGGAGCTCGTGGTAGAAGAGACTCGGCGTGGGAGCAGACACAATCTACCCGTTTGCAAATTCCCGTGTGTTCTTGGGTCGAGCTTCTTAGGAATCAGACTGACAAACACTGGTAAAGGAAAACTCCCTGTTCCAGTCCTCGCTGAGTGAATAAGGATCTAAAACACGAATGTCCTGGACCACAATATTCACCCTACTCTAAAGAAATTTGCAAAGGGTTTTTCTTGAACCTCAAAAGTAGGCTTTTCTCCCAGCAATTATTTGCAATTGTAGATGAACTCCTACCATGTGAATGTGTTTATATTGCAGGTGTTGCAGACCAGTTTGGTGAATCAATTCTCTACTTTAAGAAACATATGCATCTATTTGCATGCTTATTTCAATGAGTGCCATCTGCTTTACATAAGAAAACTGAGCAGAAGTCCGTCTCAGTATACATGGAGCATATCTACGAGCTCAGGTTTTACCCACCACCTACCATCGATAAGGTATGAAGTCCTGGGTCTGTAAAGTGAGGTGAGGGAAAAGCGTCAGGATGAGGAAGCAGAACCCAGGGTCAGGAAGGCCAGCTCTGAGAACTCCGATGTCACCTTAGCCTTTTCCTACCCAATACCCACTTGTCCCTTCGTTTCTTCCCTACTAATATCCCTGTTGATTTCAAAGTATCTTTCCATCTCAGGGGAAATATGTTCTCTAATCAGTTGCACATAATGATTCATGACCCACTTTAAGCAGTCTTGCCCTAGGTCAGTAACTGCCTTAAAGGAAGGTATTTGACCCAGTTCTAGCTACAAGATAGTTTTTGGAAGTCAGCTGCCAATGTGAGTGGAGGGTGAATTTAGCAAAGAGAAAATAGCCCTTACCTGAGACCACTAGCCTTCAGGATTGTGGGGAGTTAGACTGTAGATACATCAACCATTTTGTAGTGAAAGGGAAGAACCAAGAGTCATAGAAATTTTCACCCGTGCGGCCGATGAACTAACAGCATCCGTCCATCTCCTGTTTCTGAACTTGATGACAATTAACCACTATTTGTTTACAATCCTGTACTTAGAGTTCCTAATATGTGTTGAGAAATGTGTTTCTAACAGATGTGACCGCACAGGTACACTCCTCGTAGGAAAACCACATTTGGAATGAGAGAACCTTCTAGACAGGTTTTCACTTCAGGTTGAGCGCTGATCCTCTGTTGTGGCAACACTGCCTCATGGGTGGGATCAACACAACCCAAAATGTGGTTCTTAGGATCTCGTATTACAGACAGATACTGCAACCTTAAGATCCAGGATCTGCTGAGCACTCATCTGTCTGGTCAAGTCTATGACATGTCACTGTTAATGAAGGAGAGCCACCAGCCCTCCTGTTTCTACCTACCTGAGAAGCTGTTTTTTCTACTAGTAACAGTGAGATTTGCACTATAATGTTATGTGCAGCAGAGCTCTATGGCATAAGATAACATTATATGAATATACAATCAGTCTATAATTAACCAGAGATGACAATTATAAATAACTCTGTGTCCCAGAGTTTCCAAGAAACCTGACATGCACAGTTCTGGGGTATGTTGAAACACTTCCAAGAAAAGTAAAGAAGTGAAAAACCTTTCAGACATCTTCAATTAAAATGCGTTTCAGTAAAAAGGACTTTCATGATGTGTTTTGGTACATATCTGTAGGAAAACATTTGTCCCCATCTTCACACCTCTAATTGTTTTTACTGGCCAATTATAGCTCTGTAGAACTGAGACCTGCTAGTTGGGGCAACTGTGCTTTCCAGAGGTGAAGAAAAGCTAACAGGCATAAGGTTTGAGTACCCAAGGAAATGGATCTCCAGGACAGGACTCCACTTATCCGGATCTGGGGTCATGTTGTCACCCTCGTAGACGGGTACATAGTGTGAGGCCCATATTTTTTCTTTCCTTCTTGATGCTATCCCGTCTTTTGCCATCTTTCTCTTTATTTCTCTGTCATCTCACATCCTACAGACTTTTTACATATTAGGAAGTTATAACATTTTATTTTATTGTTTTCAAGTTCTATTGTGTTCGCTAATTTGTGTGTGTGTGTGTGTGTGTGTGTGTCTGTGTGTGTCTGTCTGTGTCTGTGTCTGTGGTGTGTGCATGTGAGTTCAGGTCCCATGGAGGCCAGAAGAGGGAATTGGGATCCCTTGGAGCTACAGTTACAGGCAGTTGGAGTTGCCCAATGTGGCTGCTGGGGACTAACCTTGGGTCTACTGAGCCATCTCTCCAGCCTCATGATTATTATTTTAGACTGACAAATATCCTTTTTATGGACCTTTAAATAGCATGAGAAGATGATAGTGGGAAATATGAGACAAATTTATGACATACTCTGCCAATGTCCCTCCAGAATTACAACATGAAATTTGTAATTTTCATGAAATTACAACATGAAATTACAACATGAAACATCTGAATGGACCTTGGATAAAACCAAATGATTTATTTTTGCACCTAATAGAAAGGCAAGAACTGGTAGTTTAACGGTACAGAGAGCATCCTGATGTTAACTTTGTGTAGTACAAATGTCCACTTCTGTTGACAGAGAAAAATAATTGGTAGGCCCTACTAAGCAACATGGTGTCTTCACCCAATCCTGAGAGATGGACTCACACATACAAATATTGTAATTGATACATTAATAATTTGACACACACTGCCAGCAGAGGTCATATGTCATGGTTCAAACTACACTTCCAGCACACAGAACTGTCCATAACACACAGTAGGTGCTAATGTTGAAGAATGCTGATTGACAGACATAAATCTGCAACGAATATCATGTTCCCTTATGTTGCAGAGACTGACCATTGCAAAAATGATAGCCAGGCTCACCCAACTGAAAGGCAATCACACAGCATGGTAATACCTGCTGTAGAAACCTCCAGCACACCCGGTTTACTTCTCCACATCCGAGGGCTGTGAGGGAGCTGATTCAAGCTCTTTGGCTGAGTTCTCTTATGGAAAGAGCTTGCTGTACTATTACATCACTGGAAATGGCTTTATTTTCATAACTTCAGGTTTTCACTCCAAACCAACAATAACATGATTCAAGATTTAATTATGGGGCTGGAGAGATGGCTCAGTAGTTAAGAACACTTGCTGCTCTTGCAGAGGGACCAGAGTTTGGTTGCCAGCACCCATGGTGGGTGGCTCACAACTAATTGCCTGTAACTCCAGCTCCAGGTGAACTGACACCCTCTCCTGGACTCCACAAACATTGCACTCATAATGAGCACATACCCCCCCCCAAATATATATACATATGTATACATATTTTTAATCTAAAAATAATTTAAAAGATTTAATTATGTAGGAAGGCATGGGTGAAGCCATTGAATATTGAATTTGAGACAAGTGGCAACTCAGTTGGCCAATGACTTAAAAAGCAGATTTAAAGAAAATAGATGTTGCGAACTCCACTAAAGAGAGAGGAAAATTGAAGTTGTAGCTGTCAACAAGGGCAACAATATTCCTGCAACTCAAACAAGAGGTGCTAACCAAAGAGGTGTAAGGAAAGGCTTGTGGAGGAAGGATACGTGGTTTCTGCTCATAATGAACGGGCAGGGGACAGAGCGAGCGGGCTGCTGCACCGCTGTTACTTATTCAAAAGGCCATGGAGTCACCAGTGTCAGCAGAGTCATGTGTTAGAACAGCAGCTGATCTGTATTAGAGAAGATTAACTTGCTTTGCCGTGGCGGAGGGCCTGGATTATTTTATGTACTCTGGTTGCCTTACAAGCCGTCAGCACAATTATTGCCCTCCGATGTGAATGACTGATCTGTAACCACAACTAAACAGCTTGCTGCTTAGGGGCCTAGGCGCTTCACGAAGATGAATTTCCATACCATCAAAGTGCTTTTAACAGGCTCCCAGATCCAACCACAAGGCTATTTTGCAAGTATATAGAACTCAGGATGGGGGCTTCCTGTCCAACAGGATTTGGTCGGTCGTCACTTGACAATTCCCAGGCAGTACTGGGGACACAGGTAGCGTTGTCTCAGCTTTGGAGGATTAGAAAAAAGGGGGTACAGATGCTCACTGAATGCAACCAACTGCTGTATCCACAGCTGAATTCAGCACGCTTAACAAATAACAGCAATTTAGCTCTGCTTGCGAGGAAATGGCCTGAGTCACTTTGCATTAGCATCTGACCAAGCGCTAAACTTGTTTCTACATGGGGAGAAGGGAAAGGATTCTCTGCTCTAGCACCCTCTCAAGAACGTTTACATATTTGAATGTAAATGTCTTTATGCTAGCTATCACTCCTTAGAGCCGTCACTTTGCTTTCGTTCCCCTTCCGTTCTACCACCGAACTTGAGAAATCTTTTCACCATTGCACTGATGTCTCACTTAGGCTACAAGGCTCTGAAGGATGCAGGGATACAGGGATGTAGGGATGGAGAGGAACCCCAGGATGCAGGGATACAGGATGCAGGGATACAGGGATGGAGGGGGACACAGGGATGAGGGATGCAGGATGGGATACAGGGATGCAGGGACGCAGGGATTGAGATGGAGAGGGACACAGGGATTTAGGGATGCAGGGTGCAGGGCTATAGGATGTAGGGCTACCAGGATGCAGGGATGCAGGATGCAGGGATACAGGGATGTGTTCTGACCTAGCTGCTCTCTTCCCCCTGGAGATGAAATTGTTTCTCTATCCTGGATATTTACTCATGTGTGGACCCGAAGAAACAGTTGTGTTGGATCAACCTCACATTTCAGCTGTATTGTAGCTGAAGGTGATAACTACCCAATCCCACATGAAACCTGGCAAATCAGAAAGCTCTCCAGCCAGCAAGCTGCTCATTCTGAGCAGTTCCTGTGTGGGTCCCGTGCTTCCCCAGCATGAACTTCTAAATGGCTGCTACCAGCTGACCAAGCTCCCTCTTATCTACAGTACCCGTAGGATGATGGAAAGAGAACACAGGAACTCATCAGAATTCCCACTCAGGTCTTACCAAAATAACTCCACCTCTCCAAGCAGCCTACAATGGCATGATTTGTTTTCTAGTAAAACACAGCATATTCCTAAATACAATGACTTGAAATTGCCAGATCGTGGGCAAGGTCAGAAAGACGCTTCACTCGCTCTGGGTAGAGCAAAGTAGGGCAGACTATTCAAATGCACATTTCTTTTATGATAAAGTCAACTTTTCCAATTTTGCAGCTGCTAACACTTGACAGTGGCAACATCATGACAAGCTTGGAAGCCTAGCTACTTAGGATCTGATGTGGGTATCATCCAAGCTTATGCTGATTAAAGAAGATTCAGCATTTTCAAATCCAGCTGATCCCCAAATACAAGTTAAGCATCCCTGGAAGGCAAAACTTTTAGTCAGGCACAGTGTTTCAAATGCCACTTCATTTTAATACAAACTGGTGGTATAAAGGCTGACATTAATGGACAATAATCGTCAGGAAAGTTTGGTGATGGATAAAGTTACGAAGCTTCCAGTTGCCCCATGGTTTTGACTTGGATGGGCGCCGGCTCTCTGCATGGATGGGAGGTGGGGGGGGGGAAGGGAGGAGGGAGAACCATCATTTCGAGGGCGATAAGAAGGAAGGATTGAAAAGCACTTAGGGGTGCTCCTAGAAATACGGTCTGCTGCAGTCTGCACTAACCTTTTCTGTCCGGCAGTTGTTGAGACTTATGCTATTTACTACAGCCACCTTCCCATCAAGCGCCTGCTGCTCCCGCCTGAGTTGCTCCTTCATCTGACGAGCTTCTTGGATTGCCTTGGTGACAGCATCATGGTCATTTAAATAACCTGAGGATGAGACACATTAGACACACACATGCATGATTTTTCATCGTGGACATTACTTCATAATGGGGTAATGGCTAGGATCTGGCACAGAATAATTTCTTCATGGAAATTGTCTGAAATACACGAATGCGTGCATACTCAGTGATGACTGATTCACACAGTTGCAGGTGGCCTAGCTGCCAAGCATCTGCAGTAAAAACATAAAGTCTGAGCCACTCATGGTTGATTCCAAATGCAAGTTTAAGATAAAATTTTAGCTAAAACTTTTAGTTAATACCTGAATATTTTGTTTTAAGATTTATGTTATTTTTAATTGAGAGAGAGAGAGAGAGAGAGAGAGAGAGAGATTGCTTGT
Source organism: Nannospalax galili (assembly GCF_000622305.1). Classification (NCBI taxonomy): domain Eukaryota; kingdom Metazoa; phylum Chordata; class Mammalia; order Rodentia; family Spalacidae; genus Nannospalax; species Nannospalax galili. The sequence goes on along the minus strand of NW_008340972.1, from coordinate 1,837,961 downwards.
CTGTATTTGCTCCACATGTGTGCAGTGCCTGGGGAGGCCAGGAGAGGGTGTGGGATCCCCTGGAGTTGGAGTTTCAGGTAGTTGTGAGCTGCCCAACATGGATGCTGGGAAGTAGAACCTGGGTCCCCGAAAGGCTACGGTCAGCACTCTTAACTGCTGGGTCATTTCTCCAGCCCCAATACTGAGTATTTTAAAGCTTAACAGTAAAATCTTTTAAACTTTTTGAGTCTTTTTTTTTTCTTTCTGTCCATGCAAGGATCACATGCATTCCACCATCAGATCTAATGTTAGTCATTACCACTATGATTACTGAGTCTCTCACAGTATCTGAAAAGCCAGTTCAGAGTTGGCGGATAGTACAATTAGGATTGTTACACTCAGATGGAACAAAGCATTGTTAATTGACTCGAAGAAGAGCCTTTTCCCCCAAATCCACTTACTGTGGGAATAGACCACAGGTGGTAATGGTTGGCAACAGATCCATGCTTCTAATAGCAGAGAGGCTAAATTTCAAGCACAGAATGTGACCAAAAACCTGGAATTGATACCAAATTGTGGATACTATTAGCTCTAGTCACACTTAATTCACACTCTTTAATAAGTTGGTCAAGGGGCCAGTTTGGGTCTGAAACTCCACAAAGCAGGGTTAGTAAATGTCACAGCCAAAGCAGTTCTTTTCCAGTTTGACAGGGGGAAGGAGCTAACATAATTTAAACTTACTTTGCTCTGCACTGCTGGTCATTTATTCACTGTTGATTATTAGGCCAAGTTGTATCATCTTAGGGTAGAATGGATTGGGGAATGATACTTTCTGGAACATTTGAAGGATGGGTACTATCACATCCTCCTCTCCCTATCTTTTAACTGGGGCATAAAATGGCATAAAATGAATCTGTAACATGAAATTGCCCAGAAAAGGACTTGTTTGTGACATGAGGCTAAATCTAACCAGATCCATTGGTGAGTTGTGACAGATGGAGGGACTGTGAGGCAGAAGGCAGGCACTAATCACACATAAAATGACCAGCTTGCCTCAACATGTTCCATGGATTCCAGCAAACTTTACACCCTAATCCATTTTTAGAACAAAAAACATCTGGGCCATAAATCCTCTAATCTGCCAAAACACGCTATTAAATCCCACGATTTGTTGAAAAACACTAAGATTAAAGAAAGGAAATATAAAATGGCTAACTGCCGTGCTAGGAAAGTGTTATTAACACTCTTTCTTTGTCTCAATTATGAATGTTCTGGTACTAAAAAGCCCAGTCTAATCATGTCAGATTACACATCCTCCTGGTACTGCTCTTCTGTCTGATCTGCTGATTGCCAAAACACATCAAATATTTCCTTGCTGCTTAAACATTTCTACAGAAGGAACTGATGTGAGATTGGTGTGGTGTTTATTGAGGGACAGTTCCTCGGTGGTCCACAGGTTCCCCACTCACTGTACTTGACGAACCCTGGTCCTGTACTGGGGGGTAGGGGCGATGGATTCTGGAGATGATACAAATGGGGAATCTTGAGAGTTGCTATTTTGCCTTTCAGAACTAATCACTGGAATTTATCCAAAGAATAAAGTGCGGCTTCATTCAAACACAGTATGAACTGAAAACAAATGATTTAGACCCAGGACTCTACTGTACGGTTAATATTTGTTTCAAAAGATGGTTCTGTTTATCTTTCTAATACCCTGACTTGGAAAGCTTGAGCAATCTTCCCCATTTATTAGTTTTCACTGTGTTCTGTTTGGTTGCAATTCTAGAAAGAGACCCGGCTCTTCTGTGATAACCTGAGCGTGCCTGTTTTGTACGATCCTGGGAGGGCCAGCCTGCATGTCTCAGCTCCTGACCCCCGTTTGCATTTCACCTGGCAGTGTGTGTTTTTCGTACTCTGTTTAGTTTCCCTGTGGTCTGTTTAGCTTCTTCAGAACACAAATATATTTGAAACGGTTTAGCACATGGCGTTGAATAAAAGCATGAATTCTTTATGCATTTTACAGTCTGCCAAGATAGCACTGTGTAGGAAAATGATTAATATGGATGCAGGAGAAATGTAAATTATGACAGAGGTAACTGGAAACTTGTGTGCCACAGACGCTACTCCAACTTCTGGGTATGTGGCCTCAGGTTGAAACAAGTTTCCTCTGAGATAAACTGGGTTGCTTTTAGAGACCCATGAGTTCCAGTTAGAGTGCTGCTTCAGAGTCTAAAGTTTGTATCTGCTCTGCTAAATCGTAAAGCCATTCATATGGTCCAGAGTTCAACCACAGCAAGCGTGTTTGCTGGCTCGTTATATTTGTTCTTATCACAGTCAACACATCCCTCCCCCTCCTCCTCTCAACACATGCGCTTGGCCTGAGTTTGGAAAGAGGAGTCAGGTCCGCCCGCACCTTCCTGCCTTCACCCTCTCTCCAACCCGCCGCTACCTTCATCTCCCTCCCCCGTTTCCTGAAGTGGTGCCTAGTTTTCGGTCATGGAAAAGGCCCTAGATCCAAGTTCTAGATTTTCTTGGTCTCCTTTGATGGTTCTCATTTGTAAATCATCAATCATGTCTTTACCACCTCAATGCAGACGGTCAAGGCTGTCTTCCCCCCGTATAAGCACATCAAGTTTTCCCGAGCTCTGTTTGTCCACTGTCTCTTTTTGCCTTATAGCCTTCCCCATTCTCTCTGTCCTCTCTCCCTACACAGTACAATCTCTTATCTGCTTCCTTGGTCTTTGAGTGACCAGGCTCAGAGGCATTCCTTTTTCATCGCTGGGGAAAAATCCCTCTCCTCACTCCTTAGATTTTCCAATCAACAGAAAAAAAAAATATGTGACCTGTGCCAGAGAAGGTTGAAATAATGTCAGTCCCACTCCAACTGTACACACGGTTCACACTGTATTTTCTAAGTCTCAGCTGTTTCATTGCTTGCATGTAGATAACACAGTAGAGCATGGATGGCGTCAGGGTCAGAGCATTAATGTGGTCTCCCTCTCACAATAGAACAAGAGTGACTGGCAAAATAAGAATTGGGGGACTGGGCTCAGATGGATCTGGGCTTCTGCTTCTTGGAAAGTGTGAGAGTTGACAAATTCCAACACTCGATCTCTCTGAGTTCCCACCATGCTCACATGTAAAATGATGTAGCTTTGCTGGAAGGGTTAACCGAGAACACACCTGTGAGGGGGGGCGATGCCCTGTTCGTGGCCATTTTTCCTCTTTGGTGCTCTTGTTACCGAGCTTTGACCATGACCGTGAAAATGCTGAGGGCATGTAATTTCTTGGTTGGTGCTGAAGTTCTTAGTGCGTTGCTCAGCGGTCGAGGACTTACCTGGCGTGTACAAGGCCCTGGGCTTGATGCCCAGCTGTGTAAAACAGCAATCAGTTCAGTGAAATTCAAGCCGGTTGAGCAGAGTTCAAAATGATGTACCCAAGTGGTCATTTGGTCAGTGATATTCTTCTTTTTTTTAAATTACAAATTTAGGTAGGAATTTTATCTCTGAGTAGGCTCAGAAGGGAGTGGGTATGTGGAAAAAGCATAGTGAACTTCCAGGAGGGGGACGAGAGGCCGGTATGACCTCTAGGTAGTATTTCAAGTGACATAACTGATGCAAGAAATTTATATCTACAAGTTTGTTAAATTCACCACAGTTGGTTTTAAGAACTTGTTTGTGGATAACCTAGTGCTTTGCTTTACTCTAAAAAATTCTCAGAATTCCCTCCCTCTCTCGGTCTTCTCTCTTGTCTCCATTAGACCTTCTCTCCTTCCCATTTTCAAGTTCAGAAAAGGAAGAGCGAATTGAAAGCCCAATTCTACAGAGGACAGACTCTGAAGGCAAAGAATTAGCAATGGCTACAACACCAGGGAAGAAAAGAGGACGGGGGAACTTGAGGCTCCTGTGAGCTGAGTTGTGTCCTCTGAATACACACTTGGCCTTATGCGCAGTGTCTCTGACATGACGTTCTCCGGAAACAGTTCTTTGAAGTTGTAATTAATAATCTTGAGGTGGGATCACCATGGATTTATGCTAAGTTCTAAGGTCAACGGTGAATGTGCTTCCAGGAAAAGCTGGGCAAAGAACTGATAAAGGAACAGACCACATATGTGTACGTGGAGGAAGGACTGAAGTTAGGAAGGCAGGGTGCCAGGGATGCCCATCAGAAACTGGGAGAATCCCATGCCAGGTTGTGTCTCAGAGCCCCTGGAGGCGCCTGCAACTTCAGACCTGTCCTCCAAAGCAGGGAGACGATACACATCTGTTTCTGTTCACGGCTTATGGCCATGCCTTTTGGCAGTGCTAGGACACGAGCATAGGATGTCTGTTCTTTACTTCTGTTTCTTTGTATGTCTATGTGCGTGAGTGCCAGTGTGGGAAGGTACCTGTGGAGGCCAGAGCTCAACGTCCTTCACATTCCTCAGGTGCTGTCTACCTTCCATTTTATCAATTAACTAATTACCTAATTAATTATGTGTCTGAGTGTTTTGCCTGCATATACATAAGTGCACTTGTGCGTGCAATGCCCATGAATCCTAAAGAGGCCATCAAATCTTCTGGACCTGGAGTTTCAGGCAGTTAGCTGCCATGTGGGTTCTGGGAAAAAAACCCAGGTCCTCTGCAAGAGCAGTGAGTGCTCTTAACTGCTAAGCCATCTCTCCAGCCTCCATCTACCTTATTTTTTAAGACAGGGTCTCTCATTGTCTTGGAGATCTCTGAGTAGTCTGGCTGGCAAGAGTTCCAGGATCCACCTGTCTCTGCCTCTGAGTGCTGAGATTACAAGTCTATGGCAGGATTTCCAAGATTATTTATTTACTACTAATTCTTAATGGTCATTCAGGGGATCAAGTTCAGGTCTTCAAGCTTGCAAAGTATGTACTATACTGACTGAGCTATCTACCTCCCTAGCTACTACCTAAGTTCTCAAATGTGCTTCTAAGAATTGAGGGCTGATGGTACGTACTATGAAAAAAAAAACCCTATTTCCTGCTCCAAACCTTGGTTTCTAGACATGCGCAGCTTTCTACTCAACTATTCTCCATCCCCCAAAACCCCTGAAATGCAGCCTCTCTTGCCCAGACTTACCATTGCTACTTCCCCATCTGCCCCTTCTATGTTCTGCAGACTTCCTTTCCAGTTGCCCATCCCATCACTGAGAATTCATCTAAGATGATCTCTGTGCCCTATCCAGACAATAGACAACCAAGTGTCATGCCCATGTGCCATTCCTCACTCCTTAAATTTGTTTCTCCAACCCCAAGACCCCTGGTTTCATGACTTCATGGTGTCCTTAGGCTAATACCTTCACTCCCTAACTCGGTTCTCTATCTTTCTACTTATCTTCCCAGAGACAGTCTTTATTCAGCTTCCAGATAAAACATGTGGATATGAAAAATTTCTGCTGAAAAACCATCTCTTGGTGCCTCACGCTTAAAGTAGCATTTCATAAAATGATAATCCGTCACAGTCTGTAAAAGAAAAATGTCCATGTTCAAAATAAGCATAGAATGTATTGAGTTACAGTTGTGCAGGGTCTTTAGATTTTAACTATCATGATGTGCACTGTGAATCTTCAAGAGATAAGGACCACTTGTAGCCTTGCCTAAAACACATTAGAACTTTCAAAACTCTTTAAAGTTTCCCCAGAATCAGCATTCTGGGCTAAGATCCAGGAGCTTTAATGGGGCCTGCAGGCCTCTTCATGTCATCAGCATTTTGATCTTCCCAGGCCTCCACGCCAGTCTCCATAAGGTGGTGCTTAAGCAGCACAGGGCCATTGCCCAGCCCAAAGAGTTTCCTGACTTCTGTCTCCCCAAATTCCTCTTTTGCTTGAAAACATTCTTCTGCTGTGTATGTGATTTTATTAAGCTGTTTTATCCTCTATGAGGACCTTTCTGATACATCCCAGAGACGCTCTGAGGCAAGCAGGGTACAGCCCACCTATCTACCCCTTTTTTTGTTGATTATTTTTCTGTTTCATTTTATGTGTATGATTGTATTGCCTAAATATATGTAAGTGCACCTGCATCGTGTAGTGCCCATAGAGGCCAGAAGAGGGTGTTGGATCCCCTGCAACTGGAGTTAGGAATGGTTGTCAGCCCCCATATAGATGCTGGGATTTGAATCTGGGTCCTCTGTAAGAGCAGCCAATGCTCTTAACTGCCGGGCCCTCTCTCCAGCCTCAATCTATGCCCTTGAAGCCCTATAAATACTTCCACTGTCACACCGGCCTGCATGTTCCTAAGTGTATGACCTCTGTCAGTCATCTAATGAGATACTTGTGCACGTGTAAATTTGTTTACATAAACTTTTTGGTCTTTTGGAAGTCCACTATAGCCCCAGCTGGCTTGGAACTCACTATGTAGACCAGGTTGGCCCTGAACTCACTGAGATTTGCCTGCCTCTGCCTCCTGAGTGCTGGGATTAAACATCATGCCTGGATTTTTACTCTTTTTTTAAATTAGTTATATATCTGTGTGTTGGCATGTGCATGTGAGGGCAGTGCCTATGGAAGCCACAAGTGGGCATTGGATAACCTGGAACTGGAATTACAGGTGGTTGTGAGCCACCCTATCTGGATTCTGGGAACTAGACTTAGGTCCTCTGCAAGAACACTGGTTAAGTACTCTTATCCACCAAGTCTTCTGTACAGCCCCAAGGGCATGATTTTCACTTTCAAGCTTTACATCCCTTTGTTTCATCACAAAATTGCTTGAAGGAATAAGCAAATATTTCTAAGCACAGAGTGCCCAGCTTTATATAATTTCAAGGTCATTGATCATCATCTTCTGGTCCACAGAAAGCTTTACTGCATGGCACAGAATAGCTAAAAGTTCACAGAGCTCATACATCATGTTAAGACAATTTCTTAGTTATCATACATGCAGTATCTGTGTGAGCGTGCATGTGTGTGTGCACACCCCATGTACTATTGCACACATGCGGACATCAGAAGACAGCTTTCAGGAATCAGTTCTCTCCTACCATGTGATTCCCAGGACTGAAGTCAGGTGGTCAGGCTTGGTGGTAAGCACCTTGACATGCGGCGCCATCTCCCAGGTCCCATAAAACTTTATACTTATAAATAAAAGTGAAATTATATGATGGTCAATAAATATTTTCAATCTTTGGGATCACTTATCATCAAATATCAGCACCTTAATGTGTAGTGGCAATTTCTTCATCTGTGACAGCCAGAATTAAATACATGAAATTGATTTGTGAGCTGGGAAGTGTCATACAAATGCAATTTCCAGATGTGGCCACGTGACTCCTCACCTTCCTGGTGATGTAGTTCTTTCTGGGGATTACCAGGTTTTCACTTAGCCACTGACCCTGACATGCAGTTTTTCTCAGCATCAAATTAACAGCCATGTGCAGAGGCTCATTCCTGTAATCCCAGCACTGAGGAGGTGGAGGTGGGAAGATGGGGTCAGGAGCCCAAGGCCAGCCTGGGCTTCATGGGGCTCCATCTCAAAGCAGGAGAAGCTACTGGAACTTCAAGGCTGTGTTTTCTTTCCTGCCTTCATGTTTTAAATATAGAGGCTATAGAGATAGGGACTGTAAGTAATGACCTTGAGCTTATTTCCCTTAATTTTATTTGGGTCAGTCCGTGCTTATCAAGATCAGTGCAAGTAGAGTTTTACTTTCTGTGTGCCTCCAAGGAGCAAAAGGCAACATATTGTAACATGTGACAAAGTTCATAGTAGGAAACGTCCAGGCAGCTGAAGCCCCTGGCTGTGTTCAAGAGATTGGAAAATGTGTGACCCATGGGGAAGATATCAGAAAAATCTTCATAAGATTTATTCACTTACGTAAGATTATTCATAAGACTTATTTATTTACTCTGTGAGTATTTGTGTGGGTGTGTACATGTACCAGGATGTGAACTTGGCAGTCAGAGGACAATGTGCAGGAACCAGTTCTCCCCATCTACCAAGTGGGTCCCAGGGATCGAACCCAGATCATCATGCTTAGCAGCAAGCACTTTGTCCACTGAGGCATCTCACCAGCCTGCAGAGAGGGCCTTTAACTTCCACTTACATGGGTGAGAGAAAAGATAGACAGCTAAGAAAAGTATCTAACCAGAGAGGCCATCAATAGGCAACATGTGGACAGAAAGATGTCAACTCAGAGGCTATGGTTACCTACAAGGCCTCAACCTCCTATGCTGGTGAGTGAGAGGAAGGCTCAAAGATAAAGAATGCATTTGGCATGCAGAGGTCCTGGGTTCATCCCCAGCACCAAAACAAAAAAGTAACATTAAAATGTGGGCAAAAGCTCAGAATTATGTTGTTGTTTAACTTCTGAAAGACCTTACTTCAAAGGCACATAACCCCTTCAGTTCTCTACAAAAGAACTTTTGACTAGATGTGGGTATCTGTTAAACAGTCACAGGGAAGAAATAGATAAAAAAAAATACGTTGAAAAAAGTTTGAAGTGTTAAATGTATGTAAAAGAGAGGTGGAAGGGCTGGAGAGGTGGCTCAGTGGTTAAGAGCATTGACTGCTCTTGCAGAGGACCCAGGATCGATTCCCAGCACCCACATGGTGGCTACGAACCATCCTTAACTCCAGTTCCAGGGGAATCTGAAGTTCTCTTCTGACTTCCGTGGCATTTCATGACACAGGTGCACTCACATACATGCAGGCAATACACTTGGACACATAAAATAAAAACAATTATATATATGTATAAAGAGAGGTGGAAATAGCCTATGAGGGAATCATAACATCTGGTTCAAAGACCCTCAAGTTAGCTGTCATTCTGTCATTCTGTAAGCTACGGGTGGGCTACCTCTTCTTAGCAGCTGTCTATCCTGTACGTATAAATCAAACCTGTACTTGTAGAATATACTATAATATTGACTTCCCAGCTCAAAAAGTCACTATCCATATTTGTAGCTAACACACACATAGTAGAAAGCCCACGTCATTAATGAGAACTTCAGTTATCTTTCGGTCCACAGTTTTCCATGGTTTATTAATGGCATAACACATTAATTTTTCGTTCAGGATGACCTTTACAACGCCATTAATCTTCAAGGCTTTTATCCAACTACATTATTTCTCATTAGAGTTTCAGCTTTCAACATCTGCATTTGTTGAAAAGTAAAGTAAACTGCAGTGGCCTCAAACCCTCAAAGTATGAGGGAGAGAGACATGGTGAAGGGACCTTTCAGGAAGTAAAAAAGGAGCTTTTATTATAGGAGCAGAGACAGCCATATGAGAAATAGCCTAAATGTTTGTCTCTATAAAACACTTGGTCATAATCAATCCTTGGGAGCGGTGAAGTAAAATACTCCGTATATGATAAAATGCATATATATATATAAACTCTAGTGGAAAGTCTAGTTCGAGTAATATTAGAAAAGTGAGGGGCTATGTCAACGCTGTGATATTTATGAAACTCCATGAACCCTTCCAGCCAAATCTAATGTGCTTCCCTTTTCCTAGCACACTGAAGTCGGTCTAACCTCATGATCCCTCAGGACAGGAGCAGAGTGAGTGTGGACAATGACGGAAAAGAGTGCGCAGACCCCCAACTTTTCCAAACTCTTCGACCCCAGTTCTCACAGGTTCTCATCTGACTGCCACCGCACTGCACTAGGCTGAGTCCATATTAAGAAGTCCCCTGTAGTGTTCAGAAATATTGTTCTCCTGCCTTCTTTCTGCCTGGCTCATAATTTCTATGAACCTTGACCAATTTTCTCTGTATTTCCTTCTTTCCCAAAGCAAAGACCTGGCTTTTCTGCTTCCCAACAAGCTGAGGGCTTTCCCCCAATCTCAGGTCTGTACCTCTCTCTATTGCTTCTCCTCTTTCTCCTTGGAGAGGAATATATATACATACATACATACATATATATATCAGTCTAAATCTTCTCAATCACTTCTCAACATTAAACAAGCTCAGTCTCCATCATGCCTGATTGAGGGGACTACATGATTGATGGAACCTACTTTCCTTGTGTTCTTCACATCTTTGCTGTGGAAGTCTCCTGAAATTACCCTGCTTCTACTGCAGAGCTGACCTCTCTATGAACTCCACCTCAGTCCTAAGGCTTTTCTTCTTCATGTTCAGTTTTTACTGCAAATGTGCCACCATTAAATAAGCCCTCTGCTTTGAAACTTTTAGCTTCCCACGGTCAACTTGGTACTGCCCTGTTCGTTCATTTGTTTTGGAGGTGACTGGATTGACTGGCATATGTAGAGTTTCTCTGTTATATCACATCTTTTATGTCCTCAGATATGACTGAAATTAATAAGGGCTTTCTGCAATGGCTTGCATACATACGATTTCATCCACTGTGAGCTTTCTCATGTTTTTTAACAGGTCCTCTATGGACTGACTGAAGATATTTCCCAAAATGCATACGTATTTAGAATTTCTGTCACGTGAATTCCTTTATGTTTTTAACAATCCCACGTTGTTTATGTACACAACATTTATGGTTTTTAAAAAAGTTTATGTGCATGTGTGTTCGTTGTATGCATGTACGTGCATCACAGGTGTGCAGTGAAGAGCACGTGGAGGCCAGGAGAGGGCGTCAAATCCCCTGGAACTGGAATTACAGACAGATGTGAGCTGCCGTGTGGTTTCTGGGAACTGAACCTGGGTCCTTCTGCAAGAGCAGCCAGTGCCCTTAACCACTGAGCCATCTCTCCAACCCCACAGTCTTCATTAGTTTCCTACCTAAAAAAAGGTATGGTGGTTTTAAAGTGTTCAAATAACCTTTGATATCCTTTCCTTCCAAAGTTGGAGCCTAGTTTCCCTTTGTGCATTTGGGCTGTGCTTGGTGAGTGCAATGAGCATGGACTGAGGGGCAGAAGTCTGAAGCACAGGCCCTCTCTGTTCTTGCTCTTGGCTCGCTTGAGAAGATGTCTGCTTCCTGAGCATCCCTAAAGGAGGGCTCACGAGTCAGGAACTGACGTCTCCGGCCAACTGCTATGCTATTGACCCATCTTGGAAATGGCTCACTGGACTCTAGTGAGGCCCTCAGGTGTCTGCTGCTCTGACCTTTCTCTGTACTACCATCACGTGCCGGATCCCAAGGCAGCAATAACTAAGGCCTGCCCCTTGGAAACTGTGAGATAATAATACACGGTAAAGAGCAAGACTTGGGGTTGGTTTTTACACAGTGGGGAGCTAACACAACAGGCATCTGTGTTCTTCACATGGCTCTGGAAACCTTTCCTGCTGAGCGGCTCCTGTCAAGGAATAGCTTCCATATCTAAAACCCTAGCGCTGCGTTTAACGCACCAGACTTCACAGTTTCCCTCTGAATATTGATACCGAAATGCTTCCTCCTTCTAATCTTACACGTATTAAATTTCGTATTCATGTCTTCCTCCACACTTTGTCTCACTTTCTGTTTCTGTTCATATATGAGGGGAGTGCAACCCGTATGGATTTGTAAACCCAAGTTCTTAGACTTCCGTCTTTGAAGTGACCACTTCCAAATATATTTGGTTGTGGATGACCTGTCAATTCTGCCGTGAATGACACCTCCCCTGACCCCACTTTGCTTATGTCTCATCTGACATGCTCTTTCCCTAGAGTACAACAGTGCTTTCCCTGATTCCAGAATTTTCCCATTGCTAATACTCATCTCGAAAGTTCTGATCAAACTGTTCTGTGAAGACAACATGAAAACACCACATGAGTGTTCACTCTCACCCAATCCGAATCCCGCCATTTCCTCCTTTACCCCCCGCCACGCTACTCAACATTCCAACCAATCCGTGTGTTTCTCAGAAGTCTATTGCTCTGTGGTTTTCTCTTTCCTTATAGCCTGGAATGCCTAGGAATATATCTTTTGTTCAAAGCTCAGTTTAAGTAATGCTATCTATAACTTAGTCTATCTTGATTCTTCCGGAATAGAACCCAAAACTCTTTTCTTTGACTATAGGATTGGAGTAACCTTTGACATTCTGACTTTTATTAAAGATGGATAACTTTTCCTCATGTTATCTATCATGAGCTATTTAGGAGATGGTTTGTGACAGATTTTTCAAATTCACACACGGTAAACCCATCAATGAATGTGTGTTGAATTAAGTATGTTTGAATTAGTGCATAAAGATAGATGGTTGAGATTTTTTGTTATCTTATAGCCAATACCCTAGTGTTGGTTAACTCTACAGAACTTGCAGCTACAGAAAAGCAAAGACACCTTTGCTATTACAAAGGATCCTTTGGTATATTCAAGCAGAATTCTCATTCAGAATGAAACAGACAAACTTCATATTCTCACAGTTCATAGTTGATCCAGGAAGAATGTATTCATCATTATATATTTGTACACATCAGAGACAGGGGGGGAGATCTCTACATAAATATAACTGGTACTTATAGAATTTTAGGGGACTTTAGAACTTTGATCTCAGTTAGAAATTTTGTTTGCATGTTTAAAGCAGACCTGGATGGTGACCCACATCAAAACTCCCTTATCCATTTCAAGCCAGCCACAGATTCTGTTTGACATGCCATTTAAGATGATCTCATTCATTTGCCATAAACAGAGAATCATTATGAACAAAAGAAACAGAACTTACCTATTGTGCTAACTCTCGCTGAGGGGCTAGCTAATGCTGCTGGGACAGAGGCTTTGAGGGGGCCTGCTCCACTGTTTATTCTCAGAGCTGCCATGTGGGGAGAGGTGGGTGATGTGGGTGATTTGCCATCAGAGGTCTTGGGTTTAGCTGAGAGGTTCAATGGCTGTACCACTTCATCCTGTAAGGATCATTAGAACATGAGCTGTGAGGAGGAAAGCCTGATCAGAAACATTTAAAAAACACGGGGATGCTGTCTATCATTTCCCATCAGCGATCTTAACGCTTACTCTCAACATTACACTGGTTAGCTTTTGACATAATATTGCCTTCAACCGTGTAGTAAAAAAGCCCTGGTTGTATAACAAAAACACACATGTCCTCAACTCTACCCAGAAAGCACATTAAGTGATGTGACCTGAAATAAAAAGTCTTCAAAGTTATTCTCTATGATATCCACTTTTTAATTGAAAGCTATTGCACAGTTCATAGAAAACTATGGCACTGGCCAGTGAGGGGTTTTGTTTTGTAAACCTCAGGACACAGGAGTTGGATAACAAGTTCAGGCAGAATGCCTAGATCACCCATGGCTATAACGCTCTGTTTTCAGAATTGCTCTCCAAACTGAATACATAAAGAACATTTTCTAACTTCTTAGAATATACTTGCTTCCCCTAGGTTTCACAGAAACAATTTTAGAGTTGATCCACAAGTGAAAATGAGTATAGCTAACATTATGTGTACCTCCTATTTGGACGTGATATTGTTCTAAACACCTAAGACATTCGCCTTCATGAAGTCCAGAAGAGAGCTCAATGTTTTCCTTGGAAGATCATACATGGCATGAATATGTATATGAGACCAGTTTGGCATGGTTGACTATTTCAGTTATTCCATATTTGAATCATGTATCTCAGCTTTATGCATTTCTCTACTAGCTTTTAGGTGATTTGATACAGCGCATTTATAGATCACTAGATACATCACTATCACTGGGTTTCTACTGCACCATACAAGACTCAGACATCGTAGCAGTACATCACTCGTCTATCACTGCAAACTTCTCTGTTCTCCTGTGCTCTGAAACTGGACCTATCCTGACAATTGTTTGTTCATATTGCATTCAGTGTCACAGAGATTTTATTATGGAATAAGGATTTAGATTCCTTGAAACTACTATTTCATGGGTTAAAAGTATATAATATTTATAAGTAGAAGGAAATTTTGTTTAAAGTAAAATTATCTTTAATCAAATAGGGCAATTAGATAATAGGGAAGCACATATTGATAGGCAAACATTTATATATGTAAATAGTTAACAATAAAGTGTTACAACAAATCATTTAATAAAGAAGGTACAATATGACGATATAATATCAATTTTAAGTTTATGTTTTGAAAGTTACTCATTAGAATTCAGTTATAATTCAATTCTGCATGCTTCAGAAACCATAAAAATTAGGAAAAAAACTACTCATAGCTTCTTTCTTTGTCTCTGATTTGCATTCCAGAGCAAAGCACAGCCCTTTTAAAACACATGAGGTAATTCAAATGGGCCATCTGGCATCAAGAAAGATGTACAATAAATAATAGCCATTATATGGAATTTCTATTCATTCATAGAATCTTGGTAAAAAGTGAAATAAGACGACTCCATGACTGACTGAATGTATGACTTGAGGAAATTTACTTTTGCATTGAAAAAAAGTATAGAGGAAAAATTATTCCAAGATTACTCAGCATGAAGCTCAAGGTGAAATATTCAGTTGAGATGTTCAGAATGAATTATGTGTACCTGGGCTGGCAGAGTCCAGAAGTAATGTGTGCCCCTTTATACACTCAGGTGTGGATGAGTAGTTCTTAAGAAGCAGCCCATGGACCAGTACCATCAGCAGAACCCGGGAAGTGCTGTGAGGTAAACTGTCTACTGAAGATGCTCTGGGGATGAGGACAGCAACTGGTGTTTTAGCAAGCATTGTCAGGTCATTCTAATGCACTCTGCAGCTTGAGAGCTATGACTTATAGAGAGATGCTATTTAAGCTTCCTAGGGGGGCTGGAGAGATGGCTCAGTGGTGACAGCACTGGCTGCTCTTCCAGAGGACCTGGGTTCGATTACCAGCACCCACATGGTGGCTGACAACTGCACACAATACATTCACACATAAATTAAAAATTATAAATAAATTTTAAAAAGTTTACTAGGCTTCAAAAAGCTCCCACAACATGAGAGATCACCATTTAAATAATGTGACCTCAATCTTTGGAATTTGATTGGAACACGACACAAACTATTAATACAATTGGAAGCACATAGGGTTAATAAACTAAACACTACTAAGATTCAGGTGGTTTAGCGGGACTAGAATCTGCATCTTCCCCATCAATTAAATCTAAATATCCCAACAGTCTGGTAGGTTCTTAATACTACTTTGAATATGCTGAGTTTCTCTATGAAATCTGTGGCTTTGGTGATAGCCCTAAACTTCCTTAGGACATAACCAACAACTCTTGCAAAACTTTTGGGAAAGTTTTGAGAAATCTAAGGTTGCAGACTTGACTGTGTGGCGTGGATGGGAGAAGGCAGAATGTATTCCCAAGGTCACAAGGAGACCTTTCAAGCACAGAAGCAGAAGATCATGAGTAGATTCATGGGGGGAGTGACGATGCTGGTGAATCTGAGGGGACTGTGCACATGAAGGCAGTGCAGGCCGTGTGAGCTTTAAGCACAAACGGCTGTTACGTGTGCAGACAGGTG
The DNA here is from genome assembly GCF_000622305.1 of Nannospalax galili. Lineage (NCBI taxonomy): Eukaryota > Metazoa > Chordata > Mammalia > Rodentia > Spalacidae > Nannospalax > Nannospalax galili. The sequence goes on along the minus strand of NW_008340972.1, from coordinate 1,822,673 downwards.
ACTGAGGGAAAAGGAAAGCAACGAACCCCTGACAATTTCAATATTCTTCATTCGAGGAAGTGCATGTGTCTGAAACTCAAAAAGTGCAGGGCCCCAAGGACACAACACAGGTTGACAGTTCCAGTGTGTTAGAAATGTCATTCAAATTTGCCCTTTTAGATTTTTCTCCATTGTGTGACCAGGATCATAGTATATTTAGTAAGACCTACATGCATGACTCTTATATTGGTAGGTGCATAAATAATTGTGACCCATTATGTGGTATGATTTCACAATTTGGTCCTTTTAATAATTTACTACTCCTGAGCTACCAAAGCAATGTGTATTATTCACAAAGAATAGAAAAATCACAGAACACTTCAATTTTCTATTAATTATTTTCCATTTGATTACATGAAAATTTTAAAGCCCTTAACGATAAGAAAGGCATGGCCTATTTAGTTATGGCTTACAGCAATAAATGCATAAAGTACAAGATTTTCCTACCTTGTTTTAAACTTGCAATATCTTATCGAGAAAAAAATTGGACAGTTTAGCAGAATAAGCCCTATTCTTTGAAGTAAAACATACATCAATTCACATATAAAAGATTAGATGATTTGCAAGATTATGAAACCATTTCTACCCACCCCATCATCAGGCAGAGAGGAGAACAATTCCCTTCCGGTTATTTGGCCAGTTATTAAATGATGTGGCTACATGGAAACTTCTTACAAATGTTATTTCACAATTACTTCATTTATACATAAGATGATAGTCCCCAATTTTTTATTTACTTTATTAACATCTCCAAACTGGAAAACAATAAATGTTATATGAATATTTATATATCAACAAGTTGAGAACATTTACACAGGCAGGAGACTATTGTATGAATTTGTAGATTTCATTATAAACACTCTAAATCATTTATTTAATATTCAGTTTTTATTGTTGCTGTTTCTTCTTTGAGATAGACTTTCATATAGGTCAGGCTAGCCTTGAACTCCTGATCATCTTCCCTCTCATTTCCAAGTGCTGGGGTTGCCAACATGTGCCACCATGCCTGCTAATAATCATCAGTGCTACGAAGTAAATAAAACAATTGTGCAATGATCTCAAGCTCAGAAAGTTCTGCTCTTTGAACTTATGTGGTAACTTTAATCCTAAAGTTTAAAAAGCACAGTTGGAATTTGTGACATAACTATAAGAGTTCTATCAAACAACCAGTTACACAAAAGTTCACGTACGTGCAAAAGAGTGAAGTATTGTACCCACTTGCTGTTTCGTACCTTAGCCAAAAATTCAGCAGCAAACTCACTCATTTCAGTGATATTTTTGTGCTTCTGTTTTCTATGCAATGTTACATCAAAAATTTATTAATACTGAAAAGTTATTTGGACCACTCAATGAGAAACATCACAAGGTTTCCATTCTAGTAAACATTACCTGTCCAGTTGACAGGTAATTGCTAGAGTTTACTTGAAAAAGGAGTCTCAACTGTCTATCAGATTGACCTGTGGGCATGTCTGTGAGGGATTGTCTTGACTGTTAGTGGATGTAGGAGGGCCCAGCACATGTGGGTAGCACCATCCTTAGGCAGGAGGGCCTGAGCAGTGTAAGGAAGATAGCTAGCATGAACCAGTGAGCACAGCAGAAAGCAGCATTCCCCCATGCTTTCTGGTTCAAGGTCCTGTCCTGCCCTCCCTCAGTGATGGCCCATGAGCTCGAAGTGTAAGCCTAATAAACCCTTTTCTCCCCTTTTGGTTAGAGTATTTCATCACAGGAACAGAGAGGAAATGTAATAGGTTCCTAAACCCCTTATATGGTCCAAGAAAATAAGATTCTGAATTTCCATACAGAAGGTTTAGGAAACTTTTGGTGAATAGAATGTTTAATGAGCTACTAGTTTATCTTTGTCATTGGAGAATGCAAACATAAGGAAACACAGTCAATGTTCCATTTATCCACAGCTCCCAGTGACTTGTCTGGGAGTGAACATCTCACTTAACAGCTGTGGTCATAGCAGTAGAAATATGGAAACCCTGCTTCATTTGTGTTCTGGCCAAAGACAATTCTGCAATTATAATGAATGAATGGAGCAAAGGATGGGGCTCCAATCTACAGCAGTAGGGAAACACAAGAAATGCCATCAGCAGCTCCGGGACCATTTCGCACATGTGAGATGACTGAAATCAAAGTAGACTCCTGATAGTTTCAATTTGGTCTTATTTTAAATATTCTACTTTTATAACTATATGTATGATTTTTCATAATTCCTTGCTTTACAAAGACCAAATGACTAAGAAAAATCAACCAGCATCTTATATTAATATTTTATTGAAGTAGGAGAACAGGCTTCAGGATCTGTGTGGTTATTCCCTTCTTACTGAGTCTCAGTCCTCTATTTCTTCCTTAAGGAACTTTAATAGCAAGGTATAGTAGTAGGGTGCTGACACCATGCTTATTATTTTTAAAAAATTATTTTATGTTATTCTGTTTTTGTTTTTGTTTTTTTTTCTTTTGAGACAGGGTCTCTCTGTAGTCCTTGCCAGCCTGGAACTCCCTTTGTAGAACAGGTTGGCCTCCGTGTCTGTGAGATCCTCCTGAGTGAGTGTTGGGATTAGAGGTGTGAGCCACCATGCCCAGCATTTTTTATTTGTATCCTTGTCTTGACAACACACATTTGCACTTTACCACCCTCTTTATTCCTGATCATCATTGAATTACTGGTCTGGATTCTCTGAGTCATGTCATTCCCCAAATCCTACTTCCTTAAATACTAATCCACAGTAATAACAGGAAATCAATCATTTATTTCTCAGTTAATTCTTATACCACTTGAAGGACAATGGACATGAATATATCATTAAATACTGCAACATCTTATCATTTATTGAGCAGTATTTCCAGTATTTATTAATAGTTGTTACATGCTGGACATTAAAAAATACACAAATCAACTGCCATCTGCCACGTGACATTGAGGCTTTGGTTTTCTGTGAATATTGGGAAAGATTTCAACTCTAGGTGTATTAAACTGTGGTTCCTTTGAGCTGAATTCCTTTATAACAGTTTATGCATTTAATATATTGTTTCATTTATAAGAATGCTTTCTTTAAAAGCCACAAAATGACTGTAAAAAAAAGTATATGTATGAATTTCAGACTTTAGCCTCTGTCTACACTGGAAGCTGTGATCCCTGTAGATGTCACGGATACTCCGGGAAGGTAAGTAACAATCACAACATGTGGGAAAGAGTAGACACACCCTTGAAGCCGCAGCCAGGACCCAGTCTGGTATAACCACGTTCGGTTATGCAGGGCATGCTCTCCAAGGCTGGACCTGGATCCTGTGTCCCGCTGAGCCACCTCTCTCCTTAGCTTGCTTTCACAGGTCTCCTTTCTCTCTCTACCCTGCCTCCTGTGAGACCCCAACAATGCATTTCTTTGCTGAAGTTTAGTAGAGGGTTGAGAGGGCAGGTGAAGCAAAATAAATACCCCGAGGCTCTCCAAAATGACCTCCGGACCACTCCCCCGAGAAGCTGGCGAGGTTCCCCTTCTCTGCCAGTCAATCAAAGGAATAAGAGGAAGGGAGCCTTAAACAACTGAACATCCCCTTAGCCTCTGAGGCAGCAGCAGGTGTACTCCGGTGGCCACCCCAAGTCCCCACTGTGGTTAGCGGGTTCCTTCGACCCACTCTGTCTTCTCACACAGCTCCTTGGCTGGAAAGCTTCCCTTTCAAGAACATCTGCATTTTGATTTGCACCTTGAGAAAGGCAGAACGAGCTCCAGGAATTCTTCCGCAGGTCCGCTTTTGCGGTGTTCACGCTGCCGTTAAATCCGTTGCCATTAAACGCAAGTCTTGGGTTGTTTAGCTGCGCATAACGGGCTCCCTTCTCGTTTTGCTTTCTTAACCTCTTATTTAATGTACAGTTGTTTCCTTTAAAAGTGGATTCTAGGCCTGTGGGTGCTGGACCTTTGTTTCAATGTAGTAAGCACACATTTCTTTTACATTTGAATCGCTGACTTTTAATTAGTTTAAATGTATCCAAACAGCATTCATCATTTAATTTGTTTTGAAAATGCCCTTGGTTCCTTCTCCAGTAATATTAAAACAGACTATGGTCCTTATTTTATGATTTTATTGATGTAATGACTCAAATGCTATGAATTACACACACACACACACACACACACACACACAAGCAGAGAAAAGTGCAGCTTCTAGAATAAGTTATATCTTATACTCATTTTTAAGTAAAAAAAAAATGCTTTCAAAGACTTAGAGCAACCCTTTCTTTCTACACAGTCTTCCTCCAACAGCCCTCAGCAGTAGTGCCTGCCCTTTGGAGTCTGGTCAGCCTTCCAGCAATCATACCTACAGCATATGAAATTCTCAAATCAATAAAAAATATTTTTTAAAAATAGTATCTTCCTTCTGTTTGTGTTACTGTGTCCCATTAGTCCCCTCCCACAATGCACAAAGTTTATCTATGTAAGCATTAGAGTAGTTTAGAAACAGCTACAGTGGGGCTAGAAAAATGTCTCAGTGCTTGACAAAGCACTAGGCCCTGAATTCACATCCCTGGCACTCACATAAAAACCACATGTGACAGCATGCAGCTATAACCCCAGTGCTGGGTGAGCAGGGACAGGCAGGTCCCTGGAGCTTGCTGGTCAGCTAGTTACTGAAAGTACAATCTACAAGTCCACGGAGAAATACTGTCTCAACAAATAGGACGGAGAGAGAGCCATTGAGGGAGACGCCTGGTATTAATCCCAGGTCTAGATCTGTACACACACAGTATGACTTCTGATGCTAAGTCGTAAGAGACCCAACAACTCCCATCTTCCTGTTGGATGGCTTACGTGATCAGTTAGATCGCGTGGATGGATCACGTGATCATTTTCAACAGCAGTGATGTTTTGAGCTGTAATTCTTTGATTTGGGTGGCTGTCCTGTGTATTACTGTAGGATATTTGCTGGTATTCTGGGCCTTCACCCATAAAAGGTTGATGTTTGTAGTATCCTGAGTTTCAAATAATCAAACTTATCTCCACACATGCCTAACCATTTCCTCAGTGCCCTTTGAGACTTTCTTTGGCAGATGTTACACTGATGTTCTGTCCAGGACGTTTTATCCTGGAAGATGTTTTGATAGTTTCACACATCACCTTCTCAAAGGCTATGTACATACTCTGTTCATGCAACAAACTTTCTGGACTTCCAGGCTTTCCTTTGCAATCTTAGTGGAAGCATCCATGATCCACAAATCTTTCATTCTGTATATATGCAAAACAAATATCACATGGACAGTGCTTAGGTCTGGCATCAGCTTGAGCAATACACAGACCCATTTTGACCTGAGCTGCAGCAGTATACAAGTGTCTAGATTGCTGAACTCAGTGAAATGAATCCTAGAGAAACAACTTCCTAGGTAGCCCTATGGAAGCAGGGAAGCCCGGAGCTCTCTTTTCAAGGCAGAGCCTTTCAGATGGGATTACATGTTCATGCCTTGGAGTCTGTGATGAATCATGTTGATTCCTGAGATAATATCAATGTATCTTTCATGATGTCCCAATGAGAAATACTTAGTCAAGTATTCTTTAAAGAAGTATAATAACCACACCCTTTGGCTAAAATTTTAAATACATCTCTTTTTTGCTAATTGTAAAATTTTCAAATCTTTCTACTCTGATTTTTGCCCATGATTCTCATTATAAATCTGACTGAAAGAAGCAAACCATACCTGTACTGGACAGCTTTAGTTGTCCACTTGACACACCTGGGTAGAGGGAACCTCAGTAGGTGAATTGCTTCCATAGGACTGGCCTGTGGCCATGTCTGTGGGGCATTTCCTTGATTGTTGAGTGATGTGGGAGGGCCCAGCCCACTGTGGGCTGTGCTACCCCTTGGCAGGTGGGTCTGTACTGTATAAGAAAGCAGGTTGAGCACAGGCTGGGGGACCAAGCCAATAAGCAGCACTCCTCCATGGCCTGTGCTCCACCTCCTGCCTCCAGGTTCCTGTCCTGAGTTTCGATGAACTGAGACCCAGGAGATGTAAGGTGAATAAACCCTTTCTTCCCCAAGTTGGTATTGTCAGAGTGTTTTGTCCCAGCAACTGAAAGCAATATAGAACCATGTTACTGGTCATATCTGATCATTCCTTAAAGCTACAATTATAAAGCTCATGTCATTGTTACTTTACCAATTCTATCAGCACACGTGAGGAAAGAAATCAGACATAATCTACCCAAGGTGTCAAGATATGGAATGAATTCCCACCCATAAAATCAAACACAGAAGCTTATAGACCAACAGAGATTACAAACCAACTCTAAGAAACTTCTGTTTCTTAGAATTCAATTCTGATACCTCCTCCATGCTGGGAATACCAATGTCTGTCCTTGGGCCCAAAGGTATGAAATGAAATCTACAATGTATCTACAAAAGGAATTAATATCACATAGGGGGAGGCTATAATACCATGAGAACACATGAGTGGCAGGCTGACCCACTGGATTCAGAGAGAGGTCAAATTTTATCTCATGGAGGGGTGGTTTATCATTTAGAAAAAACGACAATCTCCAAAGCACTGATTTAGATGTTAATGAAATATAGATGCTCTTGAAACAAAACAAAGTATTTATTTGGAAGGTACGCAGAAGGCTTGACAATTTCATTTCAAGGGTTATCTATGACTCTCTTAGGATTTAGGATTTTCCCCCCTAGCTTCTAGAGGGCATTTAGCTGTAAGCAGACTGACCATCACTGGATAGCAACCTGAAGCGGGGCGGGGGGATAAATGGCACAATCTCATCAAATCATTTAATAAAACTCAATTAATTCAGTGAAAGGTCTTATTTCCAATGCTTATATACATGCCTGTGCAGGTCCTCGGGGGAATCAATGTCCTGTGCTCTGGCAAGCCACTCAGATTGATCACTTAATACTTGATGACAGTTATGACAGTTAACTGACCTGATGATGTATGTTGGGAGACTTCTATGCCTATCTAAGGCATAGAACCTTAGAGAAGGATGGGGGGGGGAGAGAGAGAGAGAGAGAGAGAGATAGAGAGAGAGAGAATAATACATAAAGCAAGAGGTCAGAGAAGTCCAAGGCCTCACCCCGTATTACCGTCAAATTTGTTTTGCTATTTTGCTCTATATTGTCATAAAAGTCATCAGATCTCAAAAAGTTTAAGAAAACTCTTCTTTGGAGCTCTCCTCACCGATAATCCTAGGAATCCTATGCTTTATATTATTGTTTTCTTGAGGGTATACATCTGCATATTAACTTTCTTGATGCTCACATACGCAAGGAATAGAAAAACAGGAAAATGGGAAGTATTCGCATGTTAGATAAGTAGTTGAGCTCAATCAAGAAGCAACTCCTGATAAATTCTATTTTTCACTTTTTTACTAAAGTGTTAAAGAATTATTTGTATCTAAGAATTATTATATCTATATATGTATGATACACACTGAGCAAATGTCACTGACTTGTGAATAATGGCAGGAGCCTGCACATTGCCCACACGTATCCCTCGACACTGCAGTCTCTTTGGGTGAAATCTGCAGCTGCTGGAATTCCAGCTTCACAGCTGTGGCCCGTTTCTTCCTCGTTTTCCCTGGAAAGTGGGAGGTCTGAAGTCTCCAGTCTCACTGTTCCCAGAGACATCAGCAACCCAATGTTAGAACTCCTCAGAGATGGGCTCTCTGGTAATTCGATTCAGAACTCTTCTATGTTAGACATCAACATAGAAAACTTTTCTATATTGATTTTTACTGCTTTCATTGTAGACAGAGAAAAGGAGGCAGTCAATAAAGAAAAAAGAAAAAAGTCCAATGATAAGTAAAACTAAAATTTAGAGACAAAGCTCACTTCTTCATACCCGTTCATCTTAACATGAATTGATGGATATTCTTTAGGTTAAGAAAAATATGTCATTCACCTTTGTGAACACAGGACTGGGAATGCTATCTAACCTGAAATGATTTTTCTTCATGTGGAATTATTTAAACTGTGCCAGCAATTTTTTAGTATTTCTCCCAACACAGAAATACATCATGGGTGAGAAGAGATTTGAACTCCAGACATTAAAGAATAGAATATTTTAAGGCATTATAAACTACTAAGGATTTTAAGGTTAAAGAATTATTGGTGTGGATAATCGAGAAAGAAGTTCTTTTAAGAATAAAAGGTCCACATTTCATTATTTTGGGATTGTTATGCTGAATTCTTTCTAATATGACTGATGCAGTGTCTACAACCTGGATACAAATCAGGTATGTTAAGTGCAATTTTCAAAAAAAAAAAATGGCAATTTTCTCAATCTGTGAACCCTCACACCACCTTTGTGAGGAGTCTGAAAACAGAGGCACATATCAAAGGCATGTGGTGTCAGGACATTAAGTCCAACAAAAAAATGTTTTATGGGATTTGCTATCAATTTTTATTAGAAATGACTTTACAAGTGGGGTTAGCATAGGTCAGAGGTATACTGTATGTGTGAGGCTGGTGTGAGGCCCTGAGATAAATTCCTAAAGCCAGCCAAACAAAACCATCAAAACAAAACACCCCAGAAAAACAACAACAACAAAAACCTGGCCACACATGGTAGCACACCCCTTTAACCTCGGCATTTAGGAGGCAGAGGCAGATCTCTGTGACTTGAAGCCTGCCTGTTCTAAGGGAGTTTCAGGCTGTCCAGGGATACATAATGAGATCCTATTTCGGTAAAAAACAGAACAGAACAAAACAAAAAAAAAAAAAAAGAAAAAGGAAAACTAAATGACTGAAAAGATTTTCTCTTCCCCAATACATTAATCAAAAACAATTATTTTCCAACTATGATAAACAGAGATTTTCTTTGTCCCTTCCCTTCATAATTAATACATAGAGGGTAAGTCAAAGAAAATA
>NW_008340972.1:1807712-1813748 GCF_000622305.1 Nannospalax galili | reverse complement strand
CTTATTTTTCTCTTCTCCAAAAGAACAATAAAATAATTTTCTAGTTCAGTTTTTTTTTTTTTTAAACAGAGAAAACCAATTTCCAAAGAAGTGAATATTTTTAGCACAACGTAGTGGTTACATAAATATTTGGAGGAGTAAATTAAGGTTATAATGCCTAAGTTTGATGAGTTTTATATGCTAAGTAGTCCAATGTTTTAAAACTATTATCTAGCGATTCACTTGCTTCTTGTTCACTCTGCTTTTCGATACCTAACTTTTACAAGTTGCAAAGCATCTTCATGTATTCTTATTTATTCTTGTACCTACAGCCTATGATGACATCGACTCCATTTCCCAGAAAAAGTAACAGGTAAAAAACATCTACCAAGAGGCAGGTGGATCTCTGTGAGTTCAAGGCCAGCCTGGTCTACATAGTGAGTTCCAGGACAGCTGGGGCTACAGGGAGACCCTGTCTCAAAAAGACAAAAAAACAAACAAACAAAACATCTACCAAATGCCTATGTAGTAAGTCAGCATTCGAAAAGAGGAAAGGATTGCTAAGCAATATTGCCTTTTTTGGAAAAACAAAAACAAATAACAACCAAAGTCATGTAAATTTTTCTTAATTTAGAAGAAAATTTTATACCCATATGACAGAGACCACATCTCAATTTGTGTAATATTGGTATGGACTCTTGCAAGGTGTTTGTGACATCAAATTATAAAACATTTTACAAAGCAGTTGCAATTCCAGATGTAGTCATAAACCTAAAGTTTATATAAAAATTCCTCAACTGAACAATATGAAACTCCTGAATTGTTATTTTAATGGGCCTATTTTTAAAGATTTATTTTGTTTTTAAGTATGTATTTGTATGTGTCCTTGTGTGGGTATGGACATAAGCATGCAGGTGCCCGAGGAGACCAGAAGAGGGGGTCAGAAACACTGGAGATAAAGTTATAGATGGTTGTGAGCCAACCAATGCGGTGCTGGGAACTGAAATGTGGTCCTCTGCAAAAGCAGTATGAACTCTCAACTGCTGAGCCATCTCTCCTGCCCTGGGTCTATTTTTTAATGGACCCATTTATTTCAATATAAAACACATTTACATAGAGTCAAGTTCACTCCAGTCACTTATACAGGAAGATTCACTTACATAGATTCTCTCATTGAATCTGGAGTTTATCAATTCCAATAGACCATCTCTCCAGAAAACCCCCAGGTCCTCCCATCTCTGTCTCATAGCACTGGGGTTACAGAGGTACATCACCACACCCGGCTTCTCTGTGAACTCTGAGACTCTGAACTGAAGCTCTTACATGGCACAGTAAGCCGCTTAAACACTGAGACAGTTCACTAGGCTCAGAACTTTAAGTCCTCTATTTAAATTTAGCTGAGAAATAATGCCTTAAATACTAGCCTTAAATTTTTATCTTATTTTGAATATTTCTCTGGTCCAATAAATGATCAAATACAAGGAATCTCTCTTCTTCTTACTACAGAATAGAACATATTATACACATGTAAACCTACATATGTACTGAAAAAGCACACATATAATATTTTATATACATATATACTATAAAATTTTACTTATGTAACAATTATATATTATGTGTAACATAGAATTATATACAATATGGTATATTACATAATTTCATGTATAATGTATATATATTTATCATGACTACATCTGTAAGTGGACGGGCTGCTTCTCTACTATCTTTGAGGATATTTGGCCTAAAAACGAGACAGAGGAAGATACTCTCATAGATTTTCAAACTAGGAAACAAACTAATAAAATTTTCTCTTTTAAAACTACTTGTACCATCATTTGAACAATAGAGCAAAACCAGCAAATTTTATTAAATGCACATGTGCTTGATTCTTCTGAATGGGAGGGAGGCAGGTTACTTAGCTATGGACACATAGTCAATTCATGAGGCTAATTTCTGAAACAGAAGTCTATTAATTGACGTATATCTGACCAAAATATTGCTTGGGATATTTTTTTCTCTGCTTTTCTGAGATAAGATCTCACATAGTCCAGGCTAGCCTTAAACTTACTATGTAGCCAAGGATGACCTTGAAGTTTTGATATTGTCACCTCTACCTACTGAGTGATGGGATTACAGGCCTGTACCACCAACCCCCTTTATGGGGTGTTCGGGATCAAACTCAGGGATTCCTGCATGCTGGGCAAGCACTCTGTGAACTGAACTACATCTTTGATCCCTTGCTTAAGTTTTACCAGCAAGCTTATCCTACTTCAGGACATCCAAAAACCTCAATTTCACTATCAGAATCAAGGGCAAAAACAAGTAAAGTGTAAATACTTCCTTTAGACAACACTTTAACATCTGGTAAGTAACACACACACACTCCATGACAAATAATCTCTTCCCAATGACTAGAGTGATCAGTTTCTAAATCCCCAGGATCATCAGGATATAGCTAACAAATAGTTTTAGATTCCAGAATGTCTTTCTGGGGACACAGTCTTTCTATGGAATACAATACTATTGATTCATTTTTTTCCTAGGTAAAAACCACACTTTGCTCATGCTGTCTTGAGATGATCCTTCAATGATTCGTTGGACTCTGGTCACTAATTAATTTTTGTAAAAGACAAATAGCACTGATGGCAGGCAAGCATTAGTGTGAACATAAGATTTGTACACTCAAGGGAATGGGAATCTCAGGAGAAGAGACAAGTGTAGCATCATTTCACAGAGCTGCTCACACTCAGTGACAGGGATCTGTGCAGTGAACTCACGTTCGGTGATGTAACCTGGTCTTTACAGAAGTAATATTCTGGGGCAGGTATTATCCTGCAGTTCTTGGAAGAGAAGTGCGGAATTAAGATGGCAAAATCTTTGCAGAGAGTAGTGACGCAAACAGGCAAGATGAAAAGACATCGTGTGTTAGAAACTGACCCACTTGGAGGGTCCACCTGTGGTATTGGGAAAAAGAACTGAACCGATAGCTTAGGCAACCGGGAAGGGTGTGTGCTCCCAGAATGCAGTGAGAAGGCATGGGAGCCCCTTTTAGATCCATTCATTTTATTTTATGTGTATGACTGTTTTGTCTGCATGAATGAAAGTGCACCACATGCATGCAATGCAGGCACAGCCCAGAAAATGGTGTCAGATGCCCTGGAACTGGAGTTACAGAGACTGTTGCTAGCTGCCATGTGGGTGTTGAGCTGAACCCAGGTCCTTTGCAAGAGTAGTCAGTGATCTTAACCACTGAGCCATCTCTCCAGTCCCTCTTTCTGACTTTTTAAAAAAATGATTTTTGTTAATTGTTTATTGACAGGATCTCCCTAGTCACAGCCCAGTCAAGATATGAACCAGGGTGGCCTCTATCACCCCTGCCTCTGCCTCTGAAGGCTGTGATTCAAGATGGTCCCCACCATGCCTGGCATGGACATTTTTATCTTTATGTTTTTATTCATAAAGTCCTAGAGCGGTATTACTGTCAACCATATTTCTTTCTTAAAAATCTAGATGGGGGCTGGAGAGATGGCTCAGCAGTTAACAGCACTGGTTGCTTGTGGTTCCCAGCACCCACAAGGTGGCAAACAACCATCCATAACTCTAGTTTTAGGGGATTTGACTCCCTCTTCTGAACTCCATGGGAATGGCACTACATAGATGTGCTTACATACAAGCAAGCTAAACACTCATATGCATAAAATAATAAATACACAAACATTCAGGAAGAAGTCAGCATCCTTCTGTGGTACCTGTATGCTTCTCTACAGGCTGTTCACTCTAAGGGTGGAATCTTCTGAAACTTATTTCTTTATCATCCCAGTTTCTCCCAGCAACTTCTTTACTTTGTATCATTATGGAATGATTCAGCCCACGGTGTGTCTGTCAACTGTCAGTTTTCCTCGTCTGCCTTCCGGATCCTACTGTACCAAGTGTTGACTTTTTTTTTGAATTCTACTCTGGTATCCTGCACATTATACGTATACAAAGAAGGTATCAAAGTAATCACAATGAATGTCTTAAAATATCTCCTGAAGCAGCTCTAGAAACCACGTCTATGTAAAATAGTTCCTTTCATGGTTTTCTTAAATCATAGAAACCAATGAAGAAGCTTATTGCTTGTTTCAGGAAATCTACAAAGTCTATTGCTTGGAACAGATCGGCAGTGTTTCTTTCCAAACTAAGGCGTCCTCTTCCCCACCTTCAGTAGATGCCATCTTGTTTAGAACGAGTCATATGTTATTAACTATGTGCTTTAAGGGGATCTTTTTTTTTTTTAAACATAGGATGCAGCAACATTTTGAAAGTGTATTTTTATGACATACTTATATATTTTCTTCTTGTCTAATTCAATTAACAATGCCCCAAGTCTCTAGAAAACAAGGCCTGAAAGTTTATATGATAATACCTAAAAATCATATTGTTGACTTAAAAAAATTCCATATAGAGACACATTCTCCAAAATAGGGTTGATTTAATAAATGCAACTTTTCAAATTCTGATAGAGTGAAAATTAAATCACAAGCAGTGGTAACTAATGGTTCAATTTTATTATTGAACTGTGATAACATGAACATTTAAGTCTAGTAAACATTTATTGATTGAGAGCATATTAAGGGCCAGGCACTTAAACGTCAGCTGATAAAGGAAGTGTTTCCATGTGATCCATCTTATTGGTTGGGTCTCTCACTTATTTTATTGTAAGTGCATAAATCAGTCTCATATGTAACAGATCAGAATTCTAGTTTGGTTCAAACCTTTAAATTCTAATGGCGAAAGACAGGCAAAACCAAACGAAAACACCATCACCCTGCCAGTTTCTCCAAATTGGATCCGAACCATCATTTTTAGATAAACTGCAGCACTCTTTGCATGAAAACTGTTACCAAAAATTCCATCATTTGACCTAAAATTCTTGTTCTGCCCTGTACTCATGTAGGGCTGGCCTCAATATTGAGCTCCCACTGACTTGAAATAAAGCTCTGCTCCTCAAAAGACTTGCATAGCGAAGGGTAGAAAACACAAATCTGTACCTATTTAAGGACATTCCTGTAGCTGTCACAATGCTTTTTAAAACATACTTCACAACAGAATTTTTTTCTCATGTTATTTTAAGTGCTTCTGGAAATACCACAGGAGGGATTTTTTTCTGCAACATTTCATCCATTCTATTTCTGGTCTGAATTTCTTTTTCCCTATTTATGAAATATCTACACTGCCAAAAGTCATCAAAACTACACAACAAACATGAGAGCTCAGATGATATAAAAGACTTAGAGAAGCAAAATTCCTTGGTTCTTGAAATGCCCAGTGAAGTGAAAGTCCCCCAAAGCGCTGCAGCAGTGATAAATCGTTTTTAAATACATCACAATAGAACTTCAGAAAGCAAAATTTGTGATTTTCTGAAATATATGTTGATAATATTTGGCAAATCATTTTGGAGGGAAATACTTTTTTAAATCTAAGTGTTCATGTTTCTCTCTTGTTATTTTGATAATATATGACTTGAAAAAACTAAATTTTATGGTATTTTTCATCTAAATATAGGGACTTCATTTTTATCCTTAGGGAAAAAAAATCAGAAGAATATTTCTTTCAGTGCTGAGTTCTGAGTAACTTTGCCCTGGAAGCAACCCACCTAGAGCTGAAAGTTCAACCACTAAAGTTGGGGAATATTGAGTTTTACAGCTTATAGAGTATGATCTCATGAGATCCAATTAAATTACCTACAATAAAGGCACATTCCTTTTATTTAACTTCTGTGATTTTTCATACAATAAAATTTGGTACTATTTAGAGCCCCTCCTCTATCCATACCTCCCCTTACAGCGTAAGGTTCATGATACAGGACTAGAGAAAACACTGGCTACTCCTGACATTTAGAAACTTTCCTTCTTCACAGCTATGTTGCTTTCCAAACTATGAAAACCAGGTTCTTGGCAATATTCAATAATACCAATAACCACTGAGATTGAACTTCTCAACATTACATATCTATCTATCTATCTATCTATCATCTATCTATCTATCTATCTATCTATCTATCTATCTATCTAT
>NW_008340972.1:1779276-1806901 GCF_000622305.1 Nannospalax galili | reverse complement strand
CTATCTATCTATCATCTATCATCTATCTATCTATCTATCTACCTATCTATCTATCATCTATCATCTGTCTGTCCATCTATCTATCATCCATCTGTCTATTGATCATCTACCTATCATCTATCTATCTATCTATCTATCTATCTATCTATCTATCTATCTATCTATCAATCATCTATCTATAGCTAAAATTTCAAGGGGCAAAGTCTTTACCTTGGTCTAAACAAAATTTCAAATACATATTCAACTAGAAGAAGAAATTAGACATTATTCCCTACTTCCACAAGCTAAAGAAGTTATTGTGTATTCCACAAGGGCTTCTGATCCTGGATCTCAAACCATAGGATGCATGAGATGTGGACTTCATACTTACAGTCCTCTGAACGTACTGATCAGATTTTACATTCACAGCTAATGTGATTTGTACCATTCAGTGTGATCAGCTGAAGACATGTGTGTGTGTGGGGATTGTTTTGTTTTACAGTGATGCTAATCAAGTCACAATGTCATCGGTCTTTGTTAAAATATATAATTAAGAATGCCTGTGTCGTTCCATTTAATATGTACTGATAAGGAAAGAAGGATGATGGTCAACTTCACTTTCTTGAACTGCATCGACAGGATCTGGATGAAAAAGTCTCTCTTTCTAAATTGGGTATGGTGGTGTGGCCCGGAATCCTAGCGTGGAGCAGAATGCTGCTGCCGGAATCCTAGTGTCAGGGAGTCCAGAGATCTCTGTGACTTTGAGGACAGCCAGTGCTATACAAAAGTGAGAGTCTGTCTCAAAATTCAAACTACGACTCTGTATCTCCTTAAATGAACTTTGCACAGTTAATTTCACATTGTAGGTCATGTCTGTAGAACAGACAGGGCTGTTTAGGGACAAGAGAGGAGGTTTGGTGATTGAGTTCATGTACTATTTTTCTAGACCCCAGTTTGGTTCCCAGTACCCATGTACTGGGTCAGCTCCCAACTCCCCTACAACCCCAGCTCCAGGGGATCCAACCCTCTCTTTTGGCCTCCTCAGTCACCTGTTCTCGCATGTACACACCCGCAATTAAAAGTCAATCTGAAAAAGATCATCAAAGAATCTTTCTTTGTAGAAATATAACACACTAAAACAGACACATATATCTTTGTATATAAACTCACTATCAGTAACAGGAAAGGAGGGTTAAGGACATTATGAAAGCACGGGGCTAGTGAACTCATATCATGAGCTCTTTAACCACAAGAATTACCACTTTGTCTATAGATATTTTATAGAAACTTTATAGAAGTGTCTTAGATCATGTGTGTTTTTTAAAAAAAATTTCTTTTCATTTACTTTTATTTTATGTGTATCAGTGTTTTACCTACATATATGTAAATACACCACATATGTGCAATGCTCACAGAGGCCATAAGAGGGCATTGGGTCCCCTGGAACTGGAGCTAATGGATGGTTATGAACTGCCATGTGAGTCCTGGGAATTGAACCTGAGTCCTCTGCAAGAGAATTGAGCCATTTAAGGGCTGAGCCATTTCTCCAGGCCGAAGGGAATATGATTCGGGGAGTGACTTGCCTACTACATGATAGGGAAGTGTGGCTTTGAGAAAAGCTTGTGAGGAAGGGAGAAGGGAGGGAAGGAACACTGAACAGAACTGAGATAGGAGGAAGATTTTGAAGCAATATGTCTCCTGAAAATGCTCAGTGTCGGGGATTTTTATGCTTATCATCATGATGAAAACAACCTATTCATAATTGAATAAATATCCTCATCCTGTCCTATTTTTTAAGAATGTAGCATATTTTCAGTTTTTATTTTTAAGATATTTTTACTATTTTAAATCATGCATACACGTGTGAGGGTTTGTGTCCATGAGTGCAGTGTCCACAGCGTCCAAGGTGTTGGATCCCCTGGAGATGCAGCACAGGCCATGTGAGCTGCCGGATGTGAGCGCTGGAAACTGAATTAGGGGTTTGCTCCAAGTGCAGTGCTCACTTTTAACCATGAAACCATGTCTCAGCCCCTCACTGACTTTTTTTAAAAGGATAGCTAAAATTCTGTTGATTTGTTTGTCTGTGGAATTCATACTAGGTTAGAAAGTTTGAGTTCAATGTAAAAATGAAGCATACATGGACATATCAAAAGCAGAACTCAAATTGATCAGACAGTAGATTCTGTTTTCTTATGCAAACTTCTTAATTTGTTTAAAATAATTCCTAACCTCTAGTAAGCACTAATATATAGCAATTAGAGTTTTCTTTTTCTCTTTTTTTTTTTTTTTACTGCTGGAAATCAGACTCAGGGCTTGTACCTGGTAGTCAAGGACTCAATTACCCAGAAGACATCCTTAGCTCTGTCTGAGACTGGGTCTTACTATAGGGCTGAGGCTGGCCTTGAACTCAAGATCTTCCCGACTCAACCAAGTGCTAGTACTCCAAGAATTTTACCACAACATGTGGCCAGCAACTAAGTTCTTTCATGGTGACTTTTTGACAGTGATAGTGTCACAATTTTAGTCTCCAACTACCTCCTGTCATTTTCGTCAGAGAGATGGCGATCATAGCACCAACTGCATTTTTTTAATATCGGCAATGGAAAGAGCCTTGGCAAAATAAGTGAATTGGGCCAAAGAAAACAGGATGGAGGATAAATCTACACTTGCTACCCTTTGTATGAGGTCCCTGATCACATTCTTCACTCTGGCAACTGTGTGATGTGGTTGCAGGGACGGCCAGGACTTCCTCAGAGATGGCCCACACTTTCTCAGCTCCCAGGACTCTGATGGACACAGCGTTTGTCAAATATGTATTATTTGTCAAATAATACATATCTGTCAAATTAAATAACCTTGTCCCTCTGATGGCAATGGAGGTCATTTCTGCTTGTAGTCCAGAGAGTTCCAAAGGGAGTCTTGCAGAGATGATTAAAATATTTTCATTGGCCTAGGAGCCTAAAGGAAAAAATAATTTGCCTATGGCACAAACTTTCCTATGACTGCCCTAAGAAAGGAAAACCATGTCCGCATAGCTGTGGCAGTTTGGTGAAGTCTGTGGGCATGCATATTATCGCTCTTCAAAAGGGAATGTGTTTAGAATGTCAATCAACATCCTTCCCCACTTGGGAGAGGTGGCACAGGCCTATAGTCTCAGTACTCCTGAGATCAGGAGGATCGTTACTAGTTCAAGGTCAGTCTGGTCTACATGGTAAGTTCAGGCCAGCCAGGGCTATACAGTAAGAACTTGTCTCAAAAAACTAAAAGTAAAAACATCTCCCCCAAAATACCCACTAGCCTATTTGATCGGGTCTTTCTCGTTTCTCCCTCTCACTTTCTCCGTGGTAGCCTCTCTGGCCTTTTCCTCCAGCCCTGCATTAATGGACTATCCACACATGGGGTTGACGTCATGGTTGGTCCTCCAGGCACATTTTTCCCACAGCTTTGCAGGTGTCTTCCTGATGTCTCTCCCACTGGTGGCACCCCGTACTGACTGGTTTAAGAATACCTCATCGCCCCTCCCCATGACTCTCTGACCATGTTTTATTTTCTTCAATAACCATAGAGGAAGAGATTGATTTGTTTAATTGCTTATACTTTGTCTCTTTCCATCAATATCTTATGAGAACAAAGTGCTTTATTGG
The DNA here is from genome assembly GCF_000622305.1 of Nannospalax galili. NCBI lineage: Eukaryota > Metazoa > Chordata > Mammalia > Rodentia > Spalacidae > Nannospalax > Nannospalax galili. The sequence goes on along the minus strand of NW_008340972.1, from coordinate 1,803,278 downwards.
CAGATGCTCTGCTGCTGTGTGGAGCCAAACATGGCTGACGATGGGCATAAATTGATGAATGTGGGGTCAATGAGTGGTCGATGTAGGCACAGAGAGCCAGGGGACACTGACAAGGGACAGCCCTTCAAAGACCAGTGAAAGGACAGAGGTAAGGAGTGCAAACCAGCCCTGCAAGGTGTCTGGGCCCAAGACTGCGCACATAGGATGTCGGCGGAATGATGTGTTTGCTTGCTTACTGTGGTGAATACCTTTCTTCTTCTTCTTCTTCTTTTTTTTTTTAAATTCATTTTCCTTGGATTTCCAGGTCATTTACAAAGTGGCCAGGCATTAAAAACTATAATTGTGATTCTTCATTCAGTAGATGATAAAATCATTATCAGCCAATAACAGGTGGCTGGATCCTACATAGGAAAACTGTGATAAAAGTTACTCGGAATTAAACAGTTCTGCCTTATGGAGTTGTGGATTCCGAGCATCACAGTCATCCAGGCAGAGGGGACACAGCCTCCTAACTGGCCTAAGTGTATGTGTGGCCGAACACCTTCTTGGAAACCTTCTCACTTAATCTTAATCCTTCAAATAAAGTGTCACAAATGCCTTAAAACTTCTGAAAACTTGGATTTGGGACCTGTCTGCCTTTCACTTACAAAGTTATATCTATTGTTTTGACTCCCATACCTATTTCCATTCAATAACTATATTAATTTCATTTTCCTCTCTGTTTGGAACATATAAAATATTAATAGTAATCTTTGTTCTTTCCAGAAATATGTTCAGATAAAAATCAAACAAATACATATACATGCACACTATTTTCCAGTAACCTAAACAAGGCATTAGTTGACTGCCGATTTGATTAAGAAATTTATACATGGGCACACGTCTGTGAGAAACACAACTAGAGTCTATGAAAGAGAATGAGTAAAGCAGCACACACTTAAACGGATGAAGAGTTTTCAGATCTGAAATTTTCACACCTTATTTTTCTAGTCAAACAGCATCTATGCGCACAGGTGATGAGGGTCATGTTGGAAAGGGGTCAATTAGCATGGCTCTAATGAGGGGCCTGATCAATTGTTGAGGATGTAAAAGGATTTCAACTGTCTTGAAGAATGTTTTATGTTGACAAAATTATAATTGAGTTTCTCAAAGGAAGACTACAGATAAGCATGCTTTTTGGGCCTGTTCTCTGCCAGGGTCACGGCTGCGTGTCCTAGTTGTGCTATTCCTTGAGGGTGCCCATTTACAGAGTTCTATCTTTGCTCTCCTAAGTGATTTAGGCTTTAACTGCATGGGTTTTTACCTTCAAATACTTTAAACATATAGCTTTTCAGACTGAGAATCTCCTTTGTGTTGAACCTGCTGTACAGGGCAACCTTTCACTAATAAAATATTGCTATGTGGAGATTCCTAGGTCAGCACATGCTCAGTAACGGCTCTTCCCTATGGTTTCCATTATTAAAGAGCCTTGGCATGCTTCGCCATGCTGTGTTTGAGACTAGATCCTGTCTAAACAGAAACAGAGTACTGAGAAACACAGCCCAGGTCAGTGGGAGCCAAAGACATTACTTCTATCCCTCCTGGATACTTTGCATTTTATTTAATGCTGAGATTGTAACTAGTCTGTCTATCTTTTATAATTTGTGTTGCTTTTATACCACAAATATGAGCCCTGCCCTTTTTCAAGCTCCGAGAAATATACTGCGAAATGATCTATTTGGACATTTATGACCACGGAGCAAAGCAATCCTGTGGATAAGTGCCAAGCTGCGGGGAGATTCCCTTCCACTGAACACAGATGAAAGGGGGGGCTCCTCACAGGGGGTCTGTTGATAACACTTCATTTGACATGCTTCAGTTGGGTAACAAGGGACTACAAAAAGAAACCATTTTATTTAAAATCACAGGGTGATAATGTCATAATCCATTGTAAATCTGTCCCACCCAGGAAGTGATGATGATAACGGTCACATTTACAGCTCAGCTCTACGGGGCCACACTTCGGAAGTGAATGTATCTCTTAAGCATGACACAGACACAAACATTTCAAAGGCTCACAGAATAGTCCTGTCACAGACAAGGTATCTATAGAATGGTATAGTTCTGCAGCATCAGGTGCTGGGGAGATTCTTGTGTTTAAATGATTTGCCAGAAAGTGTGTAACACACAGGACTAGGTGGAGTTTTAATTAACAGAAGCTGAGATCTCTTTCTGGTATGAAGTTGGGGAAGACATTGGATCTGCAAAAGGATCAGGCCCAACAATTTGAAGATGGATCCGTGGTGCTATTTGACGCTGCTGTACAGTATTGTTAGTCACAGGTCCTGATCTATGAAGACTATTTCAGCATACTGAATGACTCAAAGATACAGCAGCCATGTAGTTCTGAAGGCTTTGAGATCTTGACCTGGCAAACCATGAATACGATGAACAGCAGGATTCTGGGAAGTATTCTGAGGTCTTATACATACTGGTGTAACACTTCTAGAAACTGCTACTACTCCATAGCCAGATCAGATATGGAAACTAGTAATACTGGTTGTAATTATGCTGACCAGATGTTCTGAATGCTTCACAATGGAAACGCTCCTGTGGTGGCCCTACCAGCTCCTCGTCTTGTGCTGTATCTTTAGAGGATGTTTCTGTTATAGCAGTAAAAACGATGAACTTTAAAATAACCAAAAATAAAAAAACAAATGAAAAAAGGGTTTGATGATGCCAATCCCAGCACTTGGGATGGGAAAGCAGGAGGATCAGGAGTTCAAAGCCAGTTTGGGCTACATAGCAAGTGTGAAGCCAATCTGGGCTATTCGAGACCCTGTTTCAACAATCAAAACACAAAAGAAAAAAAGACAGCAAATAAACAAACAAAATCTACCACCACCAACAGAAAACAAAATAAGAACACCAAGCCTGGGTGGCGTGTGTTACTGCTGGTTGGACTTGGCTACAATTAGACTATATATGATATATGTACTTTTGTATCCCCCCCCCACTTGGCATTATAAAACACTGTCTTAAGTTACTCAAAATGCCTTCATTTTCCAAACGTGCCATAACTAGTCTTTGATGAAGATGAACATTTGTGCTCCTCTACTGTCTTTCTCCCAGAGGATCACTAAATAATCTTGTATGTGAACGCCAGCCTGTGACTCATAGTGTTAAACTGCAAAATTCCTTCCTGTGGATCAGTTTATGGGTGGCTACGTTTACTTGATAGCTTCAAACTATGTGATTGGTACCGTTACAGAAAAAAAAAAAAAAATAGGTGCTTAACAGAAGTCACTGGCACTCTGACACTATCAACGCAAGCACAAGGTCATCAAGTCCAGAAAGATGACTTCATTTCTGTGTCTGTGAGAATGGATCCGATGGTAGCAAAGTTCTGGCTCTTGGTTTTAAATTTGAAGTGATACTTACAAAGATGTTAGAGGCAGAGAGAATCTGATTATGTCTGGTCAGTGCCATTTCTGGCTTCACAGAGAGACATTCCCGTCCCTCGACCTGCCGGGTGCTATGACTGAGCAAAATGGGAACATCACTGCTAGAAGGATTTGAAAAAGAACCAAAAAATTGATTTGGACAATTTATGTGTTCTTGCCATTGATGGAGACATGACAGTTAGGGGGGATGTGACAAGGGTCACTGTGAGGTTAAAAGAAAAGCATCCAGGAATTCTCTGCTGTTATCAGCTTTATAAACTAACTGTTCTTGGTGGCTGATGGCAATATGTAAGTTTCTATCAAATACTGAGAGAAGTTTAGTAACATGTACAAGTGGCCCTTGGATTTCCCCAAGAGGTGCCTACTTTTATGATGGAAAATGTCACTTAAAATGTGAATCTCTGAAGTTTAGCACACCTGATATGGATAAGGGCCCCTTGCTAGCATGAAATGGAAGTGCAAATCATAACAAAGAATGGTGTGAGTTACGTATGAAATACTGTGTATTCTTCTATTATAAGAATGACATTGGTTCTATTATCTTCTTAAGTAATTTATTCTAGGAAAGCAAATATACCAGAAGATCAGCTGGTAGCTCAGTGTCCAGGATTTTAAAATGACTCAGCAGAATTTACAGAAAGGAACTGACATAAACGCCTGGTGCTATCAAGGGAGAGGCTGAACACAGCCTCTATCAGTCTAGTCTGAGGCAAAATCCAGACTGTAAACAAACTTCCAACATTTGTTAAGGCATGCAAGCAAATTCAAAGCAAGATGCAAATTCCAATATCATGCGACAGAATGTTAAACATTCTTTCACATATGAAGGCGGAATCACTGAAACTCCGTTAAATAGTATCTCTTCTAGAAAAGTTCGAGATTTCATACTTTTATCCATTGTTATTTGCCAACATTGAACCGTAAAATAAACTCTAAGGACACACGGAAGCTGAAAGGGTCTCTGAAGAGAATGAATGTGTTTGTGATCACTGGTCAATGAAATAACTGTGCGCCAGGAAGACTTGAAGAGCCGGCTAGCGAGGGAAGAGTGCGTGTGTTTAGAATGATTGCAAGTGCTAAAAAACAAGTTGAAATCTGCCCCTGGTCTTAATCCTCTGCTACACTGTCTTTGGCAGATTAGATAAAGCAGAAGCCTTAAAATATCCACACTGGTACTATACCAGGCATTCCTGAGCACAGTTCATAAACAGTCACAATGAGGGCATGTCAGTATTCTAGAATGGAGATTTTATACAGACCAAATTTCCTTCAGCATTTTCACATTTATGGAAAGTAATTCCCTTGTGCAGTGTTTGGCCATCCACTGTGAGTCCTCTAAAGGTTTCTTTATCATTTAATATTATAAATAATTACATCCCTAGGTGGCAGTTCAAAGCTCAGTGCAGCACTTGTACAACACCCCAGGCAGGTCAGGTGACCTTTCTCCAATTCTGCTGTCTCTGGTGCCGAGGACAGACAAAGTGATATGTCTGTCATAGGCCATTACCATTAGAACAGAATCTTGTTCTTTTATTACAACTGAACTCCGTCAGAGTTCTCAGCAGGAATGCTAAGTGAAATCAATGTCTTGGATTTCCAAGCTGAGCTTGGAGGTCACAGTCACTCTATCACTTCTCGGTATTATCCTTTCTCTCGAGCGCACACACTCCCCGAGCGTCCAACTGGCACACAGCAGATTGAAAACAGCATGCATCAGAGGACTCATGCTGTACAATTTTACAGTCTTTTGGAGCCCCCTCCTTCTGATTCCCCCTTCCATTTTTTTTTTTCCTTTTTGCAAATTGCAAATAAGTTTTGCTTGTGTCCTTCTCTGGAGTTCAGAGTCAGAGGCAAGAGCAGGCCCAGAAGGAGGGGCAGGGGTGAAACTCAGAACACATGCTTCATTTTAGGCAGCTGTCCATCAGATCCCTGTCCATCATCACCTGAATTTGACCTGTGACTCCCACTGCTCCAAATAGAAGACGTGTATGTGCCATAAACCATCCATTCCATTTATGCTACATTGTTATATGCCCCAAACACAGAGCCCTTAAAATAAATAATTCTACTTAAGGGTAAATATGAAAACTGACAGTAAGATGCCCAGAAAATGCCCCCAAGACACTCATAGCTGATTCTTTAAAAGCAGAACGATGATATTAAATGACAGCTCTTATACCTGAATGGAATAGTTCCAGGAAGTCAAAATGTTCAATGTGCTACTATGTACAAATATCAAGTTCTAGGCTAAAGGAAGTAACTTCATGTACCGTAATGGGCCCTTTGCATTTACTCTTTAGTACAGTTTGGGGAGCGCTGCATTCTTTATTAAGGTGATGTGCTGGAAAACTTCTGTTATCAACTTGATACACCTGGGACGTGGGAACCTCAGGTGGGGATTTCCTTGATGGGATTGCCTTGTAAGACGGTTTTGGGTTTTTTTTGGATTGTTGAGTGATGTGGGAGGGCCCAGTCCACTGTGGGTGGGACCACCACTGGACAGGTGATCCTGGGTTGTATAAGAAAGCAGGCTGAGCACAGGCCAGAGGAGCAGCCAGTAAGCTGCATTCTTCCATGGTCTGTGTTCCTGCCTCCAGGTTCCTGCCCTGAGTTTTTGCCCTGACTTCTCTCAGTGATGATCTGTGATAAGTATGTATAAGTGAAATAATCCCTTTTCTTCCCAATTTGGTTGTGACAGGGTGTTTTATCACAGCAATAGAACACAACTTGGACACTTAGTAGTATGGCTCTTTTTAAATCACTGAATTTTTCTGCTGAAATAAATCAACAAAACATCTATTGTTTCCTTAAACTACATGAGACAGAATATTTATGAATGATAACTTTTAAGAAGTAATTGTGCTTCAAAGACAAACTAGAATATATTTTGAAATTACACAAATCATGGTATTTGGAACACCATCTACTTTTTTACTGTTATGAACTAAAGGGGGGCATGTAAAACTACATGATGTGGTGGAAATTTAACATTTCCACATAACTGAAGTTGTAGGGTCCCATGAGTCTCTAGAACCATGTAGCTCACTAAGAAGTTTTCTGGTCACAAGGAAACAAACCCTCACTGACCTGACTTCTGCCTTTGCTTTGCTGACACGAGGAAGGATCATTGCAGCAGTCAGTTAACATGTAAGTGGATAGACAGATGGATGAAGACTGAACACAAGTCAGAATGGAAGAAGCTGTCTGGCGTTAAAAACTTCCTGACTGTATGAGTGATCTGACTGAGATGTGGATGATATAGTACTATCAACCAGTGGTAAGGAAAACAAATCAAATCACGTAAAATTGAACTATATATCCTAAAACCCTAAAATGAAAGATCCTAACGTAAAGCATCCATGTGGATTATGATGTGAAATGATGCCGATATGTCCAGGAAAAAAAGACAGAGTCCCACCTCACAGAGAGACCTATGATAAAGTCTGTACTGCTGTGTGTTTTTGTTTTGCTCAAGGTCAGTGCGTACATGTAGTACATTAAAACTCTTGGTCCATGCATCCCCCCAAATATCCCTGCTTTAAAATTAAGCTTTATTCCATAAATGTATAATTATCACTGAGTTTTAAAAAACTTACATGTAGCTGGATTATAAAGAAAGCCTTAGATATTAAACCAGGACATACAAGGTCTACCAAGCATAATAATATAATAATACTATGTAAGTAAATGATGTATTTCTGATGCTTCATCCTTCCAACTCTTTGTCCAGGAAAGCATCTGCACACATGCATACCTCACCCAGCAATCTGGAGAAGGCCTTGCCTTGGCTGTTCTGGGAAGACAGAAGCTGCAGGGATTTTCCCTCATTGATGATACGCTGCCTACTCCCCAGTTCGCTTTCTGGAGTTCTATAACTGTTCTGAACCACATGCTGGTATACTAGAGAGACTATGTTCAAAATTGTTTATTTTTCCCCTTTCAATATTTTCTCATCTTCCTCTGTGTGTTTCTTTCACATAACCATGGTTACTTTACCCCAACATGCCTAAGACATTCCCACACGGAACGAAAAAGAAAAGCAAATATTTAGATAATTCAAAAAAAATGTATTTGATGGAAAAATTAGCTCTGTCGCTTTTCTGCTTAATATTCCCTACTGTAGTCAAATATTTGCAGTTATTTTTCTGAATAACCACAGCAAACCTGTTTTATGGTTATTCTTCTTATTAATTTCACAGAAAGCCTCATACAGCCCTACAACAGCGTGCACATCAAGTCTCATCAGATACAGAACCATTTCATACAAGTTGCTCTGCTTGTCTCTATGAGACACACACCATTTAATCTCCCCGTTCTCACTAGTATTCTGAGGAAATGTTTCCATAGCTCTGAAGCCAGAAAAGTTCCTCGTCTTAAAGTGCTGTTATTATCTTTATTTCTTTGCATGGTAATCGCAGTGGATGGATGGCATATCTAAAATTGCAACCATACCATACCACGTTATACCAGTTATTGATATTTTTAAAGAAACACTCCATATGTCCCAAGCCTACTTGTACTTCATTTCTATTTCTATTGCTTTTTCCTTGGCAAACTCTCATTCTATGCTGAATCTAATCTTTTCTTCCTAATAACATCCAATGCACTGTATGTGCACATGTCTTCAAGAAATCTATTGTTATTATTTTGGAATATAAAGGATGGCTGGCTGCTTGACTGCTTCTGGAACTTCTAGTTCTAAAACTAGAAGCTCGTTAGCTAAAGGACACTCATCTGATTAATCGCTATGTCAATCACGTTGTATTATAACGAAATAAGCAAACCAGTAAATAGCACTGATTGAACAGTAAAAGCCTAAGTGGAAAGACAGATTAGCTTCTTGAAAAGGTACCTTGCTTTTGGGTGGTGGGCTGTTTGTGCTCTTGTCTGTGTGGATGCTGGTAGGAGAGACCGCAGCACAGAGGTTGCCTTGGGGGATGCCTGGGAGCTTCCCTGCTGGAGAGACCTGCATTGCCGCTAGCTGGGCAGCATATAACTGCTATAGAACAAAAAGACAGAGACAGACTATCACCAATAAAATAAACGCACTCTTCGGAAAGTACCCATATTCACATGTGGCATGTTTCCTGTGGGTATTCTGGGTTATGCCCGGAGATATGTAAAGGAAGAGGCTGTCACCTCAGTTTAACAGCTTACTTCTCAGGGGAGAAATGACAGATACCACATATAAAGGATCTTGACATTGGTATGTTCAGGGACACAAAACAAATGCAGACATCATATCCCTTGTTACCAATGCCCAGGGAAGCAAGTATTTCATATTATTAGGTCAAGGGCTACCTTTCTAACATTTTCGATTGTGTGCTATAAAAGCACCAGCTCCTCACACAGTAATTCTATTGTCTACATTGGGGCAATCTGTTTATCCATCAGCTCTTTGACTTACCAAACTGAGCACCTGTAACATTTTTTTCCAAAAGGAGCAGAACCCTGGAAGACCGATATGTGGTCGACCCAGGTAGAACCAATGCATTGATAAAAGTTAACTGGTTGCTTGTCATAAGGTCAGTCCACTTCATGATCTAAATGGTCAAGCCTCAGATTAATCTGAGGATTAAAGATTAAAAGAAGACAGTCTAAAACACACTCTCCCACTAAACTGTCATTTAATTCTATGAAATAACTGAGAAGCTGCTATCACTAGTCGTTCATGAACTGAAAGGGCAGTTTCACTTTTCTAGGGAGATGGCATCAGACAACGAGAAGAGTGCTTCATTTTCAAACAATTGACATTGACCATTAAGAGTAACATGCATTTTATCTCCATGCAATATTACATAATTTTTAACAACGTGGATAAGAAGGCATCCATTAACTTTGACAATATATGTGTGCACATGTCCCAGTTTCCTATTCTGCACTTGTCTTGAGATTCCACGGAGAGCCTTCATTGTGCAACCCTGAACATCTGTACTGATTCTAAGGAAGGGAAATTCCTAAGGAGAAGGACTGTGAAATAGTTTTCTGGACTATCTTGATTTATTTTCCAGAAAGAACAATTTCAAAAGAAACATTGTCTGGGACAGACAACCAATTCTGGTAAATGGGGTTCCAGTATAAATGAAATCCAAAAACCAAATACAGCAAATATTCACATGGAAACACATATATTGCATTCAGTGTCCAATACTATAACTAGAAACAGGAAATTTAAATTATTGACAAGGACTGTAGCTTATTCATATGCAAAGTAATATAAGAAAATTCCAGAGCAAATGTGAATCACACTAGGGAAGCACATTTAGATGATCAATAAGGACTGTCCCTGTAAAATTTTTATGTGTTGGAATAATGACATCATTCATTATTTCAGTCCATTGGAAAAATATGATTTAATTCCTGAGTCTTGGGTTACAGAAAGACAAAAAGGATAATTTGCTTCATTTACGAAGACTTGGGAGTTTACTGCTGTTTTAAAAAAATCAGAACTGATGAATTTCCCATGGTTACGATATGAAGAAAACTGGTATATTATTTCCTGTGATCTAAAAAGTTGTTTTCCCTGTCATCATTCTGAACTTTTGTGAAGTCATTCATAACATAAATCTGTCCTAAGGACATGGCTTTGCAAACTAAAAGTGGCCCAGTAGAATATATGAACCAATCCTGAATTTGAAAAATACTTAGATTTTTCACAATCTAACTATATAATAATATATTCTATAAATTTTATATGGCACTGTGAACTGCGCCCCTCCCCTTGAAGAGAATTTCATTGGTTGTTGTTAGTAGCTTATTAATACATATTTTGGATTTAGTATACCCTGAAATGACATGGGATATTTAGACATCTGTAGGCAGAAAAAAAAAAGTGAAAATAAACCCATTATTTAAAATTTAACTCTCTTTAAGGAATTATATTATATTTAAAAGATCTCTTCTAAGTACTATGGCTGGTGTTTAGATACTTAAATAGCTTGATAAATTACTTATAAAACATTATACAGGGGGCTGGAGAGATGGATCAACAGTTAAGAGCACTGACTGCTCTTGAAGAGAACCTGGGTTAGATTCCCAGCACCTACATGGTGGCTAACAACCATCCAGAACTCCAGTTCCAGGGGATCCGATGCTCTCTTCTGACCTCCGCGGGCATTGTATGGCACAGGTGCACTTGCATCCATGCAGGCAATACACTCATACATACAAAATAAAAATAACAAATAAAATAGTTTAAAAGGTTTTTTAAAAGGTGATGCAGTGATTATTGGTCATTACGGCACATTCACAACTTCCAAAGGATTACAAGACCTACATTTAAAATTAAAATGACAAATATTCTCAAATATTTTATTATGTTTGCAGGTTGGAGGTACTGCATCCCTGAAATAACAGAGAAATGCACATTTTTTCCTGGACCAGATGAAAGCAGTTATTTTACTGTATCACAGATAGAACTGAGGTTTACTGAGCCTGAATTATCCAAAGACGTGCTCTTGAACTCAAATTGGAAAAGTTGCCCAAAGTCAGATGATTTATAGCTGGAGTTAGAACTCAGCTCTCCTTTTGCCAAAGGTTTTTGGGCTGTTCCACCATAAGAAGAAACAGTGGTCCTTGAAGGAACTAAAAATATTAAGTAAACAAAAGTATGAGTTGTAGAGCAACTTGAGACAAGATTAGAGCTGTGTGTGGAGAGAGAGAGAGAGAGAGAGAGAGAGAGAGAGAGAGAGAGAGAGAGAGAGAGAGAGAGAGAGAGAGAGAGAGAGAGAGAGAGAGAGAGAGAGAGAGAGAGAGAGAGAGAGAGAGAGAGAGAGAGAGAGAGAGAGAGAGAGAGAGAGAGAGAGAGAGAGAGAGAGAGAGAGACTCATGTATACCAGAAGACCCAAGGTCATCAGTGAGCAGATTGCAACCAATCTTATGTGACTGTTTCCTTTAAAAAAAATCACCCCCTGTTGGAGGCAGAACGAGAGCAAGGAATGGGAGGAAGTTAATGTTTTCAGTAATATTGTTTTTTTATGTTCCGCCAAGTTGTGGGAGTTTTAGTGATCATAAAAATTCCTAGCATTAGTTTCAAGAGAAGAGTCAAGTTATTCTGTAAAGCTAAAACATCAAATATTGTTAAACCAGTGAGGTGAGAGACCTTTCAGGTTCAGCTTCTTACGTTTACTGCCTCCCAGCTTGTTTCTGACGTTTAGAAAAATATATCTGTCTCTATATGCAATTATCGTGACGTAATTTATTCTACCTGCTACTGTGTAGAGGAAAATGCAAACCAGATTTCTATTCTACAAGGTAGAGGTATGTAATATAAAGAACCGAACTGAGGTAGGGAGGAGCTCCTTGATGAACAGGGACTCTACGACGATGGGGACAGTGGTGACAGTGATGTCAGTGACCTAAGCTGTGCATAGACTGAGGAGCAGAGCAGCGGTGGCTCCCAGACTCAGCTTTCCTAAGGAAGTTCCTGAAATACAGGCAAGATGTTTCATCCTGAAGACAAGCCATGGGATGACGATGTGGTATGATTAACTAGAAAAAATAGGGTGGGACTATCAGCCATGGGTTCTCAGAGTTTAGCAGTGATAAGTTTGATCATAGTAACTTTGACCCGATATTATAATGTAAAAATTTACAAGAGAAAAATGAAATTCATACCACAGTGAGCTCAAAAATATTGAAATGAAGGAATGTGAATTTGATCAATGTCAGTGATGAGCCTTTTTCTCAAAGAGCAAAAATGCTGTTTTTTCCAGAATTTTGTTTTCCTTCACATACAGTGGGTACTGCCATTCCATACGTATTAAATATGCACTAGAGATCTGTGTTCATAAATAATCAAAGATACCATCCTATGCAGTTTCTCTGAGCCCTCGTTCCCTTGGACTTTCCCTTGGTCTTTTCTGACAGCCGTGAAGAGTGATCATAAGCCTGCCCTCAGGGAGTGTACTGGTCAGTGAACAGTTTGAGGCCGCCAATCGTGATAGATATTTTTGTCAGAGCCTAAGGTTTAGAATCCAAATATTCCAGATGGCAGTTAGACACCAGGCTGGTGGCCAATGGAAGAATCTGTGTTTTTAGCAATTTGGAGAAAGTACTCTATTTGGGAGAAGCAGTAAGATTTTCCCATCTCTCCAATGCCTGTGATCAGCCAACCTAGAATTTCAATTGGCTGCTATTTTGTGGGGTACCAGCATTCCTAGCACTGAGAAATACTTAACATGTCTATGTAAAGTGAGTCTCTTCATGAAAAGATTTTAAATAATTATATACAACTGTGGAGGAAAAGTCAGATTGTCTAAATACAGTTCTATCATTTTACACCCAAAAAGCATAGTTAATTACTACAGGTTAAAACATCTGTTTTTTGTCACCTACTGGGTCTGAGTTTTGAACCAATACCAAACCACAAGAATTCAGTATAAAAAGATGCTTATAAATAATTTATCAACCTGACACCAAACCATGCCTACCTGCACATAGTTCACTAAGTTATAGGAAAGATGGTGCCAAGCAGGACATGGTGGTGTGTGTATTTAATCCCAAACCTGAGAAGAAGAGGCTGGTGGATCTCTGTGAGATCTGAGATCAAGGCCAGCCTGGTCTACATAGTGTGGTCCAGGCCAGTTGGGGCTACAGGGAGACTCTGTCTCAAAAAACAAAATCCAAACAAAAACAACAACAAAAAGATGTTTCCTAAGCTTGACTAGTATGTGGACAGTCCTAGGTTCAGTTCTCAGTACTGTAATAGGAAAAGGAGGAGGAAGATGAGATGAAGAGGAGGATGAATGGGGGTGAAGAGAGGAGGGAGAGGAGGGAGGGGAGGGAGAGGAGGGAGAAAGGAGAAAAAGGAGGCCTAGGAAGAGGGTGTTTGCACTTTGGAGGAAGTCCACGATGACTGGTCTAGCATTTTACCTGTTGCAATGCAGGATTACAAGATAACTTCTCTAAACGAATGAGTTATTTTTTTTCAGAGAAGAATTAAATGTTTTGGCCCTCTTTCACAGATATATATTGACTTTATACACAAAGGGAAATGTGTGACAAATAATTACATATTACATTTATAAAATCAAGACTCGGGGAAGTTACAGTTGTTAGTGGGGGCTCTCCAGCCCCCATTTCCTTTACTTTTAAGGTTAAATAATGCTTCATTGTATGTGTATATTATATATATACATATATATTTGCACATATATTAGAAAAAATCTTCATTATACATATAATTTTATGCATGTATCAGGTGATTAACATTTGGTCGATTCCATATATTGACTATTTATGTATGAACACTGGAGTTAAAATGTTTTTGGTAAGCTGACTTCATTTCCTTTGGCTATCTATATATATTCAGCATATACATTGGTGGGATGGCTAGATCTTTAATCTCCACTAGTAGCTGACACATCTCCCTTTTATACTTGTAGACCATCTGGATGAAGGGCATGGAGACAGAGATGACCCAGAGAGCTTCCCAGGATCCATAAATACAAGTCACGATTTGTTACAACTATCACCCTGTACTTCAGGCATGGGTTAGATGATGGAAGGCATGACTCTCTCCTGAGGAGGGAGCAGAGCAAGCTCTGCCCACTGACCTGCTCTATCTTTCTTTCAGTGTCTTTCACCTCTCTATTTGCTTTCCAACTTTAACATCACACCACGTAGGAAGACTGAGTACAAAAAGCATTTTAAAAGGGAAAAAAGTATCACTATTATGGATAACAACTATGGCTTCTTTAACTGCTATGTGAGAAAGCACGGCAGCTCCTAACGGTTGTTTGTAAACTTTTACAGTCATCAGATGATGGGGAGCCTGAGACAGCACAGCTAGTGAAGAGATTCTGATAAATGGAGCTGTATCTTTTAAGATTTATTTTTAAGTGAATGAGTGTGTGTGTGTGTGTGTGTGTGTGTGTGTGTGTGTGTGTGTGTCCGGGTGTCTGGGGGTGTGTGTCTGGGCATGTCTGGGTGTGGGTTTGTGCATGTGTTAGTACATGTGCCTGCAGAAACCTGAAGAGGGTGTCAGATCCCCTGGCACTGAATTTACAGGGGGTTATGAGCCACCAGATGTAGATGCTGAGAATTGAACTCAGGTCCTCTACGAGAAAAACGTGCACTTTTAACCACTGAACCATCTCTCCAGACACTTTATAAGTATTTTTAAAAGAAGAATTCTGTTCTCTGGATGAAATCTATTCCCAATCACCAATACTCAAAAGATGAAAGGAGGTAATGTTAAACTGAATATAAATGAAATTTTTAACTGTAATATTTATTCAAATGAGAGCAAGGAAGTTGTTGAAGTCTCCCTAAGGCTTCCGACAGATGTAAGGGTAAAGTCGTCACCCTTCACAGTCCTTGGCAATCAACAGATGTAAAAATGAAGTTGTTACCCTTTATGGTCCTTGATGATCAACAAAGTCACCACTCAAAAGTAAAAAGCACTAATTTTTAAATCTCACATTAGCAAATATATAGAATTAATTTTTCAAAAAGAATTATTATAGAGCTACCCTATTTCTAATACTGTCTCCCGGTCAAATGCGCATAAAGAAATGGAAGATTTGGGTTGTTAAAAACTGCTGTGTGCACATGTATGTGTGTAAAGATATATAGTTGATACACATTAACATTTCACATATATTTCATATATTTAGAAATAAAGTTTCAATGATGCTATTATCATCTATTATTATTTTAATGTATTATTTCTGAATATATAGCTTTTAAATTGAAGTAAAAACCTGAAAAGATGTATGAAATGTGCAAGGGAGAAAATGTTTAGTTTTTTTCTTTCCTTTTCCCATTTTTAAAGGGAGGGACAGAAAATGGCATTGTGCAGGGGAAAATCAGAAAGCAATTTCAAGGCTCCATAAGTGTTATCTTTATGGCTTAATTTCTGCTTCTTAATGTAACTTAAATGTGGAGTTTAAAGAGGAACTAATGTACTGGGGAAAATCTTTCAAAACATATCAGCATGCTTCAAAGCGAATAAATGTGCTTCTCACATTATTGTTCATAATGTTTCACTCAGAAAATTACCAGAGCAACCTCAGTTTACACATGGACTTTCCTTAACACTATCAGTGTTTCTGTTTTAATGCTATTCAAATATATTGTATGTAAAGCAACATATGCAGCTGTGTAAGTTGAGAACAACGTTCCAAATGGATAAAAATTTCTGATTTCTATATCTCTCTATACAACTGGCTAATAAAATGTTACGTTCCACTCTCCCATTCTAACAAACTTAAAAGCTTGTGAGATACCACCTTACAGACATTGGAAGGTCTCTTTCAAATCCAGAAAATAAGTGGCTACAGAGATCGCTCAGAGGACAAGTGTTTGTTACTCTTCCACAGGACCCAGCTTCACTTCCCAGCACCCATAGAGTTGGCTCATAACCATATGTAACTTCAGCTCTGAGAGATCTGAGACCCTCTTCCAGCCTCTGCTGCTGGCACCTGCACATGTGTCCACATCCACACAAACACACACACACACACACACACACACACACACACACACAGAGATAAATCTTAAAAAAAAAAAAAACAGAACTAAATACAGTAAATTGTTGGGAAGCATGTGTGGAGCTGGAACCCTGCACATTGCTGGTGGGAATATCGAGTATGCCTTCCAAATATACAGAATAACAGTTCCCTGAGAGATTAAACACAGAATTAGTCCATAACCCAGTAATTATACCTATAAGTTCTACCAATTGCAGGATTTTTTAAAACATATTTATACATCCATGTCCTAAACAAAATTAGTGTCAATAGCCCAATATTGGAAATGACCCAAAAATGTCTCGGAGGGTGAATGGTAAACAAAATGTGACATTTGTGTAGAATGGAATGCCACTCAGCCTTAGTAAGCCAGGAGATTCTGCCACGTGCTGCGACTTGTATACACCTTGCGGATCATGAGGTCTGCCAAGCAAATCAATCTCTTGAAAAGGAAGAGAAAGCGTATGGTGCCACTTATAAAAAGTGCTTAGAGAGGTCCAGCTTATCAAGACAGAAGGTAGAATGGGGGGTTCCAGGGCTTCAGAGATGGAGGGAACTTTCTGTTTAGTGGACATGGAGATTCAGCTAGAGATTGAACAAGCTTTGGAGAAGGACTGTAGTGATGGCTACAGTGAAAAGAAAACATACCTATGGACACTGAATTATACAGATTGAACAATTTAAGTTTATATTGTACAATTTTGCCACACAGACACACACAGACACACACACACACACACACACACACACACACATACACACACTCTAAATTTAGAATTCTTAATGTCCTTGCAACTCCATGTTAAAATATCCTGTACTGGGCTGGAGAGATGACTCAGTGGTTAAGAGCACTGACTGCGCTTACAGAGGACCCAGGTTTGATTCCAAGCACCATATGGCAGCTACAACCATTTATAACTCCAGTTTCAGGGGATCTGACACCCTCTTCTGACCTCCACAGACCACGGACATTGCATGACACAGGTGCACCTACCTACATACAGGCAATACACTCATACACATAAAATAAAAATAATAAAATCCTGCATTATATTAGTTACCTTTAGAGTTGGTGTGAAAATATACCCGACAAAGGAACTTAAGGGGAACAGATTTCTTTGGCTCATGATTTCAGAGGAGTTGGTTTAGGGCTGCTCGACCCACGCGCTTGGGCAGAGCATCAAAGCAGGTGGGAACTTGTAGCAGGGAAACTGGTTCACTCCACCGTGAACAGGAAACAGGGAGCAAAGGAAGATATAGGGAGGGGCCAGCATTAGATGTGACTCCCAACCAAAACCCCAGTACACTATTTCCTCAAACTAGGCCCTGCCTCCTACATTTTACCAATTCTCAATAATGCTGTTATCTTTCTTGTAAACTTTTTATTGAACTTTTGTGCATTTTGTACAGCACCTTAGTGACGCTTATACTCTCTTTCCCATCGGCACCCTCCCACAGCCTCCCCAACGGATTCCATGCATTCTATCGTTTATGTTAAGGCCTATCGAGACGAGACAAGTTAGTGTCCCCAAACATCCCTCAGCACAAGTTCATCCACTGGGGTCTAGTCAGCCTATTTAGAGTCACTCCTTTGAAGACCAACCCTTCCTCACAGAGCAATCATCAGCTGACTGGGGGCCTCTCCCCATTTCCCCAGTTCTCTGCTGGGTTTTTGTATGATTGAGTTTGCATGGGTTTTGTGCATGCTGTCATCATTGCTGTAAATTCATGTGAGCAGGGTCCCAGGATCCTGTAAGACTCTATTTCCATATAATCATGCACCTCCTTCCCTGGGTCTTACAATCTTTCTGCCTCCCCTCCCCCTTTCCACAATGATCCCTGAGCCCTGGGTGCGTGAAATTTACTATCAAGGGATTTATCCACTGATGAGCTCAGAACTCTCAAGTCCTAATCACTTCTGGAATTGCCTCACAGACACAGCCAGAGCGAGTATCTCTAATTCTCTAGGCATCTCTCAATCCAGTCACGTTGACAAAAAAGGGAAACCATCACTGGCTTTGGAAGAACAGGATTGGGGCTGCCTGTACCCATCTGCTCTCATCCCCAGATCCAAAGCCAGGACCACTGGAGTGGCCTCATATTTAGAATGGCCAGGATCTGACATGACTACGGCCACACCATCCCACTACCATTGACTCTTCATTGACATGCACTATGAAGTCAGAATGAAAGGATATTCCAGGCACAAGGCATCACACGTAAACCACATAAGAGCTCCGAATTGAATTTCAACGTAAGCAACAAGATAGGTTCATAAACAGCTAAGAAATTTCTGTATACAACAGAATAAACTTGTTTCAAGAGAGATTTTCTGTTGTTTTTAAAATAAAAGAACATATCCCCCAAGCTAAGCCAGCTGTGAAATCAATGTATTTGGCAGTCACCAAAAAGCAAGGAGAAATTAAAGACAGGCAGACCTGACTTTTTTCATTTGGTGCGATGATTTTGGCATTTCCGCATGGTCAGTGTATGTCGGTAGTCCTGTACCGCTGAGTCATTTAGTCCTTCGCTAGATAAATCACAATGTAATATATTTGTTTATCCGCTCGGCCTGTTGATGGACTCTTGCTTATTTTTTCTCAATTTTAGGCTGTTATGAATAGTCCTGCCATGAACATTCCAGTACAATTCTTGGTGTTTATTCATCACTCTTGGCTACCCGGTTTCTAATATTGGATTTGCTTAGTAATAAATAATGAGTCATACAAGCCAGTTCATGTTTACTTTTAAAGACACCGCCAAGTTTTTCACAGTGACCGAGTTATTTTGCATTTCTGTTTCAATGTCTGAAAGTTCAGTTGCTTTAAATTCTCATCAGTACATGGTACTATCTCTTTTTTTTTAAGGATTTTTTTTTATATTTTATGTGCATGAATGTTATACCTGTATGTACGTAGATGCACCACTTGAGTGCAGGTGACTGGGAAGGCCAGAAGGAGGAGCTGGAATCCTGGAGCTGGGGTTCTGGGTAGTTGTGAGCCGCTGTGTTGGTGCTAGGAACTGAATCTGTGCCTCTGCGAGAGCAGGCAGTGCACTTAAAAGCTGAGCCATCTCTTCAGCCCTTTAGGTATCTTTCAAATGATAATTATCCCAATAGGTGTGAAATAGTAAGGGACTAGTGCTTTGAACTATATCTCTGTGATGACACTGAGCTCAGCTGTTAAGAGCACTGACTACTCTTGCAGAGGACCCGGGTTCAATTCTCAGCACCCACATGGCAGCAACGAACCATCCTTAAGTCCAGTTCCAGAGGAATCCGAAGCCCTCTTCTGACCTCTGTGGCATTGCACGACACGGGTGCACTCACACACATGCAGGCGATACACTCACACACACACAATAAAAATAATAAATAAAATATTTAAAAATGGTATGTCTTGGAAAAGCTGGGATATGAAACTTGTGATTTTATCTGGCCATGGTGTAGTGTTACTGTTACAAAGCTATTATGAATCTGTGCTAGCACTTAAGAAGCTGAAGCAGGAGGATCAGAAGTTCGCAGCAACTAGACGCACACAGTAAAACCATGTCGTACAAAAGAAAAAATAACAATTGCAAATTCATGTACAGAAGCTATACCTAATATTACTCAAGTAGGTCGCAGCAGTGAATGTTTGTAACTCATAGACAACTTTTGTTATTCTATCCAATTTGTACGAGCTGTGCTAGTTGATGGGACCATCACGGAAGGTTAGAGAGGTGTGTGGATGTGAAGACAGCATCCTGCTAAAAATTAAAGGTGCCTTTGAACTTCCTTAAGCCATATGACCTTTGTCACAGGTAGAGTGCTCTCCTGCTTCTCTCTCCAAAGGCAATGAAGCTTATAAATAAGTACTTCAAATGTACTGCCTG
Source organism: Nannospalax galili (assembly GCF_000622305.1). NCBI lineage: Eukaryota > Metazoa > Chordata > Mammalia > Rodentia > Spalacidae > Nannospalax > Nannospalax galili. The sequence continues at coordinate 1,783,489 of NW_008340972.1, read as the reverse complement.
TTTAATGGCTTTCTTCACTTTATCAGGCACTAATAAATCTGGAACAGCTAGGAAAAAATGAAACGTTTGACTTTTATAATTGAAGCGGTTCCTTAAAGCACTAGATAAATTTTTGCAGGATCCATGCTAGGAAACATCTCCCGGTGGCCTCCATTCCCCTCCCTCTCCAGTGCTCTACTCCAGGAGCCGTCTTCAATTTCTGCACATAACCCATTGTAATATGTTCTAACATCTGCCTCCCAGTATGATGCATGACCTGTCCCACTGACCCTTTTTATGCCACTCCAGACTTGCTCTTCATTACTGAGCAAAGACAAGTACGCACTCTGCACTCTGTGTTGATTCCTGAGGTCGCAAACCAGTAAATACATCTCCATTTGGCTAGGTAGGGACAACACTGGGTAAGAGGCTCTTCAGATCTCTACGTATCAGTGATGGTCCTTCATCTTTAGTTTAGTTTGGGGAGAAATCGTGCTGAAACTCCTCTTATCAACAGAAAGCAATGTTTTCTCACTAGGAGAAAAGAAAAATACGTAGCTACTAAATTCATAACATTATGTAAGAAAACTGTGGCATGTCTGACTCTGGAGGCAAATGTAGACTATAGGGCGACAAAGGAGTCAAATGATTGGAAATGTCATTGTAACTCAATGCAACAAGAACCTGATTGTCTCTTCTTATTAAATCAGACTGGATATCATTTTATATATTGTCAATATGTACCCACTTGCAGATATCCTGTTTACTGGATGCTTCAAAATGCCTGGTACATGGAGGAGACAGGAAGTGTAAGAACCATGACTTTGAGATGATTATTAAGTACCAGTCTCTTTGCTGGTAATTTTGCCGTGACATCATGAATCACCATAGCAACTGTGTAGGCCCATTGTGGGGGATGAAGGTTCACAGAGCTTCAAGAGCTTCTTAAATATCACACAAGCAGCATCAGCATCTCAGTAAGCAGCAGCATCAACTTCCTACTATGTATCATTAAATGAACTTATGCTATGAGGAGCACTGTTCCTCTGGGAAAATTACAGGATGTAATTTTCAAATTTCAGGATGTAGCTGATCATACCAGGCAGGTCCAAGGCTAACCTGGTCTACATAGAGAGCTCCCGGTCAGCTGGAGCTACAGGGAGGCCTTGTCTCAAAAAAACCAAGCTAATGAGTGCCTTCCCTGATTGCTTGTTATTGGTATATAGAAAGGCTGCTGATTGTAAATTGATTTTGTAACTGCCACTTTGCTGAATGTACTGATAATTTCTAGCAGTTTTCTGGTGGAATTCTTGGGATCTCTTACGTATTGTTTGAAATGCTCAAAAATTCAATAAAAATATACATTAGAAAATCAAGCAAAAACAAAACAAAAACCCCCAAAATAATGTATTACTACCCATTTTTTATTTAAAAGTTTAATTATGTGCATATGTGTGTCTGCGCAGGAAAATAATGCCCGTGAATCGAGCGCCTACAGAAATCAGAAGACGGCATCAGATCTCTAGAGCTGGAATTACAGAAGATTGTGAGCTGCCATATTAGGTGCTGGGAACTAAAGGTGGATGCTCTTCAAGGGCAGTGCATGTTCTCAACAGTCAGCCATCTCTCCCGCCTTTTACTCATTCAAATGATTTACCCGCACCACTCCCCGCCCCACACCAGGTCTTTAGCTCCACAGATCTTACAGGAACAAAAACGTGTCCAGTGAAATAATCACAAAAATGAAATGTGAGGTTGCCAATGTGGCAAGTACAGCATGAAGAAGAGCTCTTGAGAGCATTCAGCTCCGAGGGTGAGATGCATCTCCCTCCGTTGTGGGGGATAGAGGGGAAATTCCCTACTTCCCTACCAGAGGGCTAAGGGAACATCATCAAAGAAATAATCACAAACTAGAACTCACATATAAACTTGCAAATGTGGTAAAAAAAAAAACAACAACAACAACAACAACAAGCACATAGTAACCAGTGGCATCTCCCACAAGATATCAATGAATATTGACAGTTTGCAAAACCAGGGGAAACCTTTCAAGGTTGAAGACTTCTGGAATCACTGGTTATGGAATTCCCTGAAGAGGAAAAACGCTGTTAACATCACTGTAGCTGTGGTTATCTTTCTCTGTGAGCACAGACATGTGATGTAGAAAATAACACCACATATGGGATGTAGAAAACAATAGTAAAGTTTCCTCTGTGGGACTGCCTTTGCTTTTTCTTCTCTCTTTTTTCCCTTTTATAAACCTTTAACCAATAAAATTATCGCATGTTAGTCCTGGCTCCTTGAGCAGCCACTCTAAGATAAGGGAATCTAAATTTCATACAAACTCAGGAAACACACATTTTTCTTAGCCCATGGAAGAAGAAACTGAGACCCTAACAATGTAAAATTTAGTTGTCTAACGTTAGGTAGGTAAGAGACAAAGTTGAGGTTAGCTTCATTTTACACAGTGCTCTCGACTGTGAATTTTGAGCCATTTTCTTAGCCACCTGAATACAGTCGTCTGTGTTTTGAGACATAAAATTAGAACAGGAAAGGAGAATTTAGACAGGGCTACTGAGGGGATTGAGTTCTACTGATAACAAGCACAGAATTGATGACCTAGGACAGGAAAGAAGGGAAAGATGCCCAAGAGAAACTTGTCCTGAGCGTCACATCCCCCATCTACCACTTTCTCATGCCAGCAAAAATGTTTAGCTTGCTGTTCTTTCAACCTCTTTTAAAACAAATGCTTCAAGCATTTTCTAATGAATTGTAAAAATGTAAAAAGTGTAATGAAAATAACAGTGTGGGTTACTCTGTCTTTTCTTATTCATTGAGGCGATTTATTAAGCATCCAGATTTCCAGTCCTTTCACGCCCATAGATTTTCCATGGAACAGGAAAATTCTCAGTGAAATAATGACAAATAAGAAACGCAATGATGCATGATAAATACCTCTGACAGAGGAGTATCTGAGACGTCACGGGCCTTCAGACCAGGAGATGTCCTGGGTCTATGAAGACGTGGAAGTCAGCAGGGTGAGCTGGTCTAATTCTATGCATATATGTAAAGTAGGCAAAGCACTGGCAGAAGATGCTGGTGATGGGGGAAAGCAGGAGAGGCCCTCAGCGCAGGTGAGGCCAGAGTCTCCAAGGGAGGAGACATCTGCCCAGGCAGAGATGCTGCATCAGGTTGAGAAAGGGAACAGCAGAATTATACTTAGGTTCTATAAGAACCACCTAGATGTGGCTGGGAGAACGTAATGGGAAGGGTGGGTTCACTTCTAGCCTTCTTTTAGCTGGTCTAACTTTTTCTTTTTTGGTTGTTTGAGACAGGACCCTCTATATAGCCCCAGCTGGCCTGGAATTCACTATGTAGATAAGGCTAGCCTAGAACTCACTAAGGTTTGCCTGCATCTGCCTTTAGAATCCTGGGATTAAAGGCGTGCACTACCATGCCCAAGCTGGTTTAACATTTATTACTTTAAATTTGATTTAAACTAAATTGTATGATAAATATGGGTACATAATTTTACACGATCTGCATCTCATTCTTATTTAAATTCTTGTTCTCCCCCATATAGTTTGCACTAAGAATCTCACAATATAAAGCTGTATTCCTTGTCTCCATTCATGTTTACCAGTCTTAGTTTTTCTATAACACTTGAAAAAGACTATAGGAAAAATGAGTCATTTGCACTCCTCAGAGCACATACAACTTAAAGAATTACAATACAAATATATACTTCAACAGCATCTTGTATCGCCATGTGTTTTCATTTTGATTTGCTTTCTGGATCTCAACAAGTTGCTTTCTACTACACAGGGGCATGTGTCTCTAAGAGAAACAACCATTTTAACTTCTGTACTCCCGCCTTAAGTTTGATTCATTCAGTAGACACGTGCTGGGCGTTTACGATGTGTCAGCACTGCCTTCGACAGTTATGACAAACTGCAGCACAACAATCACGAAGAGATATTAATTCTTCCCTTCAGGAAGACTTGTAAGTATTTATTCTTCCATTATCGACATCTAGCACTGTCTGGTATTTCTCTATCTGATAATGTATATATCTTACGACAAGTGTGACTGGGAACTCATACATAGTTATCAGTCTCAATAATAATGAATGGTGATTTTGAAACCACCGAAGTCATTCTCAAGAGTATATAACTGAGGGTCTGGGGCTGTAACTCAATGGTAGAGACCTCAGAGAATGAAAAGATTCAAACCC
>NW_008340972.1:1773561-1779150 GCF_000622305.1 Nannospalax galili | reverse complement strand
AGAGAGAGAGAGAGAGAGAGAGAGAGAGAGAGAGAGAGAGAGAGAGAGAGAGAGAGAGAGAGAGAGAGAGAGAGAGAGAGAGAATATAACTGGTAGATACAAGTTGTAACATAGAACTTGAAACTTAAAAACAGTATATACTAAGTAACATTAGCCAGGTGCAAAAGAATCGATATTGTATGATTTATTGATTTCACTGCTAATGGAAGAAATATAGAAGAAGTTTCAATAGATGGTGCTAGGGGTCTGGGGGACAAGTTTGGAAGGAAGAAAGTTTGGGTCTGAGATGAAAAAATGTTCTGGAGACAGTGAAATGGGCAGACCACACTGAGAATGTATTCAGCGTGACCAAAACACACTTAAAAGTTATTCAAAAGGTAAATGTTTGGTCTGTATGTCCTACTATCGTAAAAAGCACATGATTAAGAAGGCATTAGAAAATAATCACTGCTCTCCAGACACATTGGGCTTTATTTCTTTTAAAACAGCTTTCCTGTCATTTTGCTCTCGGTGTTTGAAAAGAGCTGTAAGGGAGGATTCCATCATTCTACCGAAAATATTAGAGTATTTGAAAAACGTATTTGTTAAACATTACCTCAAGCTTTGGAAACAAATATCAGTAACCAGGACAGGAATGAGTACAGGACAGGAATCGCCCAAATCTAGGAATGTCTCTTCAACTGAAAGGTGGCTCTAAAAACAATATCTAGGAAACCCCAATGTCAGGTGGACTCGTCACTGACTCTGTAAGAAGCAGTCTGTCTCACAGTCTCCTCCCAATCCAGAGCTTGCTTTTTTTTTTTCCATATTCACACGACTGTTTATGAGCTCCATCCTGCTCCAACTGTCACTCTTTACATCAAGGGAAGATAAATGGGACACACCAACCCCAACCTAAATGACCTTTGGATGTGACAAGAGTTTTAGGTCAGCCTTGCTAAATGGGGGCCTTGGTGTATCGAGACATGCCTTGGGGTGAAATTTACAGTGAATTTATTATCTCCCAATGCCCTTTGGACTGCTTCCCACCATCAAACACCATGGCAGCACTAAGAACAGGAGGAAATACATTAACTGGAATCCGATCGTTTTAAAAGGTTACAGCTGCCCAAATATAATTTAATTTCATACTTGCCCTTTGAGGGTTTGGTGTATATTTTCATTTTATGACTGCAAATGATAAAGCTCTTAAGATTCCAGGCAATAAAAAGATTAAAAAAAAAAGTATTTTAAGGGTTAGAAGTCTATTCAGTTCACACTCAATGAAGGAAGTGACGAATTAGCTTTTTTTTTTTTTTTTTTAATCCAACATTTCCCTTTTTTTATCTGGAGTGTATCTTAGTGCTCATCTGATCCTACACATGGAAGTTTGGTTGAAATTAGCCTGTGCGTGCTAACCCTAGATCTCAGCCAACTTGAAAATAGAACGGGACAGATCCACAATGGAGATAAATTCGGTGTGATTCAAAGTAAAAATGGAAGGTCCAGAGAATATGGTTTCCAGTAGTGTTTTCTCTCCCATCTTTGGGGAAAGACATCACACAGTCACTTCCCCTCAAAGGGGAAAGTTTGTCCCTTTCAGAAATAACTGTCAGCACCAAGAAAGCAAAACTCTAGTGAGTCTATGCAAGGAAAGTAATAGAGAAATGCACTGTCTTTATTTTTAGTAAGAATCAAAACATAAAATTTTACAATCTGACATGAAGAAAAAGATTTTATAATTAAAAAACATTTTTTTTCAAAAAGAATTTTCTGCTTCTAAGCAGAGTCCAGTGGTACATGAGTTGAGAGACAGAGGCAGGAGGAACCAAAGTAAAAGATTATATAGTTATATGATGAGTTTAAGACCAGCTTCCATTATATAAAACCTTGCCCCAAAGTCCAAGAAATTAAAAAAGAATCTGCAGTATTAAATATGAACACTCTTGGCTCCCAAAGTTGTCTAACACATGCCTGAACTAACAGATTCTCTTCATTCCTAACTTACCTTTGTCCTACAGAATATAATTTCTGCAAACCAAGAAAACTATTTGCTAGCAAGAAGACATTGTTAGACTCATTTTAGACCATGTGAAAGTAAAAATCCAGCAGGGCGTGGTGGTGCACGCCTTTAATCCCAGCACTTGGGAGGCAGAGGCAGGCAGATCTCTGAGAGTTCAAGGCCAGCCTGGTCTACATAGTGACTTCTAGGACAGCTGGGGCTACAGGGAGACCCTGTCTCAAAAAGACCGAAAAAAAAAAAAAGTAAAAATCCAAGGAATAATGTGTCAACAGTAAATAGTGAGAGCCGGAGCTCATGCCAGATGAGGGTGCTGTCTGTATCATCTCATTTAATCCTCACAACATCCTTCACCTGTAGGAATGTAATTATCCTATAACCTGGGTAAAGGCATTGAATGACTGATAGTCATTTTCCACCAAGGGCTGAAGAGATGACTCAGCATTTAAGAGGACTTGTTGCTTAAGAATATTTAAGTTTGGTTCCCAGAAAACCACATCGGGTGAATCACAGCACCTGTATCTCCAGCTCCAGGAATTTGATGCCCTCCTTGCTACTGTGGACACCCCATACACGTGACATATACTAACATATAATAAAACATATATGCACATAATAAAATACACACACATAAAAATGAACATCTTAAATCATATCTTGATGTAAGGTGCACACAAATAGATTGGTCTTATTTCCTTTTTCTTCACACACTGCATATGATATAAATAAGACTGCTTATGTGCTTTATTTTAGAATTTGTAAATGCTTGAATGGAATCTGGGGGAACATATTTCAAAGGCTAAAAAGCCTAAGCGAGCATACTGGTGACTACAGGAATATATTGATTGACTACAAACTGATCACACCACACACACTGAGTGTATGAACAGATACTGCGTGGTTTCGTATGGTAATTAACTCTAGCTGGTGTCTACGGTGACCTGAATCCACACAAATTTAAAATTGCTCTGGAAGAAAATTAAATGTGGGATCAATTAAACCAAGATGTGAATAAAAAAGACAAAAGGGGTCTTTGCTTTCTTTAGTTGTCTTATTTATATTAATCAAATGTTCTATTTACAGTAGTATGACTACTGTGTGGGTGTGTTTTATATGCATATGTATAACCACTGTGTGTGTGAGTGTGAGTGTGTGTGTGTGTGTGTTGTGTATGCATATGTGTATATACATTTGCCTGAGGAAGTGAGAGGGAGACATCAGGTGCTGTCCTGTCACTTTCCACCTGAGTCTTGAGACAGGGTCTCTCATTGAACCTGGAGCTAAACAGATGACCAGAATGCTCCATTGGTCCACATGTCTCTCAGTACTGGGTTTACAGGTGTTCTCATGACCATGTAGTTTCTGGGGATTTGAATTCACATCCTCATGATTACATAGCTAGCACTTTTAACCACTGAGCCATCTCCCAAGCCCTAGATATACAGTTCTAATAATGAATGTGAAACCAAATCAGTGACATCAGGTGCAAACAACTGCCTTGTAAATGATGCTGACAACCCACATTTAAAGTCCTTGGAGCTGACTGGAGGGAACAGACTGAGCATCTGGAAACCCAAGTAGTCCAAAATCTAGAATGTTTTGAGTAGTCATCTAATACCATAGTGGAAAACAGCACACAGAGGCTATGTCATGTAGAAAAGTATTAAGAAAAATTCTGTGTGTGTGTGTGTGTGTGTGTGTAAGGTGTGCATTTAATATCAATGATTTTCATGTACAATCTTGGGTCCCATCCCCAAGATATCTCATTACAAATACCCAAATTTTCTCCAAAACAGGTGAAATACCAAACTCTTCTGATCCCAAGTATTTCAAATAAAGGGCACTTGTGTGTTTTGGAATCTTGAACAAAGTGTTTGAACAGAAGAACCAGAAGGAAAAGCACATTATAATTAGAGCTGTGCTCCATTCCTAATGGAAACGAATCTGTCATTTTAAATACCTAGTATAGATTTGGGGTAGAACATTGTAACATCACCAGTACTACTACTGAAAATTGCCTGTTAACTAAGTTCTATGATAGGTTACACAAGAGAGACAATTGTTCAAATCTTCATTCAGAAGACTCCATCAGGCTGACCCCTTGCTTACTGACGTGAATCGCTGGGGGCCTACTTTGAATCTGTTCCTGTTTCTTCCTGTCAACTTCCTTCTCCCATGGTGCAGTGAGAGAAGAAAGAAATAGTGTGACCTTAAAAGAAGGGTTAAGACTTAAAAATTGGAGCAAGTGGGGTTCACCCACCCCACTTCTTTCTATGCCTTTGAGAATGTTAAGAAACTTCCATCAGAAAAACAGCACATCTGAAGTGTTCTGTGCTTAATCTAACACATCCCCAAGAAGAATCCCAAAGAGTTCTATTTTCAAGTCTTATGAAGACACTTCTAGCAAATACAGGGCAGCCCTGTCATATGGTTTTTCTCTTGTTTCTTCTGGTTACAACAGTTCATTCATAATTTCAAACCCTTTTATGCAGATTATATAATCATCTTTGAGTCCATCTGTCTTCTGAGAAGCAAATAAACTACCAACAAGACACGTGATATAAACAATCTAACTTTTGATCCTTTTATGTACAGATATGAGACAGTGCCCTTTTTTTTGTTTTGTTTTCTAAATTCCTTGACCTTCCAGTAGCTTTCCACAAAAGAACTTAATTCCCAGGGCAGGCGCTGAACCCTTCAAAGCACAAGCAGTTCTGCAGGCCTCAACTGTCACAGACATGCAAATGCTAGCCTGTGTTTGACTCATCCTTCCTTAATTAAGTGTAAAGTGTATTTTCAGCAATTTCTCCTTCTTTTAACCAAAACAATTTAAACATAATAGATACAAATGTACATGTTAGTTTTTAGGGGATCATGGCAAAATCTGAAAAAGTTGGGCTTATCTTTCAGTTGGTAGGATATCAGGGATGCCAGTAACCCTGTTACTGGTTTAGCTGGTAACTACTTAAAAGTCTAACTTGCCTCATGTATAAATTTAGAGACTTGGGACAGATGAATAGGATTAAGTCTATTAAGAACCTTTAGTTCAACCTATTTTAACCCAAGGAAGTTAACACAAAGTAAAAAAAGTAAATGACACTCTGTGTGTGTGTGTGGGGGGGGTTTCTTGGCACCATCCAGACTCCAGTGAACCCTGTAAAACAACTGCTCTCCATAGTCACTGCCATTTTCCTCTGTCTTTGTGCATGTATGAATGCATTCATCTATCCATCCATCTAATAATCTATCAGTCTATCCTCCATCTATCCTCCATCCATTTGAATGATCTATCATCTATCTACCATCTCTCTGTCATCTATCTATCTTCTATCTACCTACATTACCATGGATCTAATATTCTATTAATCTATTAATCCATGCACCCATCTAATCTATCTATATTATTTATCCATCCATCCACATCCATTTAAACTACCATCTATATATCTTCTATCTTTCTACTTACATTTCCATGCATCTAATTTTGTATCAATCTATCAATCCATATAGCCATCTAATCTATGTATGTATGTATGTATGTATCTATCTATCTATGTATGTATCTATGTATCTATGTATCTATCTATCTA
>NW_008340972.1:1744745-1773256 GCF_000622305.1 Nannospalax galili | reverse complement strand
ATATATCTTCTATCTTTCTACTTACATTTCCATGCATCTAATTTTGTATCAATCTATCAATCCATATAGCCATCTAATCTATGTATGTATGTATGTATCTATCTATCTATGTATGTATCTATGTATCTATGTATCTATGTATCTATCTATCTATCTATCTATCTATCTATCTATATATCTGTCATCTATCACCTATCCATCAATCTATTTAATCACCTATCCATTCTCCCATCCATCCATCTACCAATCCATCCATCCATCTCTCTAATCATCTATATATGCTATCTATCATCTATCTATCTATCTATCTATCATCTATCTATCTTCTATCTAATCTATCATCTATCTACCTTTCCATGAATCTAATTATCTATCAATCCATCCATTATTCTAATCTATCAATTATCTTCTTATCCATCCACTCATCTACCTAATCACCTATCTATTCATCCTTATACCAATCCATTAATCCATTCACCCATTCATCCATCTAATCATCTATCATAACCTACCTACCTACCTACCTACCTACCTACATCTATATGTAGGAGGGGTGACTTTCTCTTTTTCCAAACTCTATTCAGCTTTTCGACTTTCAATTTCCTTCTTTCCAAGTTTTTTGAGACTCACAAGGATCCAGGAGTAATTCATTCTTGTTTCTTCATGATGATGAGCCCCTCAACTTAAAAACAATCAATAGTCTCTGAAAAACTAAAATCTTCAGGCTTTATGGTTCTATAAACATAATTACATTTTACATTGAAGTTTGAAATAAAAATGTTTCCTTAAAGTAATTAATTAAAAGGAAAGTTTATACATTTTCTCAATTTGAGAAATTATTTTTTGTTGGATACAATGTAAGGGAAGGAAGAGGTATGTGCCGCAGTGTAATGAGTAAGTATCAAATGGAAATGCCAGAAAACATTTTTATGTTATTTAAACATTTGCATGTTACATTAAAAGGCCCTGTGTAACAATGATTTATTTTTGATTTTATAGGATATTTATTTTGAACAGTCGGAGGCAATGCACAGAACAATTCATTTTCATTCCAGCCCTGGAAATGAGGACAAGGCTGGAGGCCTTATTACCATTTTATAGATATGGATAGCAAAACAAAGATGCAATACTGAAATGTGGAGAGCTGCACTCCAAGGAACTGTCTGGATGTTTCTTTTTTGGATAAGCAAACTCGTTGCCACCAAGAGGATTTAAAAAAGTATTTTAGTTTTATTTCTGTGTAGGTGAGTATCTCTGTGTGCATGAACACATGAATACAGTGTCTGTGGAAGTCAGAGGAGGGTGTTGGATCCCCTGAAGCTGGAGTTATAGACACTTAGGAGCTTTCTGATTTGGGTGCTGGGAATCAAACTCCAGTCCTCTGCAAGTTCACCAAACACACATAACTGCTAAGCCACCTCTCCAGCCCTCCTGTAGATTCTTCATGTGTACCTTTATACTGTAAAACATGGGAGGGGCTGGAGAGATGGCTCAGCAGTTAAGAACACTGACTGTTCTTGCAGAAGACCCGGGTTCAAATCCCAGCACCTACATGGCAGCTAACTCCAGTTCCAGGGGATTTGACAGCCTCTTCTGTCCTCCCCAGGCATTGCATGACACGGGTGCACTTACCTACACATGCAGGCATAACACTCATACACATAAAAATTAAAAATTAATTTAAAAAACAGGAATACAGTACTCTATCATATATAAGGCATTTTGCCTCAATTTTATTTATTTATGTACATACATATGAGGAAAATCTCTTTTGCACTAGTTTTAATGCATACTTTAAACAATAAATATAGTTTTATTACAAGCTAGCAAGCTCCATTAATTGGCTAAAAATACTGAGCATGTGATCTTGCCTAGAACTTAGTATTTGATAAGTGATAATGAATATTTTCATTGCCCTGACCATTTTATATGCATTATCTCTTTTAATATTCGCAAACAGTATCATTTCTACAATGACGCTGTGGCACAGAGGAGTTACTCGGTCTGCCCAAAGCTTGAGGGCTAGTAGGGAACAGACCATGAATTAAGACACAGGTGGCTGCAGGAAACACATTGAGAGTCACTATGGCATAGTTATATTGCCTTGCAGAAAGAAATAACACCTCTTAAAATACTAATCTGAAGGCAGCTTTGCTTTAAACTCCATGTTGTATTCCCTCAAATTATCTTATAAAAAGACCACACTTTTACTGCATTGATTTTTGCTGTATTGATTATTAATAATTGAGGAGGCTCCTACACTATATTTATCAAGTATAGTAATGGAGCCTATGCATCTAGGATTTATGTTTTCATAATACAAATAACAAGTAATATTCAAAAGTTAGCTGAAAACCACCATAAAACCAGCAATGTTTGGTCTTAAGGGACATCTGTCTTAATTTGCACGACTGAACCCATTGAGGTTATAACTTTTATAAATGTTTCCTTCCAAGAATGAATTTGACTTTATAAAAATATTCTTTACCTAAATTAAAGAATATCAGTGACACAAGCTAAGCTCCCAGTGAGCTGAATAATTTTTAAAATCAATATAATCTCTGGGTTTTAAGAATATCTCTTGCTTATTCTTCTTATATATAGCCAAGTATAGGAAATTAAATAATTCTGGTTTTCTTGGTAAAACAAAAACTACTGGGGCTGGAAAGATATCAAGAGCACTGGCTGCTCTTGGAGAGGACCTAGGTTCGGTTCCTAGCACCCACATGTCAACTCACAACCGTTTGCAACTCTAGTTCCCGGGATCCAACACCCTCTGCTGGCCTCTGCAGGCATTGCACAACCTGGGTACAATTAGATACACGTAAAAATAAATAAAAATTTTAAAACTACAAGCTTTTAAAATTAATACACTTATATTGTTCCTAGAATATATCTACCATTGGTCTTGAGCCTAGAAACATTTGTAGGTACTTTAATTAGCTTAGAAACATTGGAGAGTCATTTAAACATGTTTTAAGAGTAAAGAGGGCAGCCTCAAGAAACCAACAGTGAGTTGTGTCCAGGCCCTGGCCTTGACTGATTGTTATATTATTTTACAGTGGGCAGTGATAGAACTTCAAATATAATTTTGAAATTTACCATATATTAGCTTTATATTAAGGAAAACGGGCATCGGACATGTATAGCTATTTTTGGAAGCATGCTAAACTCCAAGAAAGGATGTAAAAGCAGGAACAGCATGGCAGTGCAGGGAAATTCAGGGGTGGCCAAAACTATGTGAGGGCAACCTAGCAGGTTCCTCCTAGGACCAGATGCTTGAATACCGCTGAGCTCTGCCTGGAGCCCATACGGGCTTGGAAAATTCACAGAGAATGTTGCCTGCACTTTTCCAGGCCAATTTGCATATGTTCTCTAGTATGCAGAATGTCTCTGTATATAATTTAATTGTTGGGGGTTGTTGGTGTTTTTGCCTCTGTTAATACATATGCAAATGCCTGCTCAGGCAGCTGTGCTGTAGTAATCATACATGTGCTTCTGTCTGTCTGACCTGCAGGCTCAGAGTCGAAGGGACAAGAAGAGAGAGAATTCAGTCTCCTAACCTGCGAGAAAATTCGCTCAAGTGGACAGAAGTCCGCAGCGAACAAACAGCCCACCAGGGTTGCCGCTGGACTGGGAAACCCTCGAGCACTTTCTACCTGTATGAAAAATCGCTGTCATTTAAAAGCTAGCCAAGTACCACATGGCAAAGGCTCAACATGGAAAAGCATCCATTCTTGATAAGCTATTCCTTCAGAAACGACATCTAATGGGATCTAGATTACCTCCATCTTTCTATCCGATTATTTTTCTTATCGATTTTTCTGGGGAGCTCGTGGCCAGAAACCTGAGGGCGTGATCAGTCCCTCTCAGGGCTGAGGAATATGGCACTATGACACTTTCGTCTGTGTCCTGTCATCTTTCAGAGACTGGGAGGGTTTTGATAAAAAGATGAACTCCCGTTTCTGTTTTGTGTCTGTAAACTGCGAAGCTGCCCTGTGAGACAGGCTGTATCTGGTTCTGCCCTGGCGTCGACATGCCTGTGACAGCTATGAACGTTCAGCTCACGCCTTCCCTGATTCCTTCTTTCACGTATTCTCATGGTACCACAGGATTTGAAATCCCAGAGAAAACATGTTGCTGACATCACTGGAGCTCTTGATTTCACTTCTGAGAAAGTGGAATTTTGAGCCTTAATAGTCCAAAAATATTCTTTTGGATTTTTAAAACAGTCATACTAAAATTTCTAAAGTTTAATTAATTCAATAACAATTCTTGATTGAGCACTACATGCTTATTTTGAGCAAAATATGACCATCCAAGAAGAATCTCAATCTTTTTTTCCTTCTGCTTATCACTATTAATCATTGATTGGAGTCGCCATTTTTGGCTTCCTATAGGTAGAACAGGTGGTAAGCATCTTTTGGCCAAGACAGATACAGTATTTATAAAGTGAGAAGTAATTGGATAAATATTTCCTTCTAATTTCAAATATTAGAACCTAGCTAAAAAATAGAAATAGGATAGTAGAGTGTAACCATTACTATTAAAAGATTCATGATGCTCATTAAGTAAAATGCGAATTAATGAGAATGATTAAAAAAATAAATGTTAGATGGAAGTCTGTTGCTGTCATTGGATTTTATTAATTAGGAACAAGCGATTCACTAAGCTGATTTCATTCAGACACAAATGTCCAAAAATTCCATGCTAACTTTATTTTGTATAAATGCTTACATTCCATTGGAAATATGGAAATGAAGCTAGATAGTTTTGTATGTAAATGAAAATCCACTTTCTTTAAAAAGAAATGACATCAGGAAGACAAATGTCAAAAACATTCATTGGCTCATGGAAGAAAAACAAGTATTTAGAAGAGGAATTAGAAACAGCAAAAGCAAAGGGGACAGAGGAAAACAGGTAAACGTGATTTATGAAGGTGCTAATGGGCTAGTTGCTGTTTTGATGAATGCATCCTTCTATTATTTAGAAATAGTTTACGTCAGTGTTGCCTTGGCAAGATGAGCCATACTGCGTCTAATAAAAGCCCCTCCAGTGTGCACATTCTTAGGAGAGTCTGCACAGCACATTAGCATATAATATAGGAATGATTAGATGTTGCGGTGTTTGGTCTCTCATTTGTAAAGTACAATGACTTCAATGGAATCAGACAATCATTCTAAGTGTGGGCAGGTGTTTATGCAGCAGCCCATGGTGATGCTAAGGTTAGGGTTTTGAGGAAAGAGAAGGAAAGGCAGAGCCAAGGAGGGCTTTCTTGTACACTAAGAATATTCCAATAGGGTTAAAATAGACACAAAGTTGCCTAGTGGTTAAATACAATTTGCTTCAGAAATTAATCACATACTTCTTTATTTCATTGAAAATCTTTGTTACCATCAGCACGTGATAGTTTCTTTCATTTTACAAATATGGACTAAGCACTTTCAATTTGTGAGACGCTCTTCTGGGTACTTGAAATGCATCACTGAACAAAACCAGCAACGAGGGACTCCCGGTGGGGCACAGCATTTCCGTGGGACAGAAAATAGATTGGGGACGTGGCAAAGAAGTCTCACATTGTTTGACGATAGCTAGTGGCCCGGAAGAGGAGTAGAAAAAGGGCCTTCAAGTCTGGCATCTGCAGCAATGTTGGGTTATGATTTTAAAGGTATACTTGGGCAGGCCTCTGAAAGATGAAATTAGACCTCATATTTGGATCAGTGAGAGTGAACCTTCCAGGCGAAAGGAAGAATCTCTCATTTAGAAGGAAGAGCTTCACTGAAACCTTAGGTTAGGGGTGAGCCTCGGTCAGTCACAGAGGAGAGCACAGAGGAGTTGGAACAGTGTAAAGGTGTTTGAAGGAAGAAAGATTACAAAAGAACTTTGATCAGTATGATAGTGCCAAAAGTCGTACCAGCCACATACAGTGTTTCCTTATATGTTTTTCAAAAATGTTATTAAATAAGAATAGTTTATTATAAAATGTTAACATGAGCTTATTGGATTAAATTTGAACTCTAAAAAATTCTTATGAGCGTCAAAATTGTACAGTTGAATTTTTATATTTTCTGATGTCTCTTTGAAAGGGATGGAGATTCACTTATGCAGGAAATTACTTATGAATATTGAGGTTCATTTCATTATATATCAGGAAAGTTGTTTGAGAAAATCAGATAAATAATTTATGGAAAGTATGATACTATGCTTCATTCTTTACCATTTAACACGTATTTACTGAGTTCATAATAACAGCAAACCTCTGGTGTTGTACAAGTCATGGTAAGCCTCTGTCCTCTTGGATATCACTATGTAGGAGAAGCAAACCCAGAGAGCAGGATTTACAACTCTACAAGTACACAGAGAGAGGATGACAGTGTGTTCTGCATTAATCCAGATTTGGGATCAATTCTTCCCTGAAATACTAGTGTTTTCACACACAACCTCGGGGTGGGTATGAGTCAGCTACGTGAAGAGGCAGAATTCGATGGTTAAATGGTTAATCCACATAGTCAATTTGACTGGATTGAGAATCACCTAAGAGACACACCTCCAGGCGTGCCTCTGAGGGCATATCGAGAGATTACCTGTGGAGAGACTACCATAAAGTGGGGGTAGCATCCCATGACTAACATAGAACGGGAGATGGGGGAAAGGATGGAGGGGAAATTTCACATTCACCTTTCCCGTCCAACTCATACCTACCCATCCCCCAACGTTTCATGTGAAAACATTACTTTTATCAGTTAAGTTCTCATTTCAAGTCTGGTTTAATGCAGCGCACACTGTAGTCCCTTCTCTTGGCATTTCTGGAGTTGTAAATTGTACTTGCTGGCTTCAATTACGTGCCCAAATCCAAGAAGTTAGTGGCTCTCCATTACCCAATACTTGCTTTGCATTATGGGAAGCTTAGGATAACATTCTTGCTTCTGGGTTGAGAAACAGATGATCGCACTCACTGAGACCAGAGGAAAGACAGTGAATGGGGACGTCCACTTAGGACTGAGTCCACCCTCTCTATAAACCAAACGCAGGAACCCAGAAAAGCTTCAGAGGCGTCAGAGACAAAGAGGGATTTGTTCTAAAACAAGTAAGTAAAATAGTATTTGGCACAACATGTTCATTTTATTATATGAATAATTGAGAGTCAATCACTTCTCTTGCAAAAGGAAAATAAAAGTTCTGTATACAATGTTTAAAATATTTTAACTGATCCTAAAAATACATAGTGAAATCAACTTTTTATTACGTGGTAAGCATTGCCAGGGTCATAAAATAGCAGTTAAGTAATAAAAAGTTGCTTTGTTTACAACATGCCATTTTGCTGCTATTTAAAAAAATATTTGTTTCTATTCTCTCTTTAATTAAGATTCCAGTTTCTCTTATCATAATATTATCTGAAAGTGAAGAATCAGATGCACAGTTATTTCAAAAGAAAACACACAGCGTAGACAAATAAAGCCAACCATAAGGAGAAAGACTTATAGCATTCTTCATTAGAACTAGGCGGTCAGAAAGAAGCATTTAAGCACACATCTTTGTAAGAGGCATGAGATGCAGAGTTCAGAGTCTGACGAAGACGGTGGTCACATCCATTCCAGCTGTTCATTTCAGTACTAGAAAGTGCACAGTATTTGTAGTAATACCAATTAATCAGTATTATTGCTACAAGTTGATTAGTCAGTTACTCGAAAAACATCTTAAGAGGAACAATGCCTCCCACAGTTACACATTTGGAAACCAAGTCCAAGTATTCAAAAACCATGGAATTTGGACCCTGTGTTCCAGCTTCCCTGTCAATGGGAGATACTAATACACAATATTAAGTCGGGGGACAAGAATTAAATGCGGTAATCCTTGAAAACCCTTACCAGGGACCCTAACCTACAAAAGTATTCTGTGACTCTCATCACCAGTAACCAGTAACATTAGCTGTACTTTATATAAGTTAAAATTATCACATTTGAGCCCAAGGAGAGGGAAACAGTTCCATTTCTGTTTAGGATTGCTCTGCACTCCCTCCCCGCACAGTGTTCCCTCAACCGCTGGAGGACCATGGATCCAAATAGTTTCCTCTCTGCCTAGAGTCCCTACTGCTGCCTTTGGAGGTGACCTCTGGGCTGGCCACTCCCCATCAAAGACAAGCAGGAATAGATCAAACAATAGAAAACAAAGCAGCTGGGCATGGTGGCACACGCCTTTAATCCCAGCACTTGGGAGCCAGAGGCAGGCAGATCTCTGTGAGTTCAAGGCCAGCCTGGTCTACATAGTGAGTTCCACGACAGCTGGGGCTACAGGGAGACCCCGTCTCAAAAAGACCAAAGGAAAAAAAAAAAAAGAAAAAAAAGCAAACAAGCAAACAATAGAAAACAAAGCAGCTGGGCATGGTGGCACACGCCTTTAATCCCAGCACTTGGGAGCCAGAGGCAGGCAGATCTCTGTGAGTTCAAGGCCAGCCTGGTCTACATAGTGAGTTCCACGACAGCTGGGGCTACAGGGAGACCCTGTCTCAAAAAGACCAAAGGAAAAAAAAAAAAAGAAAAAAAAGCAAACAATACTGTTAAAGCAAACTCTGTTTCTAAAGGAAGACACCAACAATTGGTCCCAGGCGGCACCCACACCACCAGCTCCCCTTGAGAAGGCCTGACCTTCCTGGCTTCCAAATCATTGCTCATTGGCCTGTCGCCTCTGCCTGTTTCTCGATCTTCCGTGAGTTTCCAGCTTCCCATCACCACAGTACACGTGAGCTAGTTCTGGAACGGGGTGAATAAGTAAAGGCTTCCCTATGACTTTGAGAGGGCTTGGTTCTTTAACATAGATGCTTTTCTACCCGCTCCCCCTTTCCAAGTAAAGACTCAGATTCACAAAAGCTGGAGAGGCCAGAAGAAGAGAAGGAACTTTCCTGCTCTTTCTCATCTACTTGACTGTTGAGCTAAAAGCCTAAGGACTACTAAGACTTACTAAGACTGACTAAGAGCTACTAAAAACATGATAAATATTCTGAAGCAAATAGGACAGTGGGCAGTCTGGGGTGGGAGAACTGCAGAGAGGGCTGTGTTCTCTTTGGCAGTTTTCTTAACCTGGGGTGGGTTGATTTAGAAGAGTGAGGGGCTTGCTGCAAGATGTGGTGACTTCCCAGCTCTTAGAGAACACAGAGGATCTTAGTGGAGGATGTCCAAGCTGTCTGTGGAGGAGCGCTGAGCAGGACTGAAGGGCAACAACTCCTGCTACCCAAGCCGGTGGCCAGCAGTGGGGATGTCCCAGGCACAGAAAAGGTGGGAAGCATTTGTTGGTAGGTCTACCCACAGCCAGCTTAGTGTGCTATGGAAATCTGATCAACACCCAAGAACACATACACCATCTCCAAGTTTGTCAACACGCCATCTGCATGGGTGTTATGTGGGAGTTTAAGACAGGAAAGGGTAAACAGCCCCTCTCTTTACCTGTGGGCTCTAGAATTGGGGTTCTGGCCTAACAATGGACCAGGGATTTGAACTGAGTATAAGGACAAAGTTTCCAGCAGAACTGAATCTTAATACCTGGAAGTAATGGGGTTTACTAACGTCATTACTAAGAGACAGAAAATAGAGACTTGACAGGATTAAAAGCGGAGTGTGCGAAAACATTAAAACTGGGTCCTGTGTTACATGCCCCTAAAATGAAGCTTTCCAGATTGGGGTGGATTTTGTTTAAGGGTTAAGGTCATACTTTCTGGTTAGCCTTTGTAGATGGCTTCTCCCTCACTCATCTGGGGAGGGTTTCAGTAGGAGAAGCACATCATAGGGAAATGTGCAGCCATGGAGCAGGTTGGCGTCAAGCTCAGGGTCCTGTGAACACCGTCTGAGGCATACACAGACACTGGAATAAGGAGGATGGAAGCCTCATCTGGGGAGGGTTTCAGTAGGAGAAGCACATCATAGGGAAATGTGCAGACATGGAGCAGGTTGGCGTCAAGCTCAGGGTCCTGTGAACACCATCTGAGGCATACACAGACACTGGAATAAGGAGGATGGAAACTGCTCAACACAACTGGATCTCTTAAATGGCAAAAGTTTGGAATTTGTCTGCATGTGAACATCAGCTTTCTTTTACAAAAAAAAAAAAGTGTGTATGCATTATGTATCTATGTGACTGCTTTAATAGCAGCTGTGGCTTTCTGTGAAGATGTTTTTATGTTCTTGTTATGTTACAGTGTAGTTAAAATCTGGATTTTAATGGCACAAAACCACTTCCATGGAAAGCTTTCAAAGGTCGTTGTGAATGTACACACCTATAGAGCTTTAGAAGCTGAGGTAGGAGGGATTGCAAATTCAAGGTTAACCTTGTCTTAGCAAGACAAAAGGAGTAAGAGAACTTTATCCACTTTCAGATTAAATTATGTGTATAGCAGAAGCGCACAGGCATTGAGCCAAAGGTTTTCCTTGTTTTCTCTTAAAGAAATTCATTCTTTAAATATTAAGAAAAAACGGAAAATGCATTATCATCATGGAAATGAAACTTAATTTGTACCAAGTACTCTAAGAGCATTGTTACAGGAAAGGAAACTTAAAACTGAAGCTTGGAACTTTCTACAGAAGTCCTACAAAGAAGCAGAGGCCTGTGCTCACCCCTCCTCGCCAGGAACCCCAGGGCAACAGCAAACATCAAAAGTGTCATCCTAAATCTCAAAACTTTGTTTCTACGTTCAACTCTGTGGTTGAAAGTGTCCTTTCTTCTAATTTCACTTTTTTTCTTATCACAACCGCTTTTCTATTGTTATTTCCCAGAAGCCATTTCAAAGGATAACAAATGTTATGTTCATTTTATTGTCTCTGTGGCCTCCTGCACTTCCCAAAGCACTTCCATCTTAAAGAAACAGACACTCGTGGGGTTTCTCATAGGAATGTTAGGCTAGGAATGAGTACACCAGTCTCTGCAGAACACAGTGTATGTCAGTGTTTGGAGCATGTTTGTCATCTTGTGAAACTCCTTTGGTCTCTCAGAAGCCCACAGGTCTTTTGATAAAGCCACATGCTCACCAGATGTACCTGGCCCTTGAAGGTTCAATGTGAAACTGTATCTTCTTTAAAGACTAAGACCATCTACCATCACAAAGCACTTTCATGCATACAACTGAATTTTATGAAATGCAATTCCTACATATCGGGCTTTGCATGCAGTGTCTCTCACACTAAGGGGTCTATAAAACTTCTTTTGAAAGGAGATGGAACCTAGGATTAGGTTATCATCTGTTTCCATTAATTGCATAATTAAAAATCCCTCAATAATGGAATGTATGGAATTTTATGGGGCACTGATTCAGAGATTTAGATAGTAAAAGCTACCTTTACTATAACTGTATTGATTTTCTTTTCAGTCTTAGAGACATAACTTCTGAAATCACTTGGACATCTGGTAACGTTATTGACTTTCTGGGATACATAGGGAATATACAATTTGCAGGGCTAAAAAGGTCTTAATTAGGACGTCAGGTAAAGTTTTGCTTACTTAGGCACCTGCTAACTTTGGTCTACTTTGCCTTATATTCCCTTCCTTGTCACTAGCAAGGAGCATAAAAGGATTGTGGGTACTTGAATAACACAAGGTATCATCAACAATTTTAAGTTCAATTATGCTTCTGTTATCTTGGATCCTATGTGTTTAAATATCTTTGTTTGTTGTGAATGGGGACCACTCTGTGACAAAATTGTGACATCTACCAATTAAAAACAAACAAACAAACAAAAAATTAAAGCTCATTTTTGTGAGGCAATGGAAAAAACATAGACGTGATCCTTAGTACAGAACACAAAACCAAAATCGAAAATAGTGTTTGGGTCGAGGATCACTATAAATAAACGTAAAATCAAAATGCTGGAGGAGTATCAGCCCCCCAGCTGTATTTTGCTTTAATGGGATCATAGCTGCCTTCTGCGTTTACTTAACCCCTGGGTCCCTGGCATTGCATTGTCTCCAGACTTACCTGCAGTTGGATTGGGCCTAGGCCTGGTGTTGCTGCTGCAGCAGCTGCCATAGTGGTTGGGATCAGCTGAACAGGGTAAGGGTCACCTAAGTAAGAGAATAATAGAGGCGTCAGCACCTTTTATCTCCTCTCCACCTGCAAATTAAACTCATGCATTCACTCTTTCCAAAAGCCTGCTTTTGTGTGCTGTGTCTAATGAAAAGCTCCATTGTGCAGCTTTGAGTAACACTCTGCACAGTCCTGGCTGGGAGAGGAACGTGAATAAAAGGAGCAAGCAATTAAGGCAGAAACCTCATCCTTTGCTCTTGATGTATTTAGGAAAATGGGGATGGGGGTGCAGGAATCAGAGGGCTGCACTCTGTCACACACACACACACACACACACACACACACACCCCACCGCAGTCTTGATATGAGCATAGCAACTCTTTGCCAACATTACAGCATTTTAAAAGGAACTTAACCAAACTTACTTTTATTTCAATGGGCTAAACACCAAAGATTTAGAACCTAAGTGTACCTTCTGAATGCTCTGTTGTGGCCTCGACTCAAAGAAACTCTATAACACCTTGTGGACAAATTCATAGTAGAGAAAACATTGTGTGTGTGTGTGTGTGTGTGTGTGTGTGTTTTACATTACATACAATATTGAAATCTTTATTTTCTGGTGTTAAATGTTGAAAGTATATTAAAAAGAGAACAAAAATAGAGTGATCCCAATTTTATCTTCTAAGATCTATAGAATTCAAAAATTAATCTTGGCTTTCTTGTTTGCAGTCTATACGGACGTAGACACATATAGAAGAATCCGTAGATTATTTAGTGTACTATTTTTTTTTGTTTTGGGGACTTATTTTATTTTATACATATGAGTGTTTTGCCTGCACATGTAAGTGGACCATGTGCATACAGTGCCTGCAGAGACCAGAAGAGGGTATCAGATCCTATGGAACTGGAGTTATGGATGGTCGCTGGAAAACAAACATAGTTCCTCTGCAAGAACATCCAGTGCTCTTAATCACTGAGGCATCTCTCTAGTCCCCAATTTTGTATATTATTTATGCAAATCGAGAAATATTCACTTCATAAAGGTACAGAATATGCCTTTTGCATAGAGGATAGACATATGCTAATGATACAAATAATTGCATACATTACTTATCCATTTGGAACATGGCATAGCAAACAATTGAAAGTGATGACTACAAGAACAATTTTTAATATGTGCTCTTTTTAGAAACATAATTTGTAAGGCCAAGGTGTTGTAGTGCATATCTGTAATCACAGGAAGCTGGGGCAGGAGAATCTAGAGTTTATGTCCAGTCTGAGAATTTGTTCCCCAAAATTAAACAAGCCAAAATTAGTTCATTAAAAGATCCTGTTCAAACATGCATGCATAAAAAATAGCAAGATAGTTCATTTAAAAATATTTATCGAGTGACTGCCATGTGTGGTTAGTGCTGTTCTAGTTACTAGACATTGAACATGGGAAAAAAACCTAACATCAATGGTGGTTTATTGGTAATAATGTGACTCTCTTGTTGAAGGCTTCAGGAAAGGCCCCTAGCAGTATGTTCATGCCATATACCTACTTTAACATGTTTCCCCGATTTTATACTTAGCTGTGATATCTTCTCATAAGTAAAAATACTTCTGTAACTTTTGTATTTTTATTCTCAAGAGAGTTTTCTAACTGCATCTCTGTTGCTGAGACAAATGACATTACAAAAGGCGACTGAGGGAAAGATGGCCTGTTTGGTTTGTAATCACGGGTTACAGTCTGTCATTGAGGGGAAGTCAAGGTATGGACTCCAAACAGCTAGTCTCATAAGGTCCACACAATAACAGAAAGGAATGTGGCTGCCGCTGCCTGCTAACCCACTCAGTGAGCTTTCTTACGTACTTCAGGGTCCAGCCTAGGGGATTCTGCTGCTCACAGTGGGCCGAGTGTTCCTATAGCAATTAACAACCAAGAAAATGCCCCACTGACATGCGCACAGGTCAACCTGATCGAGATAATTCCTCAACTGAGAGTCTCTTCCTAGACAGTAGGCTGTGTTGTAAGTTGTGTAAAAGTACCCAGCACAAAAGGTCACCTCAAATTATAGGTTTCAGGCTTCAAAATACCTGGACATAACTCCTACTGATCTGCCTTTCTCAGTCTATAGTTGCTAGAGGTTGGTATCTGATCAATAAAAACCATGATATTTAGTAGGGAAATACACAGTTCTGTAGATATGTGTGTGTCTTAAATCTTGTCTTAAAGGTCAAAAGAAATGTCCAAGAAACACATGCTTAACTTGAATTTGAATTAAGATAAGGTTTGCTGGGTAAAAAAGAGAAAATAGGGTATTCCAGGTCAGGACAAAATGTTAAGAAGACTTGACATGCAAGGGAAGATTTGTATCTTGTTCCAGATTCTGGGCAGCTAAACTAAAGAAAGCAGGTCTTGAAATAGATCTGAATGGAACTGAGGTGGAGTCAGGGGCTGACTGATTATTTTGGGTTCTATAAGCAATGTTAAAGTACCTAAACTTATTCTACAGGATAAAGGAATTCCCAATTGTGGAAAAGCAATAGGTTGAGTAAAATTAGCTTATCCAGCTAATAACCAGAAGCAAGCAGACACCTGTGTAACAACAGGGAGCAAGGAGTGGACTAGGGTAGGGACCTCAGTGGGGAGACAGAGATAGCTCAGGTGTGACTTCTGGGGTTTACATTTGACCATTAAGGGCAGGGAGGGGCTATATGCTGGGTTCCTATGAGAGCTGAGAAGTTAGTTGGGCTTAGAGATTGGGGGATGTTATTTGAAAGAAAAAGAAATGTGTTTGGGATATTTTGAGTTCCAAGGTTTGAACAAAGGAAACATACACTTAAAATTCAAAGACACAAGCCTTCCTGACATCAGTTAGGTGACAATGTAAAAAAACACAAAGAGGTGCTAGGATGGGAGAGTGCGTTTAGCGATTTACTTCAGAAAGGAGCATTGAGGTCACTGGTAACTTCCATGAGGAGGGTGTGATGGGTAGTTTTAACTGTCAACTTGATACATTCTAGAATCACCCAGGAAGAAAGCCTCAGTGAGGGAGTGTCTAGATCAGGCTGGTCTGTGGGCATGTCTGTGGGGGACTGTCTTGATGACCCTAATGGATGGAGGAGGACTCGGTCCACTGAGGGGCACCACACCCTAGGCTTGTGTATGAGTGGAGCGAGTGACTGAGCAGAAAGCACCCTTGAATTCACTCTCTCTGCTCTCGGCTGTGGACATGATGGCAGCTTTAATTTCCTGCCATCTTGACTTTCCAGCACTGATTTTCTGGAACTTGGAATTTTGATCTAAAGTAAACCCCCTACCCCAAGCTGGGTATTTTGTCACAGCAACAGTGAATGAAATTTAGACATTTGGGGAACTTTATATTGAAGGTGAAGGAAGGTTCACAGAAGAATCCTATAGAAATCGAACTAAGACAGATGGTGTCCTGTAAGAAGAGCTCCAGAAAACCGGGTTGGAGTTAGTGTAGACACAGAGAGGGCAGAGGAGAGCCATAGGAGAGGGCTGTGCAGATGTTCCTTTTTAAAATACAACCCTCCATGAGTAGAGATTGCATCCGGTGGGGATGGGCGTAAAGGATTATTAAGACTGTTTCAGATAGTCTGTATAAAATATACAAAATTTCAATAAAAACAAAAATAAAAAACTTTTAAAAACTTAAAAAAAGAGAATTGTTAGAAAGATACAACTTCAAAGTCCACCCTAAGTCATCTCAGAGAGAATTATAGAGGCTCCCAAGACCTGGTATTTATGTCCCGTGTGAAATCTTCCCCTTCGGTGGAGTGTGGGATTATCTTCAAATGCACAAAATAGGGCAAACTGGACAAGTCACTACTTGTGAAATAAGGTTAGCAACAATTGTCTCTGTGGAGCCTATTCATGCTCTCTGGCCCAGCAAGCATGCAGACTGTACCTGTGCTCTAGGGATGCACACAATCATAAGGTGTCTTTGGGCAACACCAACCAAGCCAGGAGGCCTGAGCCTTAGCCATTCACTAAGGTCAAAACTTGGAGTGGATTTCCCCAAGTAAAGGTTGTTAAGGACTGTGGCAGCGGCTTCCAACTTGACTTTCACTGTGTGAGACGCTGAGCCCCAGGCACACAGTGGTTGGGCCTGGATGAATGTTAGGTGAATGAATCTTTGCTGTCACATAGCTTCGGGCCTTTTGTTAAATCAGGAAGCATATAAGTACTGAATCAAAATTTAACAGGATTTTTAAGGGACCTAAAAGCGTGCTAACACTGGAGATGTGTTGGCATAGACAAGGTCACCAGTGGGGCTGTGTGACCAGGAAGACTTTATTGAATTGATGAATGTGTGGAAACGTTACGGCATCCTCTTTGGCTAATGAGGTCTATTAACTAAACGTAAGAACTAGTTTTTTGACAAGGAGAGATGTGTAGATGACATCATACTATCTGGCTCTGTTACCATTTAATACTGTTAATTGCTTAATTGCTAAGACTTGCAGATTTTATGGAAGGAATCTGAAATGTTTAGAAGCGGAGTTTTTATTTGTACAGACTAGATAAAATAACAAACTTTTTATTGCACGGTTATCTGACTTGATCATTTAAATGCTTAAAACACTGTAATTCATTTGTATTCCTCATTTAATGAACACAATCTTAAAATTAACTAAAGCTCGAGCGTAGAGGCTCTGATGCTCTTTAGGATGATAATCCATTTTGTATAATTTACTTTCCTGGTTGTAACTTAATCAATTAATAAGCACTTGCTGCACCTACCATGTGACCAGAACTCTGCTGGGTGTAATGACAGACTGAGGATCATTGCACATTACTCTCTCCACCTAGGAGTTTATTTGAGTTGCCCTGACTGTGGCTGAGGGCCCCAGGAGCTAAAGGACGAGGATTCCCAGGCCTCAGTCTTTAAAAACAGTTAAAGGTAAAGATGAAACTAAGTTTGGCCTCAAGGATCGGCAGGCAGGGGGAGAAGAGACCGCACTGCTGTCAGAACTTGCACCAAAACATGAGGCTGACATGCTCAGGAAGAGAAGATAAATCACATTTAATTATGTGCAATGGAATGAGGCAAGAGAAGGGAGACAGGGGTCAGGGGCTGGGGAGAGCTTCATTCTCCAGTCTTAAGAGGATGTGGATATGTGGCTGTGAAAAGGCAACAGGTAAGATATGAACTGTGGGGACTGGAGAGATGGCTCAGCAGTTAAGAGCACTGACTGCTCTTGCAGAGGATCTGGGTTCAATTCCCAGCACCCACATGGTGGCTACGAACTCCAGTTCCAGGGGAATCCGACACCCTTTCCTGATGTCCACGGCATTGCACGACACGGGTACACTCACATACATGCAGGCAACACACGCATACACATAAAATAAAAATAATAAAATATGAAAATAAAACAAAGAACTGAACTGTAGTCCCAGCAGATGGGAAGCTGAGGCAGGAGGACAGCAAGTTCCAGGCCGGCACAGTGAATTCCAGGAGCCCGAGCTACAAAGCAAGACCCTGTCTCAAAAAATAAAAAATACAAATCAAAATACAAAGAACAAGACAGGAAGCCTCAACAAGCATCACTAATGAGGTTAAGTAACAAGGGGACTTGAGAGATGACCCAGATGCGAATTCCAGGTCTCAAGCTCAGCAGTTCCTGTGCACAGAGAACAAACACTTGCAAAGGATTTTGGGCACTTCTCCATCACTAATTTTAGTTATTCATAAATTATATGTGCATTTCAAGGTCAATAGTTAAAATCTAGTCTACTCTGTAATATTTTTTACAATGCAACTATTAGAATGTAATCATTTTCATTTTCTATATTCATGAATGTATATTGAGAAAATTATCTTTCTTTGCATTTCTTTTTCAAAAGTTTTATTTATTATTTTTATTTTATATGTATGATTGTATTCCCTGCATATATATAGGTGAACCCATGTTGTGCAGTGCCCATGGAGGTCAGAAGAGGGTGCTGAATCCCCTGGAACTGGAGTTATGGATCGTTGTTAGTCACCATGTAGGTGTTGGGAATCGAGCCCAGGTCTCCTATAGAAGCAGCCAGTGCGCCTAACCACTGAGCCATCTCTCCAGCTCCTTTCTGTGTAAACAAATGTTGTTTATACTCTGACCATATTTGCATGTGTGTAAATGAATGAGTATATATGAAACATTTATAAAGAGTAAATAATCAGGGCTGGAGAGATTGCTCAGTGGTTAAGGACACTGGTTGTTCTTGCAGAAGACCCAGGTTCAAATCCCAGCACCCACATGGCAGCTAACAACTGTCTGTAACTCCCGTTCCAGGGAATCCGACAGCCTCTTTTGTCCTCCGTGGGCATTGCATGACATGGGTACACTTACCTACATGCAGGCAATACACAAATACACATAAAATAAAAATAATAAAATATTTTTTTAAAAAGGAGTAAATAATCGTATGTGTGTGTTGGTGGAACTGCACGTCCCCCATTGATGTGTTAGCATCTTAACTTGTAGACCCACAGCATGGTTGTAACTGGAGTTAGGCACTTACAGAGATGAATAAAGCAAGAACAAAGTCATCTGGTGGGCCTTAATTCAAAACTAAGAGAGCCCACTTTAGAAATTGGTTAATTAGTGTGTATATGGAGTACGTGTGTGAGTAGGAACATGCGCAGCATGGCACACATGTGGAGGTCATAAGTCAGCTTTTAGGAGTCCATTCTTGTCTTCCATGTTATTGAAGCGGGATAGCTCTCGTTGTATCTTTCTCCAGCACTATGTACTTTAGTGTAGCTGGCTAGTGAGCTTCTGTCCCATCTCACTGCAGGTATGTTAGGATTATAGATGTGGGTCACTGCATCTAGCTTTGTACGTGGGTTCAAGGGATTGAACTCAGGTCACCACGCTTATGCAGTAAGCACTTTTACCTGCTAAGCCTTCTCCCTGGTCTGGTCTGGAGAGGAATTTTTATAAGCCTTTAGGACATAAAAACACACCCTGGGGTGATGAGCCACTGACAGGTTGCCACTTCTAGGGCAAGGAAAGAGGCCTCATAAGAACCACCTTCATCTCTAAGATCTTCTATTTTCTGTAACTATGAGAAAACTTTCTTTTATTTGAGATACCCACTCTGTGACATTTTATTATAGCAGCCTTAGAGACCCTTACATGTTTGCCATCTACAGCTGCTTAGCAATATATTTGGTAAGTAACTGAATTTCCTTTAACTTTAGCAGCAGAAATGAGAAAGGTTACTAACTACTATCGTCAATCACATACAGTTTGTGAAATATAACTACATCATCACAAACATGGCATCCACACATTTCATAAGCTTTCTAAGGTACCACATCACAGCACCCATCTCTATCCAACATGAAAATTCTCATATGTTATGTCTACCTCAATCTTAATTTTTTCAGACCCAACATATTCAGAACTAGTTTAGCTGAAGTTCTAAGCTTTGCAGTAAATATTAATCTGATAATTGAGAAAATTCCCAAAGTAGCCATTCATTCCTAATAAAGGAAATTCATTTTACAAACATGGACTTACTCTATAGTAACATGGAATCCATTTTGATTCATGGCAAACAAAAATCAGATGCTATTGGGGAAAAAGGAATTTTTTACTGAAATAAATATTGACAATTATTTGTGCCATCCCTCAATTAACTGTTCTAAGAAAATATTACAACAGGTTTACTTCGTAAATATTTCATGAAGTACTTACTTAGTAAAAACCAGATAATGGAAAATTCTGACTTTTAAAGTTCAATCATGTGTGAGCTATTCAAATTGACTCTCAACTATTTAAAAGTAATTTCTCTCTTTCCTAGACTAACCATTTGAACAGTTTTTCCCCAAAGCTTTCCAAAATTAATTTTCTTCTTATTTCAAGGACAAGCCTGGAAAATTTTTCATAAAGCTAAAAAAATGCACCAAGGCCCAGCTTCTTAAACTGTGGGTTACAACCCCATATGGAGTTCTATAGCTAAATGGGGGGTCTGTGAAAGACTTGTCAACAGAAAAAGATTTCTGAATACACAGGACCAAAATTAACTAAAAGCCAGATACTTAATGAATCTGAGATGTTTCTGGTAATGCTCACCCATGTTATGTCATGTGACTTCACTGCAGTCTTGGTTCTGAACACAGAACACATGCACTTTGTGTTACCTATGCTGTCACACCACACAACACCAACACCTCAGCTCGGAATCAAGGCTACATAATGTCATGAAGTACAGCATTTCCACAGGACACATAATCTTCTTTTATGGAAATATGATTTAATTATGGAAAAAAACACCTTGACTATTTTCCTATAGCCATTATGCAGCAGATATTAAATTGGCCTATCTTTGGATTATATTATATTAAAATGCTTGATTTTTAAAAATTGATGTTTGATTTGCTGACTTGAGTTTCATAAAGAATTGTTAAATGGATTTTGGTTTGAGATTAGGACAGAAATTTTAACAAGTTCTTTTTTAAATTTATTTCTGTGCATGTCTATGCACCTGCTGGTCTTTATGTGTGCCATATGCATACTGCTGTCTGCAGAGACCAGAAGACATTGAATGTCCTGGAGCTGGATTTACAGGTGGTTGTGAGCCTTCTGATGCTGGGAACCAAACCCTGGTCCTTTGCCAGGGCAGCAAGTGCTCTTAACCACTAAGTCATCTCTACAGCCCCTTCAACAACTTCTGAAATAGACCTAAACTTACTTCTGTCATCTTATCTTATGTATTTATGTGAAGCAGTATTCTCAGCCTGAAGATTATGAAATCAAAATAACAATTAACTCTGAAAAATGCTGAAGGTAGTCTACATCCCCCAGCATTAAATATTCATCCAAGACGTAACTCTTTATCTAAAAACAAACAAGAATCCTGATTACATTTGACTGCTTGCTTGCTTTTGCTTTTATTAAATAGCAAAATTATATGTGTTACAGAGAATTGCTTTAAAATAGATATTGTTGAGCTGGGCATGGTGGTGCACGCCTTTAATCCCAGCACTTGGGAGGCAGGGGCAGGTGGATATCTATGAGTTCAAGGCCAGCCTGGTCTACATAGTGAGTTCCAGGGCTACAGTGAGACCCTGTCTCAAAAAGGCAAAAAAAAATTGTTATCATTTATTATCAGTAAAGGCTCAATTTGTATGCCTATTTATATATACCTATATATCTGGGGTAATGTCAAAAGTTAGATGTAAAGGGGTAACATGCAGAAAAAGTTGAGAAACCCTGCTCCAAGGCATGTTAGAGAGGGTTTCAGAACACAGAAAAGACTAGTGTGTCTGTGCATATAAACACTATTGCTGGTATTAAACCCCTTAGAAGGCTTGCTAATTGTGTTGTGTCACAGTAATGAGTATTTACATAACAATTATCTCTAGTTGTGTTATGGAGGATCTGCCTTAGTCCTATAAAAAGAGAAGGACAAACAATTTTCCATCGGGGTTGTCAGGCCGAGCACTGTGAGAAACAGGTGTGGCCTTAATACGGTCAGAATCGCACATCCGTATTCCGTGCTCTGACCTGGGGGCTCAGGAAAGCGCCACAGCCTCATCCTCACTGAAACACAGACTCTCAGCCATCAGCTCGCCATGTTGATTCTGCTTTGGTTTTGCTTCCTTGACAAACACCAGATTGCTTCCTCTAGGTGCTGGGAACTAGGAAAACTAAAACCTACATGTGAGCGTGCATGCATGCACACTCACACACACACACACGCATGCACACACACACACACTCTCACACACACACATACCATACATACACATTACGCACAAACACACCACACAAACATACCACATATGCACACACCACACACAGCATACACATACATACACACTATACATACCCCACACAAACATACTATATGCATATAAAGCACACACATGGCACATGCACACACCGCACACACAGCACACACACAAACACACTACACACATATATACATACAACACACATATACACAAATACACATAGTACACACATACATATTCACCACATACAGAGTGACACACACCACATGCACACATACACACAGCACAACTCCCTCTCTCTCTCCTCTCCCTCCTCTCTCCTCTCCCTCCTCTCTTCTCTCTCTCCTCTCTCTCTCTCCTCTCTGTCTCTCTCCCTTTTCTCTCTCTGTCTCTCCTCTCCCTCCTCTCCCTCCTCTCTCTCCTCTGTCTCTCTCCATTCTCTCTCTGTCTCTCTGTCTCTCTCCCTCTCTCTCTCTCTCTCTCTCTCTCTCTCTCTCTCTCTCTCTCTCTCTCTCTCTCTCTCCAGCCTCTGCTCTGTTGGCATCCCTCACCAAGTGAGGAACTTATGAAAATCCCCCAATGACGCTCTAAGAGAAGTAAGAGTGTAAGAAGGTATTCTACAAACATGAAGGATAGAACTTAACTGGGACAGACTCAACCAAAGGGAGGTCACTGAGCAGCACGGCATCCAGAGGACCACGACTCTCATGACCAGACTGCACTACAGGACCATATCAGCACCTGCCTTCCACGTTTCTGTTAGTGTCCCACAAGCCTCCACCACTCAGTGCAGACTGACCCGTCCTCTTCCCAGATGTGTACTGAACATACCCTGCTCTTACTGGTCACAATTCCAGATGGACCGAGCTCCACAGGAACCTACCACACGAGGAAACTAACAAGGACTCTGCAGAAGGGAGGGCGGGGAGGAAGCTTGTGATCAGGCCCCTGCCCTTCCATACGCAGTACTTAGGGGTCTCGTTCTCCTGTCCTGCCTTCCTACATCCACAGCTACTGATATCAGCCCTGTGAATCCAAGCAGCCAGCTACACAGCTAAAGAGCTAGCCGAACTCACACCCTCCACTGCCTCGTGTTTTGCTCTGCAGGCACGGTAAGTCACCGGACAGTGCTAAGCAGGGTAGTGACACAGCCTGATTTGTGTTCCAGATAGATCAATTTTACCGCAAGAGAGAGATTGATCAGAAACAGGAGAGACAAGACAGAGAGACACGTTAAACCTATTGCAGTAAATCCAGTGGGAAATGGTAATGGCCTGCACTAATCTGGATGGAACGAGAGGCAGGGCCAGCTCGCGGAGACAGCTTGATCACCAACTAGATGTAAGAAAACAGAGGGGGGAAACACAGTGAGCTTTACATTTTATTTTGATAAGTGGTTTAGGTAGGAAACCTCCTCTCCTGCAAATAGCCACACCTCTGTCTCAATGTCATTACTGTCAATTCATTATCATCCTGCTGATTTAAACAAGGGCAGCTAATGTTCACTGATTTTTAGAACTTTGCCAAAGTATTTTACATATGTTAGCACATACAAATAACCATGTGTAAATGCATATGCATAAGAACACAGGTACATGTATATATCTAATCTGACCTTCACAAGTCAATAGGATAGACCCAAACCGTTTCTATGATGTTTAAAAAAAATGTTTAGGAAGATCTCAAGGTTGAAAATATTCTAGTCATTAATATTTTTATAAGAAAAGGATTTTTTAGAGAACATCATAGATTACTTTTTATAATGTAACATGATTTTTTATCTTTTTGCTGGATTTTTATGAATTTCATATATTTGATTGGATTTAGATCTTTCCCCTATTTGCATCCCCTTTACTATCCCCACCCAATTTCAAGTGCTCTATTTTATTATATATATATGCCTGTAGAGTCATTTTGGCCCCACATGCCCTTTGGTGTGGGTCCATCCACTGGAGCCTGGTTAACATGCCAAGGGTCTAAGACACACATCCTTAAGAGAGACTGACTCTCTTGCTCCCAGCTGCCATCAGTTGCTAATAGTTCCTCAGGCAGGTTGGTGTTTCTTACCCACTCTGCCATGTCTATGCTGCGATTTTGTCTGACTTGAGTTTCTGTGTTGCTAGTGCATGCCGTCACCACCGCTGTGAGTTCATGAGTAACTTGTGTTACATGCTTCAGTTTTCATAATGGGTGTATTCAATTAATGCTCACTTTACTAACACATCACTATGACAACTAAGAAATAAAGGGCACAATCCCCGCTTTCCTGACGCTTTCAGTTAGGAAAGGGACCCATGGGTGGAAAGCACATGGGTGAAATTCTATGACTACCTGGGTGTGGTGGTGCATCCTGGAATCCCAGCACTAGGGTGGATATGCAGCACAATTGTCCAAAAACTAACAAATAGTCAACTTGACCACAGTCCATTGATAATAAAATCAGTGTTATGGTTTGGATTTGACACCACATCCCAGCAAAAGTTTGTGTGTTGAAACTGATTCTTCATCCTGAGGGATTGATTATGAGGTTGGAAATTAGCCTAACTGTTGCTACATTTAGGATTTGACAAGGATTAGCATCTTCATGATCAAATACTGGAGACTCCCAAAGAGTGGTAGAATCACACACACCAGCATCCCTATGGTTATATCATACGCCTCCTCAGGTCTGCTGGTCAGAGGGTCATCTTCAGATGTGGCCTTTGGATCTCTGGAACCGTGATTCAGAATAAATCTTCTTGCTCCATGACTTCTCTGGTCTGTGATGCTGTGTTAACAGTAACTAAAGAAGAACTCTGGTGGTAATAACCAGAGGAAGGAAGGTTTATATAAGCTAGGATCACTGGTGAGAGAGACCGAGGAAGTGCTGAGCTTTAGTTAGGATGCAGATTTAAAAAAATAGTAATTAGACAAGAGACCGCTGAGAATCATGGATCTTGGCTCACAATAGATGCTCAATAAAATATATTGAATGGAGTAGTCAATCAGCCTCCAAATTAGAAGCACAGCAGGATCACAGAAATGAATGATCCAGATGCCTTTGTGAGTCAAGCTACAGTTGAACCGTTTCATGTAGTAGCAAGAAATATATAGATTCAACTCTACTGAGAAGTTATTAAATATGCCACTGTAGAAATTTGAACATATTCATATATACTCATAATTATTTCTTCTTCCTTCCTCCTCCCCCATCCCCCCTTCCTCTTCTTCCTCCTCCTCTTCCTCTTCCTCCTTTCTCCTCTTCCTCCTCCTCCTCACCTTCCCCCCATCCCTCATCTTCCTCTTCCTCCCCTTCCTCCCCTCCTCCTCCTCCTCTTCCTTCTCCTTTTCTTTTTTTAACAGCGCCATACTACATAACATGGCCACATCTTCCTCTTCCTCCCCTTCCTCCCCTCCTCATCCTCCACTCCCTTCTCCTTTTCTTCTTCTAACAGGGTCATACTACATAACATGGCCTGGAACTCTATACAGACCAGGCTGGCCTCAAACTTAGAGGTTCCCCTGTCTCTGCCTTCCAAGTGCTGGGATAGAAGCAATGAACCACCAGACCTAAATACTTCTTATCCTGAAAAATAGTTAACTATTGAGATCAAAAGCCATGTCCTAATTTCTCTCATCTCATTTGTAAGAAACCCTTCTTCTCTGACCATGTCAGACTCAGTTTCTTTGCTTTAAGATCTCAATCCAGAAGCGGACAGTGCTCTTAACTTCTGAGCCATCTCTCCATTTCCCTGAACTGTCAAGTTTGATGACCATGTATCTGAGGTGACTGATATTACTGATGACCTCCTCTTCTGACCATATGTACATTCCTTGCTCTTTTAAAAACGTGCTCTCCTGGTTCTCCTCAATCCTTTCTCACAACGGCTATTATTTCTGCAATGGGGATTTTCTTTCCTTTTTACATTATTTAAATATCAGTCTTCCTTAGGATCTCATCCTGACACTTAAATGTTCTCATTCCCTTTGATTTATCTGAAAAGCAAATCTCATGGTTCAACACCAGATATAAGCCAATATATTCCAAAGCAATAACACCAGCCTAGGCCTCCCCTGAATGTTTGGTGAACTGTATTCCCTGGCTGTCACAGTTGAATAACCCTCTCTTCATCCCCCCAGCCAATGAACCATTAGGACACGCTCTTGTTAAATTGCAGGCCTTGACTTCACTGCAGTAGGGTTATGAGTGCTTCCCAACTTTTCTAGATGTCAGACATTAAAAAGTATTTCATCCGCTATTCAGTTTCCAGTGGCCCTCATTACAGGCACTCAATACATATTTATCATTTATATTTGTTTACTGTATGCTTTATGTTAGAAATTAAAGTATAATATTTAACATGCCCTGGCATATATGGGTGGATGGATGGATAGACGTATGAATGGATGAATGGGAGGGTAAATGACAAATGAGCAGATGGATGAAAGGGTGGGTGAACTGACAGATGCACCGATGCCTTGTATGACCTCAACCCTGGGCTTTGGTTCTTCAATGGATGTTCAATGCCTTCCAGATAGTTGATACATTTCTTTGAATTAGTCTCAGATCCTCAAAGGATTCATTTCCTGTTTAATTACTCATCACCAAATGATGCATGTTCGGCTAGAGCCAACTTTACCTCTGCTTCCGGCCTAAGAATGTGTCCTGTGTCACTTCCATCCAACCTCGCAGTTACCAAGCTGCTTTTGTCTCTCAGGACTCAACTCAGGGGTTCCGATAATTAAAACTGCCTGGATAAAGTCTCACTCTTAGATTTAGATTAATTCTCTTCTAAACACTTCCCTTCAAATGTAAGGCACAGTGCTATCATATTACAATTGTTTACATCTTGTTCTTATAGTTCTTTTGGACAACTATAACAAACTGTCATAAACAAAGTGGCTTGAAAACAAGAAACAAAACTAACTGCCTCCCCCTCCCTCCCTCCCTCCTTCCTTCCCTCCCTCCAACCCCTCTGTTGGAACTCTTGATAATCCCTCTGCTTTAACTCCTAAATGCTAAGATTATAGAGGTGAAACCCCAGGGGTTTGTTTTAGTTCACAAATGTTTCTTACAGATCTGGATCGAAAATGCTAAAAATGAGTGGCTGACAGGTTTCATGTCTCCTGAGGGACTGTTTCTTGAATTTAAAAAAAATATTTTTTATTTCGTATTTACGAGTGTTAGGCCTGCATGTATGTAATTACACATTGTTGTGCAATGCCTGCAGAAGTCAGAAAAGGGCATCAGATCCCTGGGAACTGGAGTTATGGACAGTCGTTAGCTGCCATGTGGGTGCAGGAATTTGAACTTGGGTCCTCTGTAAGAGCAATCAGTACACTTAACCACTGCACCATCTCTCCAGCCCCATGATTCTTAGGAGATGCAGAATCCTCACATGGAGGAAGGAACAAGGCTTCCTGATCCCAGGGGGCTAGAATTTCAGTGTGTGAGTTTGGGGTGAACAAGGACACTCAGACCAGCAGATAATTCTATTCTTTCCAGCCAGACTATGATCACACCAAGGCCAGGAATTATGTTTTATGACTCTTTACATCCCCACTTCCTAGTCCAATACAGACACATTTAAGGCAGTTAAGATGCCGGTTGACTAAATAAATGAGGACTCGATTTAATTAAGAAACTAACAAATATCTAAAACTAGAGACAGCTATCTGAAGATCAAAAGTTTATAGAAGAAACAAGATTATAAGCAAATAATTCTGTCAGTAAGTAATTTTCTTGTATAGTTTTAATTTAAATAAATAGTGTTTGGCTACTGAAAACAGAATCAATAACAGAGAAGAACAGAGGCCTAGAATTTGAAATCTAGGGAAATTAGAATACAAAGAATGTGAGGAATAAATAAGGACCAGTGATGTGCCCCAGGAAGAGCGTGCTTGGCTAGCATGGGTGACCCTGGGTTTGATTTGCCATGCCTCAACAAATCAATAAAAAGTTTAAAAGAAGAAATATGAATTGCTTGTAACATACTTTTATAGAAAAGATACTTTTATTCCATAATTTCCCATCTATAAATTTATTTTAAAAAGGAATTCATCAAATATAAAATTAAATTATGTTCAGGCCAGGGAGATGGATCAGTGGGTAAAGGCACTTGCCACCATGCTCCAAATCCTGAACTCTATCCCTTGATCCACATGTTGGAAGGGGAGAACTGACTCTTGCAAGTTGGCCTCCAACCTCCACATTCACACTGTATGTATCCTTTGCCTCACCCATTAATAAATGAATATAATAATTTTTAAAAGTAAATAACATGTACTTACAAAATATTGAAATTATTTCCTTACTAAAGTACTTGTACATTCAAGGTCATGACTGGGGAAAACATTTCACATAAAGACGTGATAAAATGGTCTTTATCACTGTGATTGTTTTTCTCAGCTTTGGCTTTCTGAAATCCATGCAAGCAAAAATGTGATTCCTTACATTACAGCTACACTTACTTCTATAAAAGAATTCTCCTCAGACATCTCTCAGAACCCAGAAAAGCCAAGGCAAGTGCATAGTTTGTCCCAATTCAGAGAACGCGTAAGCTTTTAAAAATACCAAAACCAGGTAAAGCTACAACAAAAAAGAACTACTATAGGTCTATGTCCTTAATGAACATAGATGCAAAAATTCTCAACAAAATACTGGCAAACCACATTTCAGACACACAGCAGAAAGATAATCCACCATGATCAAGTAGGCTTTATTCCAGAGATGCAGGAATGGTTCAATATACACAAGTCAATAAATGTCATCAATAATATAA
>NW_008340972.1:1730681-1744000 GCF_000622305.1 Nannospalax galili | reverse complement strand
TTATCATGGACTAACATTTTTCCAATGAGAAATTTTTCAAATAAAATAAATTTTTATGACTTTTTAATGTAGCATGGAAAATGAAAACTTTATCCTATTTAATTTAATAGTTATGTAGATAGCTAGTTCAGAAAGAGATTAATTTATGAACTCTTTAAGAAACACTGCTCAGAACCTGAAGACATTTCTGCATATAAAAGATAAAGCATTTTGTTCTCTTCAACTCTTTGACCATAAATTGGAGGATTCTAGTACCAGTGAAAATTTCTGGATAAATTATCTGAGGAATCTAAGTGTCCCCAAAAAGGTGACGATGAATCAAAGACGTCTGCGTGTCCTCTGTATCCAGCATTTCTACCAAGACATCATTTTAACTACTGCACAATAACTCAAGTTAAGCTGCTCAGAGGGAATCATTAATTAAAAACAGCCTTTACATCCAGACTATACTAGAATATTATGCCTAAATTTCACTTCCATGCCTTATGAGAAAATGAAACCTATAGAGAAAAATGTATCTAATATGACTAAAATATTAAGAGGTAGAAATTTGGAAGAAGGGAATTTCTTCTAGCTCACTTAGGACCAAATCAAGTGCTTTTGTACATTTATCTCTAGAATTTAACATTAAGGCTTATGTAATTCAAATGTTGACATTCCCTTTAAACATTGTTTCCTATCAGGACAGACATCACACCACCTGTAATAAGTACAAAGTCAGTAGTCTGAAAGAATCATGGTTTAAATGTGAAATGTCCCCCCAGAGGTGTGTGCCATTGAACAGCAGTTGGTCCCTCACTGTTGGCCCTGTATGGAGAGTCTGTGTAACCTTTAGAAGGTGGAGCCTCACTGAAGGTCACTGGGGGCGGGTCCTGTCTGCTCTCTGCTTCTTGACTACCAATTTCCTCCTCCTGCTTCCTCAGCTTCCTCACCATGCTGGGCTGAATCCTTCTTAAACTGTAGCCGATTAACCACCACTTTCTCTTCTAAACTGCTTGCTGTGAGGAGCACCGCCCAACCAATCGGTGGAACCAAGACAGGACAAGGCCTGGAGCCTGTGGGTCCCGCATTTCAGGTGACTCCTAGCCTACAACATTCCCTCACAGATACACTTCAGAGCCCTGCAGCTGACGACATGGGATGGAATCTCTGACTTTCAAAAGTAAACAAATAACACAAATGTCTGGGATAGTCAGGAACAGGGACATCAAATAGACACACTGGGAAATTCAGGCTGGCCTTGAACTCATAAAGATCTGCCTGCCTCTGCCTCCCGAGTGCTGGGATTAAAGGTGTGCGCCACCACCCCAGCTAGCAGTATCCCTTTTTTAAAAAATATATTTTTTATTTTATGTGTCTGAGCATATTGTCTGCATGTATGTAAGTAAACCTGTGTCATGCAATACCCATGGAGGTTAGAAGAGGGTGTTGGGTTTCCTCAGAACTGGAGTTAGGGACAGTTGTTAGCTGCCATGTGGGTGCTGGGAAATGAGCCAGGGTCATTTGCAAAAGCAGCCAGTGCTCTTAACCACTGAGATACCTCTCCAGCCTGTGGCAGTCTTAATTTTCAAAACTGGATTATATACTTAATATGTATTTATGATGTGTTATAGTGACATATTAATTTAACTTCAGAAATGTCTGTAGTTATGCAACTAAACATTTTCAATTTTCTTATGCAGTAGGTAAGACAGGCATTACTATGGTTATTGGATGCTAAAAATGAGAAGCCACAAAGAAAAAATTACCTAGGGACATGGAACTCTGTGACACAGTCCTCTGACCACTGTGCCCTCTGACCACTGTGCCCTCTGACCCCTTGTTTAATTTTGATATTTTCTGACATAACTTTAAAAATTTTCATAACAGTTTCTCATTAAAAATGTTTGATTTTTATTCAAAGCTAAACTTGGACTGATTTTTCAAGACTTAAAAATCTTCCTTTAGTCAACTCAGAGCACATTAGAAACAATTCTTCAGTTAAAAAATGTTTCAAAAAAATTTCAAAATGAACTACAGTAAGATATAAAATACTGAGTCTAAGCTGTTTACAAGTCAGTTCATTTAAGGTAAATAAACATGCACAAAAGCGTTTATTGTAGCAGGGTATGAAACTACCAATGCTCTAGGTAAACTGCGATGTTCGTTAGCTGGAAACACAAATACAAAGACTACACCCAACTTAATGGAATAGCATGTGAGTTCAGTGAAGTCTGAATTATAGGGAAAGGAATCCGCCCATTAGTACTTTCATCTTTATAAGTGGGTAGTGCTCTGTGTAATAACTCCACCTATGTATGGTTCCAGCCTTAATGTCATCCTTATCAAAATACACAATATACCCAACCTATAGACTGAATCTAAAAACCTAAATTTATAGTTAAGTGTGACTAATAGATATAAATATTTACATCTAGTTTTAGAAAGTGTTTCAAATTTGTGATGGTCAGTTCCATTCTAGCAAGTAAAAGTGTGAGTGCATAGGTTAGAAAATTAGTTTGTCTAGAAATATCTATTTACGAGAGAGAGAGAGAGAGAGAGAGAGAGAGAGAGCACTTGCATGCATATCCTGATGTTTGAGTGAAAGTCAGAGGACAGCTTTTGGGAATCAGTTCTTGCTTAGCATGTGGATCCTGGAAATCACGCTCAGGTCCTCTGGCTGGGTAGCAGGTGCCTTTACCCACTGAACCATTGCCTGGCTCTTTTAATTCCTGCTTTCTTTAATTCTATAAATCATTTGAGGCTGTGTAATCAGCAATGACTGCTTTTAATATGTGAAGGAAATATGAAAGGAGTTATGAACTGACAATATTTCAGGAAAGTTAGTGTTTTATTTGGAAATATGACCATAATAAATTATTCAGGAACTAGTACTATTGACAAGATTGACTTATAACCTTTCTTTCCTGCCTTTTACTTTCCAACTGCTGGAGTGGGGCTATCCCAGCTGATGAGCTGAGTGAAGCCAGGAGGTATCAGCCAAAATTTTAGGAGCCAGTATGGCAAATCAGAGAACAGCCTGGGACCTGAGGTTAGGCACCCAACACCAGCCTCACTTGACTGGCTTCTAAGTGACAAACATTCTTTTGTCCCATTTTATGGGATATTATTTTGCCCTTTCCCGTCAACTACAGCTGTATCCAAATTAACACAGCATCCCCCTGCTTGTCCTCCAGCAGAATGTCTTTCCAGTCCTCATGGAGAATGCCTAGCTGTTGAGGAACCTGAAGCACCAGGCCGAGTCGGGCTGCTCTAGCAATTAGCTCCTTACCTGCACACATCCCTGTCAATTTGATGACAGGATGCTTGTCCTCTGACGGAGCTGCTTCAAGGGCAATCTCCTGCAGATTGGTGCTGTCCAGCACTGTGAACCGCTACACTAGTAAAATTATGGCTTGTCCATGGGGGTGTATCTTCAATGGGGTAATGTAAATCCCTACTGACATGAGGCCCGGATCTTGCTGTGACAACAAAATTACAGACCTGGAAGTCTAAGGGTTAAGCTGGCAAATTCATAGGATAAGGCCATGCTCCAAAGTCTCCTGGCCGACACTGCAGAGTACTATTAGGACTCACTGCATGATCATCCTTTATTTTTCCCCAACATGTTGGCAAGGACAGCCGTGAGAGGCTGGGAAGATGGCTCAGTCAGTGAAGCACTTGCCACTGACTGTAAGAACCCGACTTTGATCTGAGAACCCACATAAAAAGCTGGACGCAGTGGCACCTGCTTGTGACCGGATGCTGGGAGGGAGGCATTGAGAGGCCGATCTCTTGACAGCTTCTTTGACAAGTTCTAGGCCAGTGGGAGACCCTGTTTCAAACAAAATGTGGAAGGTGTCAGGGATGACACCCAAGGTGGCCTTCAGACCTGTGCACCCTCTTCCACGTACAACACCCTCCCACCCAACACAAGAGAATACCAAGCTGACAGGACTTTGGTTAAAATCAATGATCTTCCTGTATCCTGTTATAAAAAGCACAGGGGTTATGCAACCCTTAGGTATAGCTATGCTCAGACAAAACCTGAGGAGGGCCTCCAAGGAGTTTCGGGTTTTTTTTTTTTTTTTTGTGTGTGTGTGTGTGTGTGTGTGTGTGTGTGTGTGCTTCAGCATGGATGGGATCTAGAGCAAACACTGGTTACTAACACGGAGAAGTTGCTGCCTTACAGACTCAAGTGAAAATCAGTTGTATAACTATGTTTTCTTTAAATATTTTGAGTATGAGTGTATTGCCTGCATGTGAGTGCACCTGTGTCGTGCAATGTCCGCTGAGGTCAGAAGAGGGTGTCTGATTCCATAGACATGGAGTTAGGATGGTAGTTAACCACCATGACAGTGCTGGGAATTGAACCCGGGTCCTCTGCAAGATCAGCCAGTGCTCTTACTGCCATCTTGCCAGCCCCTGTATAGCTGTGTTTTATAAACAATAAAGAATAGTATGATCTATTATTTTATAGTCAGTTATAGAGTATGACTGACACATATTTTTATCATGAATCCTGTAAAAATGTTCTCACTCTACTTTTATGACAGAAAAAGGTTATTTTACTTCCTACACGTAGTTCCCAGGTGAGAACTAGAGTGACTGTCACCTAAATCACTCTTCGTTTCTCAATCATCCCAAATGATTAATTTTTTCAGGAACCAAAGAGATTGGCATTGTTAATTGTTGTTTTAGCCACAGCCTCTTGTCACCCACACTTGCCTTACACTCAATATGTTGCCAAGGATGTCCCTGAACACCTGATGTTCATTCACCTACCTCCTGACTGCTGATATTCTAGGTGTGTGCCACCACAGCTGGCTCAAAGTGATTCTTTACAAGAATACTAAGCACTGTCAAATGCAGCCACTAAGTCATACCCCGCCCCCCAAATTCTATAACTTACAAAGTTTGAGGAAGGGAGAGAATTGAGGAACCAGGGGAAATGTTAAGCCCTATCTTTCTACCACACACAGAAGCCTGAAGATATTAGATTCTCTTCCAACTGCTTATTGACCGAGAACCTGCAGTCTGTGATTGTCCAGGCACGTGCCTCCCCCTCTGTCAGTCTGATAAAAGTGCAGCATGCTGATGGGCTTAGGCTTTGATTTGGTGATTGCTTGAACACTGATTACCAATGACCTGCATGTCCGCTGGCAGAGTGGACTCTGTTAAATCAGAAATTACATGTGGTCTCCTAAATGCCAGACCATGGACCCTTTGCACCAGACAGGCAGAGTGGGGCCCACATGACTATCTATCAAGCAATGAAACATGTGACATTAACTAGAAACAGGACCTCATCAGTAAGTTTGCCTGAGGAAGTTTATGGCATTTAACTCCTAAACATTAATTTTATTGTGGTGTATGAGAAACTAATTAACTGAGAGTTTCCTTTTTATTCGAAGTGGAAATACTGTTCAGAAAACTGATGAAGGGTAAATACAACATATTTTAAGTTTATTAAGCTTGGCTCATCAGCTTCTATTTATTTAAGCTAATCTCAGAAGGCAATTAGATATTTCAGTCAAGCTATGGCTATTTTATTTAGCACATCTCTGA
Source organism: Nannospalax galili (assembly GCF_000622305.1). Lineage (NCBI taxonomy): Eukaryota > Metazoa > Chordata > Mammalia > Rodentia > Spalacidae > Nannospalax > Nannospalax galili. The sequence continues at coordinate 1,738,453 of NW_008340972.1, read as the reverse complement.
AAAATTAATCAATGTGTTAAAATGCACAGAGAATGTGAATGCAACTCTAGTTTCACTGAGCCAAACAGTGACTAAATACAGCTTCTAGAAAGTCACGTGATCTTTTCCAACATGAGCTCCAAGAAGCAGAGCATTGGGAAATGACAAGAGAATGCATTAAAAACTTGGTTATGATAAAGAACCAGTCAAAGTTAAGGTTGTCTCACACCATGGGGCTGGAGGATGGCTCAGTGGCTAAGAGCACTGGCTGCTCTTGCAGAGGACCCGGGTTCAGTGCCCAGTACCTAGTCTAGGAGGCTCATGACCTGCACCTCCAGTTCCAGGGGTTTTGATTCCTTCTTCTGCCTAATGGGGGCACCCACATACATGTCATACATCCAGACACCACACATACACAGAAAGACTTTTGTAAAAAGTTGTGTCAAGTTAAAGAAACATTTCCATCAGCCTTGAACCACTGCTTCCGTAAATTCTTTTCTTTCCCACGGTCACAAGAAGCCTCATATAGGTGACTCTAGACAGAGGCAATCATAGATTTTGGGACTGTTTTTCTAATTCTTTTTTTTTTTCTTTCGGACAGGTACAGGATCTGTATTTTTGTGACATTACTTTATCTCAGAATTTGTCACTTATAAGTAACCTAATAAGGTAGACACCAGGCTGGGTGCTGTTTAGTATATAATTGAATTTATCCTCTGTGACAGTTCAGTGAAATGAACTTTCTTCATTTTTAAATGAAGAAACAAGAGTCTTGTGTTGGTGTTTTATTTTTTATTTAACAATTAGAGTGACCTAGGAAGAAGGAACCTCGACTAAAGAATTTCTCAGATCAGATTAGTCTGTAGACATGTCTGTTGGGTATGTTCTTGATTGCTAGTGGAAGTGTGAGAGCCCAGCTCACTCCGGGTGGTGCCATCCTTAGGCAGGAGGGCCTGGGCTGTATAAGAAAACTAGCTGAGCAGACCAAGGGAAGCAAGCCAGTCAGCAGTGTTCCCCCACGGTCTCTGCTTCAGTTCCCGCCTCGGGTTCCTACCTGAGTGCTTGCCTTGACTTTCCTCAGTGATGGACTGGGACATGGACCTGAAAGCCAAAGAAACCCTTCACTCCCTTAGGCTGTTTCTGGTCAGTGTTTTAGCACAGCAGCAGAAAGCAACCTAGAGCACTTGCCTTAAGACTATCAAAACAACAGAATGAGGCATAACCTGATTCCACATCCAAGTTCAGTCATCCTGGGTATCTCTTAACTGATAGTTGCCTCTTTGGGATAGGGTAAAAAACATGAAAACAAACAGCACTGGATGCCTATAATCATATACAGGGAGAAATCAACTGGTGAAGGTAAATGAGTCACTTATCTTCATAATATTGTACGTAGTTCTGTAAGCAGGGAGTAAGTTTTATCATACTCTGTTCATAACAATAAACTTCGGGTTAAAAAAGGAAGTGTGTGTGAGGGAACACAACAAATTTTAAAACACACTACACCGGGCAGAAAGCTCTGACACCTTTCTGAGTTAAGACACTTTTAGTGGTTGAATCATTATTAATGTCACCTGTTAGACAAAAGAGGCATCCAACCACTCAATTTCGTTGAATAGTCCAAACAACTTACATATGGAAGTTTGCAAACTGCCTGATAGATGACTTTGTATTTTCTTTAAATTTTTAAAGCTTCCCACACGGCCCTATGGGTTAACTAGGACCACTCTGGGGACATTGACACAGGGTTTGGGAGTTGGGGCATCAGGCACTTGTCTACCTATTGGGGAGAATCTGTCAATGGTCATATGACACATTTAACTTGACACTTTGTGCTAAGAGATCAAGCAATACTTTCCAACTTTCTATTTTATACTGTGCATAAAAATGGCTTCTTTTAAAAAAATTATCATTTTTATTTTATGTGTACAAGTGTATTGCCCGCATGTAGGTGAGCGTACCCGTGTTGTGCAGTGCTGCAGAGGTCAGAAGATTCCCCTGGGACTGGAGTTAAGGCTGGCTTGTAGTTGCCATGTGGGTGCCAGGAATCAAACCTGGGTCTTCTGCAAAAGCAGTCAGTGCTCTTAACCACTGAGCCATCTCTCCAAAACAACAACAACAACAAAAAGGCTTCTTTTATTGAATTTTGAGTTTCCTGAAGAATGTCTCCCAGTCAAAATTCCCAAACCTTCTGGCTATTACATGATTGGAAATTTTATATGCAAATAGAAAAGAGGAGAGTAGCAAGGGCTACAGCCACCTAAGAACTTAGAACCATGTGTGTGTACCATAGAGTGGATGCATCCAGAACCAGAACAAAAACACCATTTTAAAGTAGAAGACACCAGGGCTGGGGGCCAGAGGGATGACTCAGCAATCAAGAGCACTGGCTGCTCTTCCAGAGGATGTGAGTTTGGGTCCCAGCCACCACGGGGCTGCTAACAACTGTTGGTAATTCCAAATCCACTCCTTCTTCTGGCCTCCGCCAGCTTTGTATAACAGGGGCGTACTTACATGGGTGCAGGTGAAACACTCACACATAAAATGAAAATAAATAAATAAATAAATAAGAAAATAGAGGGAACCAAAGTCAAGAACGAAAAGCAAGCAAGCAAAGGAAAAAACAAAAACCAAGAGAGGATGCCTCAGAGGCACTGGTCTCTATAGTTCTGAATTCTGAGCAATTTTACTTGAATTCCAGAGTTGCCGCTAACTCATCTCAAACATCTTTGATTTTTTTTCACTATGCGATAAGGACTCAAAGACATAGAAATGACTGTTAAAATATCAGATGAGAAAATTCAAAAATATCCAATTCAGGATTAATATCTAATAAAGTTGGTAGAGCTTCTTAAATGCGATGGCACGGTCAGATGCTAGTGGAGCACATGTTATGAGCTGAGCTTTGTTGGAACTCTATAATAACGTTACACACAGATATCTAAACACTAATATTTCACTCACTTTTCCCCGTAGGGTTTAAAGTTTACCAGTGAATGCATTTTAATACATTTGCTTTTCCTGCATTCCTTCTGGATAGAGTACTCCTATGTGGAATGTGAATTACAAATGTTCTTCTAATAGGATACTGTTGGCATTGGTCATTTGAATTTTTAAAGAAGTTTTATGCTATTTCCAAAGCGAACAAGGTGTAATTTAAATATGTGTGAGAGTGAAGAAGCAGGAAGAAAATCAGGAGCATCTAATGCTAGCAAGTCACACGGTTATCTCAATGCAACTCTCTAGTGCAAAAATATCCCCTCGATTGCTTGTAGTGAGCATCGAACAGAATTGTCTGTTGCACTAGATGAAGTATAGCAATGGGTCAGAGAACCAGCCACCCTCCTCAGAAGCATAGAGTCCAAACGAAACAGATTCTGCACGATGCCAAGGAACCAGGGGGAAGGGGACCGGCGTAGGTCAGGCAAACACGTGATGTGGGCTGGAGCAGGTTCAGAAGATCAACGCTGGTGAGAGTCCAGGGTCCAGAAAGTGTGGTTAGATTAAGAACTAAACGAAACACTGAGAGAGAAGCTCAGTGGTTAAAAGCACTGGCTGCTCTTGCAGAGGACCTGGGTCCAGCTCCCTGCACCCACATGGCAGTTAACAACCATCTGTAACTCCAGTTCCGGGGCATCTGATGCCCTCTTCTGACCTCTGTTGGCATTGAACGACACAGGTGCACTTACATACATGCAAGCAATACACTCATACACATAAAATAAAAATCATGTATCTTTAAAAAATAAATAATTTTTAAAACCACTAAGAGATTAAGCTTTGTATTAGTTTCTTTTCTTGCTGTTGTGACAAAATACACAACAAAAGGCAGCCTAATGGAGGAAGGGTTTATTCAGGGTTATGATCTCAAGGGATTCATCCCATCAAGACAGGAGTGTGAGGCTGGGTAGTCAACCATCTCCGTCAATAAGCTCCAGTCAGGCATGGAAGAGCCAATAGAAAACTGAGCTGAGCCGTAAAACCTGAAGCCCCGCCCCTAGTGAGCCATTTCCTCCAGCAAGTCTCCATATCCTAAAGGCTCCATAACCTCCCCAAACAGCAGCATCAGTAGGAGTGGAGGACCACCATCAAACACCGCATGTTCAAACCACAACAGGCTGTTAATGTGTGAAGGAGACAAAAGACAGAAGTTCAGTTCCCTCTACGGAATTTGGGCTTATCCTACTGGGCAATGTCCTATCACGTTTTTGCAAATAATAAGCGAAGCCCCAAATAAATTCATATTTTAACAATAGACTAGAAATAAAAGATACTGAGTCAGAGTGCAGGTGATCTGAAGCAAAGCAGCAGCCTAAGCACTCACAAACAGTGGCACAAATCCTTTCCTACATCGTCTTTGTGCTTTTCTCTTTAAAATACAGTGCTAAGAAAGTGACCCTACTTCTTGGGCAGCAGCAATATTAAACGGCCCAGTTGAAGGCCATGTCCTCCACCTCCTTCTGAATGAACGCTCACGGGCACTTACTGCATCCAGCCTTGTAGCTGAAGCCTGGAGGAAGGAGGAATCCCTGTTGAGCAGCAGCAGCAAGCGTCCTCTGGTCAGGCGGGAACACGGGAATCATTAATAGCGGCAGCTGACCTTGAACCTGCTGAACGTGAGAGAGATAATCAAAGAGACGAAGTGTGGGGACCCTGTGCCTGCCACCCCTCCTTCTTTCATGAAAAATGAGAAAATCATGCTTGGGGCTTCCCCAGTCAGAGTGGATGTCATTAAGAAAACAAGGAATGGGGCTGGAGAGAGAACTCAGCAGTTAAGAGCACTGGCTGCTCTTGCAGAGGACCTGAGTTTGGTTCCCAGCGCCCACATGGGAGCTAACAATCATCCATGACTCCAGTTCCAGGGGATCTGACTCCCTCTTCTGGCCTCTGCAGGCACTGCATACATGTGGTACACTTAAGGAAATGCTGACTGAATGCTCATACACATAATGTAACACTCATATCCATAACAACACTCATATACGTAACATAAAAAATAAAAATAGCTGGGTATGGCTGCACAGGCCTTTAATCCCAGCACTTGGGAGGCATAGGCAGGTGGATCTCTTTGAGATCAAGGCCAGCCTGGTCTACATGGTGAGTTCCAGGCCAGCTAGAGTTACAGGGAGACTCTGTCGCAAAAAAATAAATAAAAATAAAATAAAGTTAATTAATTGAATTAAAAGTTTAAAAAGTAACACTAAGAGAACAAACAACAAATGCTGATAAGGATGAGCATAGAGGGTCGTTTGCACACTGCTAGGGGTAACTTGGTTCAGCCTCTATGGAAATCAGTACAGAGTTTCCTCAAAAGTACTAAAAACAGAGCTGCCATATGACACAACACAAGGATACTTGCACACCCATGTCTATTGAAGCTCTATTCACAATAGCCATGCCCTGGGCTCAAACTCAGTTTCTGCCAATAGATGAATGGATGAAGGGAAACGTGGTAACCATGAAGTTTCATTCAGCCCCAAAGGAGGAGACCATACCCTCTGCAGGGTGGAGTTTATCAGCTTAAATGAAGACAGCCTTACTTAGAACTCACTGATAAGACAAATATTGAATGTTTTCCTTCATTTGTGGATCCTTTTTTTGTTTGATTGTTTGTTGAGAAAGGGTCTCCCTGTAGCCCCAACTGGCCTGGAACACACTGTGTACAGCAGACTGGCCTTGATTTCATAGAGATCTACCTGCTTCTCCCTGGGATTAAAGATGTATACCACCACACCCAGCTTGGACCCTAGGTTTCATACAGATAGATGAAATCATGTATATATTGGGGCTGGAGAGATGGCTCAGCAGTTAAGAGCACTGGCTACTCCTGCAGAGGACCCAGGTTCAGTTCCCAGCACTCATGTGCTGGCTAACAACCATCTGTAACTCCAGTTCCAGGGGATCAAATACTCTCTTCTGACCTCCACAGGCATTGCATGACACAGGTGCACTTACACACATGCAGGCAAAACACTCTTACAAAATAAAATAAAAATAATAAATAATATATGTCAAAAATCATTGATATATTTGTGCATATACATTAATATACAAATACATCTATCTATCCATCTATCCATCATCCATCTATCTATCTATCTATCTATCTATCTATCTATCTATCATCTATCTACCTATCTATCTATCATCTATGAGATACAAAACCAAAAATGAAAGGAAATTAGTGGGGGAGCAAGTGAGTGAGGAAGGGGAGGACATGCGCGGTGCCTATGGTCAAAGCACGTGATGTTCTTGATGGAGAATGTCTTTAGGAAACCCATCACTATGTGCAATGAATATATATATGTTCACAAATAAAAGTAAAAAAATAAAGATTTACTGGCAAATGAACTTGTCCAATGATTTGCTGGAAGCCACACCTGGGGACAACTTCATACAGAACAAAACCAGAATCTCAGTCCTCTGGGAAATAATCAAGTTCAGCCTCTCAGCTGATAAATATTCTCTGGACATGATATCCCTCTATCCCTCCATGAAAATGTCACACCTTTTTCTTACGTCACTAACGAAATGGTTAAAAAATTATTACTTCACAGACTGAACGTTCTTCTCTAAAGTCTACCTGTGAGTGCTAACTCTTCATATGTGTGGGTGGGTGTGTGCACGTGTGCACGTGTGTGAAGTGTGGATGTACATGTGTATAGTTGCACATGCACTTGGATGTGCATGCATACTGACGCCACATGTCAACGTCAGGTGTCTCTCAGTCACTCTCTACCTTATTTTTTGAGATAGGTGTCTCCCTGAGCCCGGAGCATACCGATTCGCTAGACCAGTTGGACAGAGCCCCCCAGCAGCTTCCTGTCTTTCTCCCCAGCACTGAGACTGCTGATGTGCACATGTACTTGGCCTTCTGCAGGTGCTGGGGTCTAAGTTCATATCCTCATGCTTGTTTGTCAAGCACTGTTATGGACCCAGTCATCTCCTTACTCTCTAATTCTATCTGACCAAACAGAAACTAAATCTGTATCACTTTATCTCTGAAGGACTATAATTTGAAGATAAATTTTCATGTTCACACGTAATATTGAAGTCTTAAAATTCATGAATAACAGGCCTCAAAGAAACCCTGAGGAAATCCAACTTTCTCCTTTCTTTATAGATGTAACTGGTGCCAAGGGACAGCTGACTTCCTTGTGGCTATGAACTGGTCAAACTGGGACTTCAATCCAGTTCCTCTGGATTATAAGACTGTCTTTGTGATGCAATCGGACCCATCCTTGAACTATCTGGCCGCTGCTTTAGTTGACATTGTTCAAACTCTACCTTGCTCAAGGCCCCTCTCATGGTCTGGGATCCTCATTAGTAATAAATAAAACATCAGGGGCTGGAGAGATGGCTCAGAGGTTAAGAGCATCAACTGCTCTTGCAGAGGACCTGGGTTCTATTCCCAGCACTCACATGGTAACAACCATCCATAACTCCAATTCCGCATTATCCAATGCCCTCTTCTGATCTCCACGGGCGTCATATAACGTGGGTGCTCTTTCACACATGCAGGCAATACACTCATACACATAAAATAAAATTTAGATACAAATAAAATATTTACAAATAAAAAAATAAAACATCAAATTGTAATGGCTGGGCTTGGGAAATGACTCAGTCAGTAATGTGCTTGCCTTGCAAGCATGAGGACCAGAGTTCAATCCTGAATCTGAGAACCCATATAAAAACTGACAACAGATGGAGATCTTGGCATGCACTTGTAATCTCAGAGCTAGGGAGCAGAGACAGGCAACACACACACACACACACACACACACACACAC
>NW_008340972.1:1718899-1730356 GCF_000622305.1 Nannospalax galili | reverse complement strand
ATATCTTGTTTTACAATGCAAATTGACTACATTTCTAATGGTTAAAGATTAAAAGGCAACTATGGTTTATACTTTAGAAAAACTCTAATTTTTGTTTATATTGCATGGGTAACCTATCAGGGGCCATATTTAGGAAGAAAATTGAGCTCCAATAGCTCCTCAGTTAGGGGTGGGGCCTCATTACCCCCTCTTCCATCCATGCTAGAATTTTGACTGACTTGATCTTGTACAGGTCTAACAGCTACTGTGAGTTGATGAATGTAGTGGCCATTTCACAGTACTCTTCCCCATTCTCTGGCTTTTACATTCTTTTCTCTTCCACCGTGTTCCCTGAGCCTTGGGGCAAGAGTAGAGGCAGTGATATAGATGTCCTATTTAGGGCTGAACACTCAACAGGCACTTATATTCAGCACTTTGATCAGTCATGAGTCCCTGTGTTAACCACTGCTAATTGTAAAAAGAAGCTTCTCTGACCATGGTTGAAAGCAACACTAATCTAGGGATATAAACTTAAGTATATAGAAGGCACTTTGACAATGTGACTGTTTAACAAAGCAATGGTAGTAAGTCCCCACTTCCTCCAGGGCCTATGACTTCCTCAGCTGCTGACTTTTGACCAGGCCTCAAATGCAATCAGAAAACAGTTGGTTACTCCCATAACTGTCATGCCACTATTTTACCAGTAGGTTTATCTTGTCTGGCATGTTGGTATTATAACATGCAGGTTCTAGCACTGGATAAGACTATCGATGTCTCTTCTTACCCAGCAGCTTATATAGCACCTTACGGTGTTATGAAAACTAACCAGCAGGGAGGAAGTTTCCCGGTCAGTTCCAGATTGATTTCTCTATGTCCAGCAACCAAAGTATATTGTGTCTTCAACACTTCAACAGCAGGGTCTTACTGTCAACTTCTAGTAGACAACCAAGAACGTTGGCAGTAAGGTGTTTTGTTTTGGATGTCTCTAGGGACATAACTCAGAGCAAGGTATCCCATGCCTGGTAACCTTTTTATTTAATAATCTGTTGTTAAGGGTGGACTTCCATGAGGCTTTATGTATCCTTAGTTTTTGTTAATCTACCTCCCACCTCCTGCCCCTGTAGTATGCATTTCTAGGGCATAATGAAGAAGGAAGGACTTCATGAAAACATCACTGACTAGAGAGACTCAAAGATCTGAGAATGTGTATTGCACAACGTAGGAATGGGTGTCTGCAAGGAATCAACTTCTAAGGCAAACAGCACAGGACTTGTTCAGGATGACAAGAGAAAGAGACAAGAATGAGGGACAGAGACGAGTGACCAGCCAGCCACACCGATTGAGGGTTATGACCAGCTGCTAAATAGTCTTTATGTTTCAAATAATACATTTTATAATTCAATTTACATAACACATCTCCTTTCTAAGACATTACCAGTTACAAGATGTATCACAAATTTATAGGATTACTTGGAGTGAAGAAGAAAAGGATCCTCAAATTGAATACCCATCAGGGTTGTGAGATGTATCTCTATTTCAGATCCCTTATAGTGTAAAGAAAACGATGTCCAGACCTGGAGGGCCCGGATCATGTCTCAGTACAGCAGTCTTCAAACTTGGAAGTACATGAAAGTCCTGTAACAAGCTTTGAGAAAGCCCAAGTCCCAAATCCTGTTCTGTCCACAGGACTGAAACTCAGCCTCTAGCCTTCCTTGACTCACCTCTGATGACTGCAGTGTTATAGTCAGGCTTGAGGAAAAGTTCTTTTTTGCGAGACAAGGTCTTACTATGTAGCCCTGGTTATCCTGTAACTACGTATGTAGACCAGGATAACCTCAAACTCATGCGGATCCTTCCATCTCTCTGTCCTGAGTCCTGGAATCGCAGGTGTGCCCACCTCACCCCAGCAGGGGCTGTTTTCAGGACTGACTTCCCATTGTCAGCAATTCAACCTACAAAGCACCTTTAGGCGTGTCAACCGCGGAAAGGGGGACTCCACAGGTCTCGGTGCCAAGGACAGTAACAGATATTAGATTAAATCCTTGAAGTTCTTCTAAGTGAGTTTCCTGTCTGTAATTTAATTTGCTCCTCTTGTTTAAAAACCTTGGGTGGCTTGCTTTCATCTGCTGAAAAATGCCCAAATCCCCCCCTCAATGCAGTTTTCCAGATTATTTTCCTTTCCTCCCCAGTATTTTCCAGGTGTTTCTGCCACCCTCGTTCCCACACCCAGTGGCTCCTGAGGACGTGCATGCCGCTTCTCTGCTCATCCATGCCTGATTTCATTGAACGCACCCTCTCCTGAGTTCACTCATGAATCCTTTCCTTTTTTTCCTGGAAACATCATACTGATTCTTAACAATTTTGAGACTCACATAATGTCTTTGCCTATCATGAATTTTTTATACTCCCATCTGTACAGAAGAATGATTGCTTCTTATAATTTAATAAAGATAACAGTTAATAAAGCCAATAGAACACTTGCTGTATTGAATTAGAGTTGTATAACAACACCCAGTTCCCCTGTAAATTACAAGCGTATTGAGAAAAAAGCTCTAACTTTTTTAAAAAAATTTTTTTATTTTTATGTGTATGAGTGTTTTGCCTGCATGGTATGTCACTTGTGTCATGCAATGCCCATGGAGATCAGAAGAAGGCATCAAATCCCTTGGAACTGGAGTTATGTAGAGTTGTTAGTCGCCATGTGGGTCCTGGGAACTGAACCCAGGACCTCTATAAGAGCAGCCAATGCTCTTAACTGCTGAGCCATCTCTCCAGCCCTGAGATCTAACTTCTTTCTCAGTGTTTTAAATGGAGAACACATAAATAACAAAGCTGAATGGATACATGGTTCCCTGTTTAATTACATTTCCAAAACTGACTCAAAAGTTCACAACTGTGTGTAGACACTGAATTTATCTATTGAGAAGAAAGGAATCTGCTTTTATCAGAGATGTGCAGTAGAGACAGTTCCCAATGACTTCCTGTTCTTCCTCACAAAGTAAAGGCTAAACAGTCTCATGCAGTCCAACCTTGGAGAGCAGAAAACTAACAATAATGAACTGATGTGCTGCACACATCAGTTAGGGGTACTATTTGTAATTATGCTGCTTTACTTTATTTTATGTTATCTTAGTGGTAACGCTGAGATTTCTATCATTTGTATTCTATTTTTCAAATAACTTGCGTTTTCATTTTTTCACACTACTTTTTAAAAAGTAGAACGAGTATCTGAAGTGAACTGATACCCTCAGAGTCATCCAGGTATATTTTTCATTGTGTTTTCTCACTGCTTCATATTAACCCTGTGGTTTCCATGGTGACTTGTTATTTGAGGTTTGTTTTGTCTTTCTGTTTTGAAACAGGTTCTTGCTATATGTCTTAGATTGGCCTCTAACTCAAGATCTTTCTGTCTCCTCTGCCCAGGTGCTGGAGTTAGAGGTGTGTGCCATCAAGTGTGGCACAGAAAATTTCTCCGTAAAGAAAGACACAGATTGTCTTTAGATAGGGATTTTTTTTTCCCTTGATATTGCTTAACTGGCTGTTGGTACATTGGCACAGTTGTGAATTTCAATTTTTTGTTCAATAATTTGTCATATTTTATGTGGTAAAATTGTAATATTATACAAAATTAACAAATTCTTGAACTTTTATCAAATCTACAAATTCTTGGGCTTTTATCAAATCTGTATATTAGTCTTTTATTTTATTATAATTATTGAGTATATTTTAATTTTGCAATTTTTAGTGTCTCAATATGTTAATAATGTTGTAAAATATAGCAATTCAAGGAAGAGAAAGAGTCTAGAGCTCACTGAAGAAACACAGTCATTACACTGTTAAGGAAATCAGAACTAGCTTGGCCAAATAAATTGCTTGTACACCCACACTGAGATGAAGACTAAGCTAATCTGATTTTTCCACACTACTGTGTCCCCTAAACAGTGAAATATGAGTGAGCGGGGATGGGGATGGAGGGGCTGGAAGGAACAAAAAAGGGAAACTGAACGGAAAAAAATGAACCTAAGTTCACAGATGCAACAATGAGATTTCATTAGATTATCTCAGAGCAGACTGGCAGTGGCTGTGCTGTTCATTTACCTGATGAAACGCCCAGTGAAATGATGCTGTCCAGGACTGTGATTAGTCCATCTATGTCACTAGAAGTCATTTCAAAACCCAATTGATCTTCATGACATACAAATTCTGCACTTGTAAATCTGCCTATCAGATGAAATTTATTCACCCCCCCTCCCCCATCACATCCCCAAATCAGTGGAAATTTCATTGTTTGAAATGTTTCTGAGCCTGATGCTAAGTTTCAGTGCAGCAGTGGTGGAGGAGTTGCTGTGGATCAGTTCTAAGCAGGGAGGCCCAAGGTGCAGATCCTCAGAAAGGTGGATGAGGTAGGTACTTTCAGGTAGATGTGAGTTATAGTACTGTTGGCTCAATACCAATGGATTGGCAGTAAGTATTGAAGAGTTGCCTTTAAGAAGAAACACAAATAAGATAAAAGTTGTACAAAGGCTCACTTGAGAAAGGGTTGCCTCTGCTTGACAGGCCAAACAAACTGATGTGACCAGAGAGTTTCATTTCGCTGTGGAGGCACTGTTCAGTGCTCAGAAATTCAGTGTTTGAGACAACTCTATGATTTCAGGCAGTGTAAACCATAAAGGAATGCCTGTACATACTAGCTAGTGGTCAGCTCCTTGCAGATAAAATTTAGCCACTGTTTGGAGAAAAGGGTGTGTTAGATTAATTAGCACAAACCATATAAGCTTTCAGGATGCATTCTAGAATGAACTAATCATAGTCTTGGAGATTCACTCAATTTACTGCTTTTGAATATTTTTTAAATCATAATCACAAATAAATTTGATTTTTTTCACTTAAGGCTTGAAATCCCCTCTAAACTCCTAATTAAGTTTAAAAATGTGTGACATTTTTAATTAAGTTTTAATAAAATACTTTTGTCACAAAATTTTAGTCCTTTTTAATAGGGGGCATGCAATTCACAAGTTAGAATATGTCATAACAAATTTACAAGGCTACTTTCTACATCTTAAAACTTTAAAATGACATCTCATGTTTTAACACATTTTATTCTCCTACAACATGATACTGCTTATATTCATCTCCAAAAAATTTGTGACCTACCAATTAACTATGCTAACACATTTATATAGAAAATGTAAACACCTATCAATTATTCAGCTAAATAATTTATATTTAATATATTCTATTGTAAATTGTTCAGTTACATCCTAAGTAGATGCCTTTGATCATTAATCTGTTTCCCATTTGTTTCTTGAGTTAGTTTTCTGAGCTCCTTTATCCAATGACCATGCACAAGATAGAAGGCTCATTTTAGGTAACTAAGAATTAAAGATAATTCGGAGCTGGAGAGATGGCTCAGCAGTTAAGAATACTGGTTGTTCTTGCAGAAGACCCTGATTCGATTCCCAGCACCCACATGGCAGCTAACGACTGTCTGTAACTCCAGTTCCAGGGGATCTGAAAGCCTCTTCTGACCTCTGTGGGCACTGCATGACACGGGTGCACTTACCTACATGCAGGCAATACGTGCATACACATAAAATACAAATAATAAAATATAAAAAGGATAAAGATAATTCATATTCATACCTTTTCTCTACTTGCTCTGAGTCTGGTGGAATAAACAGATAATCACAACTCAATGCCATTAACTCAGCAATAGAGGCCTGTCAATAATAGTATAGAAGCACAGAGGAGAGATGCCAAACCTACCCAGAGAAGGACACGTAGGGCTCTGCAGGTATCTGCTAGATGGAAAGGAAATGACAGGTAGGTGGGAGTGAGCCCAACAGATGGATGGGGATGTGTGAAAATAGTTTCAATCAGAAGGGGAGACAGAAGCAAAAACAGGGAGAAGAAAATCTCCATGTGAGGGTGGCAGCCCCAGTAGGCTGGGAGAGGTGACCGTGGTGAGATGTCTGTATACATCAGCAGGTGCATCAGGGTATGGAACTCGATCTTTCTCCTGCAGGCCTTGGGGACTCATGAGGGACTGACTCAGTCAGGGAGACAGAACACTCAGATGGAAACATGGAAAAGAGTTCTAGAGCCTAGCATAAAGGGTGTTTAGGAAGCTGAGGCCCTGGGACTTGGCAGCAGAGAAGGAAGACCTGATCACAAACAGGTGGAGTGAACAAGGAGAAAAAGCCAAGAAACATTTAGGGAAAAATATTGCGAGACACTCAGGTGAAGAGCCAAGCAGAAGGTGATATCATATATATCAGAGGTGACATGCACAGCATATTATGTTATTTAAAGAGGTATCAATCAACTAAGGGTGCACGGAGAATTAGAGCTAGTCTTCAAGCAGAGACAGCAAACAGCCTTTGATTGCGGATGAGTCCCAGCTGTCTCCATGGAGGCTGATCCCCTTGAGGTATCTTTGCAATTCATGTGAACTGTAGCCTAAGGCTGGGGAAAGATCTCTGGTTTGAGGAATCATTAGTTGAGACGAATAAACTAGAGAATCTAGAGAAAGGGCCAGAAAAGTTGAGATGAGCCACGTGATCAGAGTTGAAATAAGTTTGATGGAGGCTAGAGGAAGAATGTGCTGAAGAGCAAGAGGAGCCAGATCAGAGTCAGGATAAAGATGACCATGGCCACAGCCACAGGAAACTCAAGGCCATTCCAGGATGGGGCATGTGACCTTCAAATGAAAAATGCCACAGAAAGAGTATTTTTTGAGATGAAAAATATGTCTTGGAATTGTTAATTGAAAGATGAATTAAGGCTATTGATTCCCTTAGACAAGAGGGCACAGCCATCCTCAGAAGGTTGAATGCTGAGTGATGGGCCAGGTAAGGAAGAGGGCGTATCATTCCTTAGAACTAGCCTAAGTACTGTGGAGGGAGGGTAGGAGGTCCCCCCCCCCCCAGTCTGTTGAGTGCTCTATTTGAAAGGAGAGGCTAGAAAGGGGTAGGTCAATATACACAGCTAATTGTGGGACCAAAATTTCAGGGTGGGCTTGAAGGCAAGGCAGAAAGAGGGTTTCCACTCTGAGCAGAACTAGAATCCTACAAGGAACTGTACAAACGGGTGGAAGCAAGCCTTTGTTCTGGTGCCCAGATAAGGAGGCGGGCAAATCTGGACAGACATTTCCTCAGGGATGATAGGTGAGGCTGCGTCTGGAAAATGAGAGAAGGGTTGAGAGAGCCAGAGGAGGCGGATTTGGGTGTTGGGCGTGACAGTAAAGAGAAGACAACCCAGGTAAAAACAACCACGGCTGACGCCACAGCCACCCTCGCGCTGCTGGTCTTCCTGGTCCTGTGACTTTTTCTTAGAAGACACCTAGACATGGAGGGTGGGAATCAGAAAAGGTGAATTCCCGCACTCAGGTTAAGGAGGAAGAGCGAGCAAGGAAAGTTTATAAGTCATCGAAGTGGGTTGTGGGGATTTAGAGCAGAAAATGGGGCCCAGGAGGCCTAAGCAGAGTGGGAAAAACAGGATTCAAGAGCTGGAGGAGTCGGTGAGCTAAGGAGCGAGGCTTCTGAGGGCTGATGTGAGACTTCCAAGCGCCTAGGGTTCTGATAGATTTGTTTAAAGTACATCCACAACAGCTAGGATGAAATTAGAAGTAAACTGCAATATGTGAAACTTTTCCAGGCGTTTCTTCAGAGTTTGGTCTGGTGAGGGCTCTAAGCATTCAAGTACACGCCACCCTTAGGGACCAGTTTACCTACAACTGAAACGCAGTCACCTTCAGCGGGAAGCATAGGAGCTGTTTAGACACACACAGCAATACCAGGCAGCCATTTCCCAAGAAAATGAAGAATGTAATATTCAAAGGAGATTACAAGAGGGGTGTAGGTAGGTAGGATAGAATTACCCAAACTGAATTACCAAGACAATAAGAGCCTTTTCTTCCACCAGAAAGAAGACGCCTGGGGTCCTCAAGACCAGTAATTGTCAGGTTTTTTTTGTTTTTTTTTTTAATTTCCTCTAAAGCATGTTGATTTTTTCAGTTTACTCTATGCAATAGTCTTTAGGAAAAAAATAGAAAAATAAGAGAGTCCATTTATCTTCCATCTAATCTACTAGGAAGAGTAGAGAGACTCGTGGAGGGATGGAAAAACATAACAACATTGATGGCAGCACAGTCCCTGCCTCTCACATCCGCTGAGCACACTGGAGTTGTACCAGCACCTCTGATTTCATCTGATTCCAGACAAAGACAGAGTAGCCATGTTTTGTAGAGCAAAAATGAACAGCCAGGTGGATTTTTTTTTTAACATAGTACTCTTCTTCGGCAAAAAGCCACAGAACTTTTTTTTTAATTGTTTCCAAGGATGAAAGTGACTTTGCCAAGCAAAGTGGCTTCAAAACAAGCCTCAAAAATACTAATAGAAAGACAGATGGTTCTACTAAGAGCTTGGCTGCCAAAATGAAAAAAAAAGTTGAAAAAAAGTGATGCTATTGAAACTGACTGCAAAGTTATCTGATGACTACAAATACCTTTGTCCCACAGCAAGTGTGAACTCTGCCTGCAGGGCTGAAGGAGCCAAAATGCAAACTTGCCTGCATGCTATCCCCTCTTCAGTAAACCCGTCAGTGCAGAGCCCCACAAAAAAAGTTGAAAAAAAAAGTGATGCTATTGAAACTGACTGCAAAGTTATCTGATGACTACAAATACCTTTGTCCCACAGCAAGTGTGAACTCTGCCTGCAGGGCTGAAGGAGCCAAAATGCAAACTTGCCTGCATGCTATCCCCTCTTCAGTAAACCCGTCAGTGCGGAGCCCCACAGAACAGCACATGCACTTGACTTTTCTGCAGCAGCAAAATACTGCACTGATAAGCTCCTCTTTAGTAAGCGACCCGCAAGGAAAATTGCTTTTCTTTTCAAATCTACCTGTCCCTTCTTCTTTTCTTTCAATCCTCGCTTTTTCTAATTCCCCCTTTCGGCCTACTCCGTGTGAACAAGAAGAAGCCCCTTGGGCCCTATGAGTTTAAATGATACAAACTCAATTTGTATAAAGAAGACACAGCACAGCACGAGGGAGAGGTGAAGATGTTGTGCCAGGATAGAGAAATAACCCACACAAAACACTGCAGTTTCCTTCCCAAACCAGTGCTACGATAATATGTCTACTTTATTTCCTTCTGGGCAACTGTCATTGCTTTTTAACTAGATTGTTACCAGATATAATAGAAACTGAAATATTATATGGTCACTGACGATTCCTGTCAATGCCTCATTTCATGACTGCAGTTTTACTTTTGCAGGATGTGTTGATTGCTACCATTGTTACTAAGATACAAGTGCTTTCAAGTGATGGAGAATTAGAACTGCTGTCACTTTAAGGCTGAGGAAATTCCTTCTCAAAGCATTGACTTAAATATTATTCTTGTGTAATAGTAGACTTTATTTTCCAAAACTGAATTATTACATTCTTGTAAAGCCACACTTTAATATGCATTAAATTCACATCACATTTCAGCCAACATGAAGACACATTTCACAAATGCAATACATGATAAAGCAAAGTATATTGCTGACTTCAGTAAACATCTTCATTAAAAGCAGTTAATAAGAGACATGTAAGGGTGACAAAAAATGGTATAAAATCAGAAAGCTATTGTGGCAGAGGATGGGAGAAATTTCAGTTGAACAAAAGACCAACAAGAATAATCACTAAAATAGTGGAGATAACAGCTTTTACAGAGTTCTGCATTCCATGCATCATTGTTATTTCTTAAAGCAACAGTTTGCACAAATGTTGCGTGGTAGATCCCAAATCTTTTTGTTGTTTGGGGGGTTTGTTTCTATTTTTGTTTTTTAGACAGTCCCACTCCATATCCCAGGATAGAACTCATGACCTAGCCCAGGCTGGTTTTGAACTCAAGGCAAACCTCTTGCCTCATCCCTCCAAATTTTGGGATTATAGGCATGAGTCATCATATCCAACTAGAATCCCATTCTTTTTGATAAAACTCTGTTTTTTTTCAAACATGTATGACTGTATACATCAGTTATAAAGTTCTTGGAAAAAGAAGAGTATGGTTCCAGGATCAGGTGTAAGGAGCCATGTGAACAGAACCCAGCTTTGCCAATACCAATGCAATTTTACATCATGTTGTGCATCTGTATGACAACTGCCACGGAGATAAAAATCAAACATAAAACAGCGGGTTCAATATGAGAAATAATCGTTTTTCTACCATATTTTTCAACAGTCCACGATTAGAAAATGTTACAAAGTTCAGTATTTTTCAATTTTGATTTATAATATTTTTTCAAAGGCCAATAATAGGTTATAAAGCGTTTTATGTGATATTAATATCAATTTAAGATAAGCTCTCTGTAAAAATTATATCTAAACATTTTCTCGGGGGGGTGATGTTATGTGCCTGCTTACATGGATGGGAAGGGTTTGGAAAGTGATAAGAATATTCTGGAACGAGTAGAGATGATTGACAAACTCAGAATGAAAACTGCTGGGCTGTTCCTGGAAAAGGAGGGGCTGCTACAGGATGCAAAATATGCCTTTATTTAAAACATCTAAAAAGCAAAATTTTATGAAAAATTGACACCTTTCCTGAAGTAGGGCCAAGTGTTCTTTGAAAACAGTCATCTTTGTATTGGAATATGGTATTTAAAATTCTTATAAAATACTTCAAATATTAAGTCATTTATACTTTTTCCTCCATTGTGGGGACTAGTAGGTCAGCTGTTAACTATTTCTAACTTTATTAACAAAGAAAAGTAGTAACTTTAGATACTTAGGCATGATTACATCATTAGCTATAGATTCTTTGATTCTTCATAACAGACTATATTACAAAACTTACAATTTTCTAAAGTAAAAATACTAATTTACATAGTACCAAAATGTTGTGACAAAATTAATTTCCACTTAGATTCTCACTGAAAAAAGGGATCACATTTAAATAATCTTAAAAGATAAAGTTTTCCTGTTTTAAGAGTTTTTTAAATAACAAAGTGGCACTTGGAGCGATTTAAACTTTTGACTTAATATTTTAATTTGGTTTGCATTTTTCTATGGAGAATATTTTTCAATTTTTCTATATGCGTACATATTACATTAACAATCTCAAAATTGATTACAAAAATAGAGCTAGAATTAAAAAATCACATTTTCTAACAAACAACAGGAGGATATTTAACACAGGAATTACCTTTTGTTAAATGCTTGGCTGACCCTCTCCCAAGGACTCGAAATTTTTAGCCTAGTCATTGTTGCATACTTTCCTAATATAACGAGGAAAAAAAATCCTTAATACTTAACTAGTAAAAGACTGAAAGTTAAATGTAAAATTTTTACTCCAATTTCTTAATTTTCATTAAAAGTACAGGTTATTAACATTTATTTCAAAATTTCCTGAAACCACTTACAGTCATTTTGTCTTGAATTATTTCATTCTTAAAGAACATTTTATTTCTTACTTATTTGGTTTACTCTTTCCGA
>NW_008340972.1:1711434-1718800 GCF_000622305.1 Nannospalax galili | reverse complement strand
GAGAGAGAGAGAGAGAGAGAGAGAGAGAGAGAGAGAGAGAGAGAGAGAGAGAGAGAGAGAGAGAGAGAGAGAGAGAGAGAGAGAGAGAGAGAGAGAGAGAGAGAGAGAGAGAGAGAGAGAGAGAGAGAGAGAGAGAGAGAGAGAGAGAGAGAGAGAGAGAGAGAGAGAGAGAGAGAGAGAGAGAGAGAGAGAGAGAGAGAGAGAGAGAGAGAGAGAGAGAGAGAGAGAGAGAGAGAGAGAGAGAGAGAGAGAGAGAGAGAGAGAGAGAGAGAGAGAGAGAGAGAGAGAGAGAGAAGCCTAAGGATAATAAGGAAATATCCAGATCTATATACAAAATACATATGAAACTCACACAGCTCTATGCAAATCAAAGCAATAAAACAACTTGGTTTGAAAGGTGGAAAAAAACATCTTGAATAAGCATCTTTGCCAAAGTAGACTACAAATGGCCAACAGGTATCCATACCGCTTACCATCAGGAAGTACAAATCAAAACCACAGTGAGATATGACTTCTCAGCTGTTAGACTGTGTTTTCAACATAAGAAATAACAGATACAGGCAGGTCTATGGAGAAAAGAAGCACATGAGTGTTGTCAGTGGAAGTGTTGTTAGTGGAAGTGTAGGTTGGCAAAGCCTCTCCAGGGAACAGTGTTGAGGAGACGCCTAAAAAATGATGAAAAGCAGAAGTACACGGACTTGCAACCTTGGAGCATATACTCAAAGGAAATGAAATCAGCACCTTGTTGTGGTCGGAACCCTTGCTGTGTCATGCTTTCCTGCCATGGTCAATGAAACATGCAAAATAGCAGAGATATGAAAGCTATCTGGATTTCTGTTGATAGGGAAACAGATAAGGAAGTTGTGTGCACACAGATAGAATGGCATAGTGGCACATTATCCATTCAAAGCAAGAAAGGAGATCCTATTGTTCCCAAAAACGTGCTTGAAACTGGACCACTTCATGCCAAGAAAATGTATTGCAAGATCGCTTTTGCATGTGAGTAGGCCATGCGGAAATGAACAGTGGTCACTGCAGGCTGAGGGTGTGTGTTGGATGTAGCAGCTTTTGTTCAAAGAATATAGATAGCAGTTATATAGACGAGTAAGTCCAGATAGAGATCTAATGTTATAGACCGTGACTTAATACTTTACTATGATTATTTGTTAAGAGAATTTTTCCGTAAGCTTACCAGAGAGAGAGAGAGAGAGAGACAGACAGACAGACAGACAGACAGACAAAGATAACTATATGTGGGTGGTTGTGTATATCAATTACCTGCCCGTACACAAATTTCCCTAAATGTATGTATGTCACTATGTAATTTTAACTACACATAAAATGGATAAATTCATGGTCTTTATCCATGCTTTGCTTAAAAAATTTTTTTACTTGTGTTAAGCTCAGAGAATTTTTTTCCCTCCAAACCTAACTGAAGCATCATTGCCCTTAAGTAACTAAACTCTAAGTAAAATACATTCTATTCATTAGTGCACTGATTTCCCACACAGTACCAAGAACTGAAATCATTTCGAGGGACATCACAATGATAGGACAGAAAATGTCATTGAAAAATTAAATAAGGACAATGGGAAAAGCTGGAGAAGTGCCAATGAGGAGTCAGCAAATGTGTGACAGACACTGTGACATGAGACCTTCAGGAAGTGAGGCAGGCGACCTTCACTCTTCTAAGGAAAAGACTTTCACACAGATGGAGAATTAGCTGCTCAAAGCCCAAGGTGAGAAAGTGACCACTGTGTTTAACGAGCAGCATTTCTTTTCCCATTATTCCACACAACTATCTCCTTAGGTTCAAATTCTTCATATCTCTCTCCAGGGTTCCACTTCCCTAAGTCAGAGGCATTGCTAAGCCATGCTGGTAACCACGGTTCCCCTGGATGCCTTGTAAGTGGTAGGTTCTGCTTGCCAACTGAGCTGAGCTGACTGTTTACAATACAATTCCTATTAGTCCCTCTCATATACTAACTAGTTTATCAAGATGTACCTTGTTGGGAAACCCTGCTGTTAGGGTTGTAGTTCTCCATGTCCGGATAGCCCTGAGGGGCTTGGCGCCAAATGGAAGGACTCCCCTTTTCAGCAGGGGACCTCCTGCTCTCTTCTTGGCTCACCTGGAAAGTGCCACCAAGCACAGATGCCTGACCTTATCTGAAACATGACCTTTGGCATAGTTACCTGGAGTAAAAACTACCACCAGGTTTTTTCTATATGATAATCAGGCATTGCCTGATAGTCTGGAAGATAGGAGCCCACTGCCACATGTAAATAAAGCACACTGTGAGCCCCCATCAACTGAGGCTTTTGCTACTGCCTCCACACTATAAATTCTCTAGTTCTCCCACTGAATAAACGGAGCTGTTTCACTGTCTGGAGCTGTATCACTGCTGTTTCACTGCACCTAGGACCAGCCTCCCCAGAAGGGCTTTCTTCCATCAGGAGAGATGGCTCAGTGGTTAAGAGCACTGAGTGCTCTTGCAGAGGACCTGGATTCAGTTCCCAGCATCCAAATGGTGAAAAATAATCATCCTTAATTCCAGTGCCAAGGGATCTGATGCCCTCTTCTGACCTCCATGGGCATCACATGACACAGGTACACTTGCATACATACAGGTCACTCATACACATAAAACAATAAACAAAAATTCATGTATGTAGCTATAGCTTTAAACTTCATGCATTATTTGATGTGGAATTAAATGTGATTCTGTGTTCATATTTCTTATATTCCATTTTTCTCAGTGCCCTTCAATTGTCTGTGAGAAGGTGCTAGGTGTTCGGAATGGCTCATGTTTGAGAGTTTGTTGGTTTGCAGCATGGAAAGAGAACCCAGAATCAATGATGGAAATGCTATATTATTATAAGAAGACTGAAAGCAGTCTTTGTATTTATTTATTTGCTTATTGTTTGTTTGTTTATTTATTTATTTATTTATTTATTTGAGATAGGATCTCCCAGTAGACTCAGCTGGCCTTGAAACTACCTATGTAGACTAGGCTGGCCTGAATCTCACAGAGATCCACGTGCCTTTGTCTCTAGGGTGCTGGGATTAAAAGTGTGTGCCACCACACTTGGCTAACACCGCCTCCTCAAACAAACAAAAATCAAATTAATTTCGCACAGTTCCCCACCATTCATCCGTACTATAAATACCTTGATGGATGTCTAGTTTTGTTCTCTGTGATAGTGCAGGCTACCTCGCAGTGCCTGATAGAACACGGTACTCAGATGCCTGTCTGACTGTACCAGAGATAAGGACACTCTAGCAGTAAGTGGCTCATGTGGACATTTGTCACTGAAAATAAAATCTGTTGAAATTACCAGAAAGGCCACCATAGATGGGTTTTTTTTTCTTATTTTTTTGAGCTGAAAATGTGAACTATTTTTGTAACTGGCCAAACCATTGAACATGCTGCCATTTATAGCACAGTCTCAAAGTTCCTAGTCAAGAAATACGGCACATCCTACCAGCACAAATATATTCAGTAAGAAGGAATGTCATGTCAAGTGCCTTGTTCCAAGGAAAGTAGCTAATTGTATCACATTGCTACACTGATTGGATACTTTCTAATACTTTGTAACTTGCTGCATATAAAGACAATATTTAAATAAAGACAAATTCTATAATAACATGGGTGTTTTATTAACTGCACCAGGTACTTCTTTGATTAAAAATAATTTTCCCCGATGTCATCAAAGTTGAGGCAGGTCTCTATATAGACATTTTACTGGAACAAGAGACCATTAGCTAACTCTATGAATTCAGGCCGTCCACCTGCCCTTTATCAGAAGGTATTTTGGTCCTTTTTAATGCTGCTGCTGTCTGTTTTTATCTCCCTCGGCCCAATGTATGTTTTCTCTTCACTTCTGCACAGGTCTATTCTCGCTCATGGAAATCCACAAACTCTTACTGCAAGCTGGCAATGCGCTTCCACGTGAGCCCTTGTCTAGCCCATGAGAGGCCCTATATTTAATTACTACTAACACGGAATTACACAAAAAAGTGAACTAAATAAGAAAATAGCTCTATGATATACATGTTTCCATTACCCTTACTTTAAAGATAATGAAACTGGGCATGCCTGAAGTTGGACAGACAGCAAGGCAAAGAACTAAGTTAAACCCAGTGCACCAACCAAGCTACAAACAAGGTTTCAACCACCATGTTTCCTGGGACTTGAACTGAGGATGTGGAATAAATAAACTTCACATTGAAATGAATGTGAAGTATCAGTTAAGAAGACTAAAAATAAGATATAAAAAGTAGAATGTGCACCCAGATGTGTTACTAATAGAAAGAGTGAAGAAATGATAGAGTTGTTTAATTACAATAATCATGTGTGCACTAAACTCAAAAGCTTAAAGACAGCGGTAAACAGGTAGAAATCAAAAATGTCAGCTATATCTCCTTCCCAAGATATACAATTGAGTCATAATGAGCAAGATGTTGAAAGAATAAGAAAAGATGTGCCAGAAAAATAGCAATACTGAAAATGCCAGATGAAAAAACCCAAAGTACTTGTTCTCATTTCACAGATACTAGGCTTTAACGCGAAGTTGTAACTGTGTATTCTCAGCAATACCCTAAAAGCTGAAATTCATCAGAAGAGTCTTAGCAAATAATATACAGTCCAGTAAAGTAGCCTCACAATTTGTGCAGACAAAATTGAGGAAATTTGAAGAAAAAAACAAAACAATGAACTCCAACAACTGTACGTAGCTTTCAACTTCAAATTGTACATTGCTGTCTTCATTAACAGTAGCCCACATCAAAATAAGTATATTTCAATTTTGGCAATTTGGACAAAAAAAGCAAGTTTAATGTAGGGGACATACATAGAGTCTATATTTGATAACTATATAATATAAACACAGTTCAAGGTCTTCAGGACACATAAAAATTAGTGCACACTAAGGCAGGAAGCAGGAAAACCAGGTTTCTCACTTTTAGTGTCTTATATGATACAAAAATTTGGTTTGAAGGGAAAGTGTGAGTTTTTCAAATGGAGTCCAAGAACAGTTTAGTGTTTTGAATGCGCAGCTGTGTCTTTAACTGACATAGTTTAGGGGGGGGATGAAACATTTACCTAGAATTCGAGCCTACATTCCCATTAAAAACACAATTTGATTCCTGAAATGTGAGCCTTGTTTCTTCAATGTGCTTTGCCATTGACAAGTGGGATCATTCAAATCTGTGTTTGTTCTAATTAATGTGTGGGTGGTTGGCAGGAATGAGAGGTTATTTAATATTATGTAGTGGTTAGCAATTCAAAACCTGTACAGTTTGAAGACTGCACTGTTGGGAAAACAATAGAGAAGAATAGGTTTAAAGCCACTGTGTTTTTAAGACTTCATCATAGAGTAAGTATTATCTTACAAACTGAACACAAGTGTTAAGCTCCTTTTATAAAATCTTCCCAGAAACAGTAAAGACTGTAAATCACTATACATATTTGAAACACATACATATTATGAAAATATGTCCTAAGAAAGCCCTAGAAACAAAGTTGTTAATATATTAATGGTAAGTAGCATGAAAGTTGGTCTAATCTGTAATAAAGAAAATGATAAATTTCTAGTTTAACAAATACGTTTTTGTTGCTGTTGTTTTTTTTGGGGGGGTGGGGGGATCAGGATGTTCCTGTAGCCCCAGCTGGTTTGAAACTCACACTGTAGACCAGGCTGACCTCAATCTCATAGAGATCTGCCAGCCTCTGCCTCCCGAATGCTGGGATTAAAGATGTCCCCTATTATCCATGCTTACTTTAATAAAGATTTTGATAAAAGTGATCTTCAAAATTTTAACTAAATATCATTGGGTACCTGACTTCTTCAGCTCAATTAAAATGATCCTAAATATGGTTAATAGAGGCAAAATTAAAATTGAGTAAGTATACGTGTACAGTAATTTAATTCTACAATAAATATTTCAGTATGGCTGCTTTTCAACAATGTTAGCATTTCCCACATTTAGAAAGCAAATTAATTCTGTGCTGTAGTTTATTATATAAATGAAAGTGCACTTCTGCGCAAATGTTGGTGCAAATTTCCGTGTTGGCTGTTTCTCTAAGTCTGGGAAAGGGAGCTGCATAGCTGACATGCTCAGCCTCCTGGCTATTCTGACCGTCACTGTGTGGTCGCATTGTTAGAAGGACTGGTCTCTCACACATTTCACTGAATGCTTTAAAAATGCAACATACTGGGATTTCCAAAATACGTGTGAAAATATTTCCTTCCCTTTCTTTGTCTGAGGCAGTGATGTCACATAAGCCAACCCAGAAGAATACCAGTGTACCAGTTGTTCTTAAAGGATCATTCCTCCTTCAAAATGAGTGCTTTTCACCCATTTGTCTAAACCAGTATTGGTCATGCTTTCAGAGTTGATCCCCATAAACTCACGTGGCTCCCAACACCACATACTCTACTAGCAAAACCTAATCCTCAGAACAGGAATACTTCAGTCTGAAACAGTGAATATGTGTGTGTGTGTGTGTGTGTGTGTGTGTGTGTATGTGCTTCTCAGTCATAGAAAGACCGCACTTTCAAAATGCAAGGAACGCCAGGATTCCAATGTCATCAGCACCTCATTTCTCCTACCATTATCTACATACTTTTGACAGTTTTCTTGTGATCCTTCTTGGTCCAAACACTTTGCTGACTGGTTAGCTTTCATCACAACATTTAGAGTAGGAGAGAAAAAAAACTTTTCAGACCCATGTGGCGAGTTGAAAATAAGGAATTAACAATAGAGGTTAATGAAGATAGGACTTTGGATGGAGAGGGATGGGGGATTACTGAGCAGAAGGAACGAAGACCGCAGAACAGAGGCAGTGTGATAAAAAGGAGAAAATGCCTTCTGCCTCCACCCTCCTTTCAGTATTAAGCTAGGTCTGAGTCAACACTCCGAGGCTCTTTCAACTAGAAAAGCTTCTCTTAGTTCGGTTTCTGAGCCACTATAGGTATTAAATAGCAATTTACATGTTATTTGCATTTTTTTTTGTACTTGTGGTTTTGGTAAGTCTTCCAAACATAATGACTGTTCCTTTGGCCAGCGACATAAATGCTATAATCACACAATTATTGCACTGGGAACAGTTTAATTCAGCATTTTGTTCTCAACCACAGAACAATTACTCAACAATTTCGGTTAACCAGAGACTAAGCTAACCGCCTGGGGAGAAGAGGGGTACTCACAAGACCCATTGTCTTACATAAAGGCAGCTATGGGATCTGCTGGACCAGCTAGGTACTCTCCTACATATCCATCTGTCCCTCTCTGTCCTGTGAAAATGACACTACACATCTTCCCTTAAGGGCTGGCTATCTGTTCAGTTATTTAATTATGCATTGA
>NW_008340972.1:1697605-1711292 GCF_000622305.1 Nannospalax galili | reverse complement strand
CTGTCCTGGAACTCACTATGTAGACCAGGCTGACCTTGAACTCACAGAGATCTGCCTGCCTCTGCCTCCTGAGTCCTGGGATTAAAGGTGTGTGCAGGAATCGTAGTGTGCTCTGCTGAGGAGAATTGCCTCAGGACTGCGGCATCTCACCACCACTCACACACCATGGCTTCCTAACAGCACAGCTGTGTGGCCTGCCACTCATGGTTGTTCCTTCATGTGGCTATTTCTGTCTAATATTAGTGTTAAGTGGTAACCCAAGGAGCATGATGTTGAGAATATTGCTATAAAAATCTCTGAGGTGCAGCTTCCAACAAGATACCCTTTAAAAATAAATATAGACTCTGGGCGGGAGAGATGGCTCATTGGTTAAGAGCACTGGCTGCTCTTGCAGAGGTCCCAAGTTCGAATCCCAGCACTCACATGGAGGCTAACAATCATCTGTAACTCCAGTTCCAGGGGATCCTACACCCTCTTCTGACCTCTGCTGGCATTGCACATGTTTGCACTAACACACATGCGGCAATATACTCATACACATAAGATAAATTAAAAATTAGGAAAAAATAAGTGTAGACTGAAATCAAATTCTTCACCTACTTCTCATAAGCACAGACAATTTAGACTCACATTCTGCTTACCACATATGAGCTTAAATTATAGATAAAATATGTAGATAATGGTGAGACACATCTCTCCAAAGTCAAGTGTGGGGGAACCAGTATCCCTCAAATAAGACCCCTTTTCTTTCCAACTTTTCTTAGAGTGTGGTCCTTTGTTTCTTTTATCTACTTTTCCTTTGAAGGTAGATAAAGGGAGAAAATTTTAATCCCATGATCAGAGAAATTCTAAGTTATATTCAACAGTAGCTTTACTGTTTTCCCACATAGAGCAACTCAGAAAACAGCCCAGACATACAGCTTACTTACTCTGTAATCAAGAAGCTAGGACAGCAGATCCAAAAGTTCTGTGTACATACCCCAGGAACAGATGAATATCATGTAGTGACTACACTGATGAAGTTTTGTTCCGCCTAGACCATCCACACTCTGAAGTGTGCCAGTCTACAACAACTCCAAGCGCACTGTTTTCAAATACGATTTAAAGCTCCAATGGTCTTTCTCCAAACATATTCTAAGGTAGAAGAACACTAATTAGGAGAGCTGGCCCTAGAGGCTCAAGTGTATCCACCCCAAACAGACCATCCCACTTAATAGTTCAGTATCCGCAGCCCCAGGTTCCTCCTGGCAAACTCACCAGAGCATTCAGTCCAATCTGAAACTACTTATTTGCTACACTGCTCTGTGATTCGTGTTAAATATCAAACTTGGTGATATAGTTATGTAGTAGAAAATATTATGTCTAATTCACAAACGTGTGAGTTCAATTATCTTGTAGATTACATACAGTAATGAAAAACTGGGTAGTTCCAACTGAGAGTATTTATGACCTCAAAGTAATAAGCCAAGCACAACAATCTTCCACAAAGTAATCATGGAAATCAATTTCCTGTGAGCATGACATTCATTTACCATGTAGCGTAAGGCCCTGGTAAACTCCCTGGCTCCTCAACACAGGTACTTCCGTGAGCTAAAGTTAGTCAGTGAGTATTTGTAGAGCAGAACATATTTGATAAAAAGAGAATGCCAAAATAGTACCAGGTTTTCTGTTTTTTGAATGAAAACAACTCAACTTAGTGCAAAACTTGTTCTAAAAAAAGTGAGCCAAATATTAAATTCAGAATAAAAAAAATTGGCTATATGTTCACCAGTGGTTGGCTAATTTGGCAGACGGCCAGTTTTCTGATATTATGACCATTCTGTAGCCTCAGTAAGTGTTTTATTTATTTATTTTTGTATTGCATAAAAATACGAGCTGGAGAAAGGAAAATGTGAAATGGATGACATATTTTAGAACAGCTTCTCCAGGAATACAAAAATATTCCCCAACTCAAAACTGAAACAAATAATGTAAGTTCCCAGCACACCAATTGGCGACTCCCTAATGCCATTCAAACTCCCAGATAGCTGGGCTCTCAAACAGATTTTAATTATTCAAAAGAAAACAAGGAAGTGGTTCAAATATCAATTGCTTTCACAGAATCATGAAATCTCTTTTAAGAGAAGCATAT
This sequence comes from Nannospalax galili, assembly GCF_000622305.1. Taxonomy (NCBI): domain Eukaryota; kingdom Metazoa; phylum Chordata; class Mammalia; order Rodentia; family Spalacidae; genus Nannospalax; species Nannospalax galili. The sequence goes on along the minus strand of NW_008340972.1, from coordinate 1,709,161 downwards.
GACAGTGTTCTTCCTAATGCTGTAGCACCACGGTGTCCCCCTGATGGCTTGTTGCTCTGAGTTCAGCAGTAGAAAGAGGAATCCTTTTTGGTATTCTAGATTGCATTATGCCCCTCGAAAATTATTTTCCATGGATGTAGACAGAGAAGACATGAAAACACATATGTTTACTGTTGGAAACGTGAAGGAACAGGAACACTGATTTGAGCAGAATTGACCACGTCTGGGTACTTTTCCCTTAGAATGAATTCCAGAGAGAAGTGATAAATGGCTGCTGGGGCTGGAGCAATGGCTCAGTGGTTATGGGCACTGGCTGCTCTTGCAGAGGAACCAGATTCCGTTCTCAGCACCAATGTGGCAGCTAAAAATCGTCTGTAGCTCGAGTTCCAGGGAATCCAAGGACCTCTTCTGACCTTCGCAGGCAATGCACAACATGGGTGCACTTACACACACGCAGGCAAAACACTCATACACATAAAATAAAAATAAGAAATAAAATATTTTTTAAATGGATGCTGTTGACAACCAGCATTTATACACAAGTGGACCCCCAGCATGATCATATGGTCAAATAGCACAGGAGCCACTGCAAACCCTCTCAAAGATTTACTTTCTGGTCTAGTTTCTACATTTCCTGTGCTGAGCCTTGTCGGGACAGCTCAGTGAGATGTAGACTTTTTCAGGTCTACTATAAATAAGCAGCAGTTAAGAGAGTGTCATCCAATCTCCAAATATGTCTGGGCCTACATGTGTGATCATGAGATACACAACTGGAATTTTCAAAAACACGGGAGTTCTTGAACTTGAGGCAAAATAACTTGAGAGCAAAACTATTAGAGCCTCTGAACTGCTCTCTGATAACATTTGGAGCTGCCTGGGTGTTGTGTGTAGACTATGGTATATCAATATAATTACATGGGGCAGTGTCCTCCTTAGCATATAAAGAACAACAGAATCGCTTCTCAGAAGAAAAGATGAAGTAATTTTTAAAGGCCAACACTTTCTGTGAATGGAGAATCCCAGTGAAACTTTCAATAAGCAAGGACTTTCTAGAATTTTAAATATAACTTAGCGCTTAAATCATAAATTCGGGTTTGCACATTCAGAGTCAATTTGTTCATTCTCTTTTGTCAGGTCTCCCTGTAGCCGCAGCTGGCCTGGAACCCACCTATGTACATCAGGCTGGTGTCAATCACACAGAGATCTGCTTGTTTCTGCCTCCTGAGTGCTGGGATTAAAGGCGGGTGCCATCATCCCCAGCTCCAAGCTTATTTGTTTGTGGGTTTGTTTTTAACAGAAATCATTCCTTCCATAGACAGCATGGGTCCTATTGCTGAATTATGGTAACATTCACTATTACCAGTCACACAATAGAGAGCTTTATATGTTTCCAATGGTCCAAATCCAGGAAAACTGCCTAAACTTACAGAGTAATGGACTCAGACTCCAGTAATTCAGAAAGAACCACATGCAGTTGCACCCCCCACACGACCATGTCTCCAATGGCTAAAACAAAGCACTGAATACTATTTCCTTTGAATCTACGTTATTGGTTCATTCTGGTATCACTTATCCTTCCCCCTTTTTGTTCAATTTTGACAAAAAAAGTTTCCTTTGGTTCCATCAGCCTACCACTAATCACCCTTCACACTGCAGCCTCTGCCCTAGAATATTCCATATATTAGAATATTCCATCTGTTATGGAATCATTTATTAAATACTTACTTTATTTTTATTTGTGTGTGTGTTGTGTCTATGTGTGTGTATGCACACATTTGTGCAAGTATCCATGGAGTCCAGAAGAGGGTGTCAAATCCTCTGGCACTGGAGTTACAGGCAGTTGGAAGCTGCCCATTGTGGGTGCTGAGGTCCAACTTCTAGTCCCCTGTAAGATTAGTATGTGCTCTTAACTACTGAGCCTTCTCTCCAGCCATTATTATGGAATCTTGATAATCTTTTAAGAAGGACTGGACCTTCAGGACCCACGGCCAATCTCTTTCTGCAGATCTCGTGGGTTGCAATTAAGATCACCCCATACTAACAATTTCTTTGGAAATGCTTTGACATGGATGCTTGGGGCTGTGAGGTAGCCTGACATCCTTGATTCAACAATACAATGATGTAGTTCTCATCATGATGATAATGTAGTATTAGTCAACTTCTAATAGCATATTGGACTTTGAAAATTATTTTATTTTTAAATTTTATTTAATGTTTTCATTTTATGTGTATGAATATATTGCCTACATGTAGGTACACCTGTGTCATTCAATGCCCACAGAGGTCAGAAGAGGGCATAGGATCCCCTGGAACTAGAGTTAGGGATGATGGTTGTTAGTGGAAATGTGGGTGCTGGGAATTGAACCTCTGCAAGAGCAACTACTGCTCTTAACCACTGAGCCACCTCTCCAGCCCCTCTTTTTAGACAAATGATATTTATGACAAGTTTGTAAGGACACTGTCATTAAATAATAAGAAATATCTTCAGTTCATCAAATGGACTTCATATACTCCCCATGTTGAAGACACTGAAAACCTTTCATTTTACTTAAAGCAATTTCACTGAATAGCACAGTAAATTCTCCCACTGTGAAAAAAATTCATCAGATTAATTGGACTATATGCTGCTGATCATGAATGGTCTAGCTAGCATGTATAACAATGGCTTTCCAAACCTCACTTTGCTCTCTCTTATTTTTCTCTCTCCTCTTAATTAATTAATTAATTAATTAATTCTCTCTCTCTCTCTCTCTCTCTCTCTCTCTCTGATTTATTTTTTAGCACTTTGGCGAGTGATCAGAGATTCTGTTTAATATTGCCCCAGTAATTGCCATCAGCTGGGTCTTACTTTTGTTATTTTTTAATGAAATGATTCTATTATTAACTAGAAAAACACATCTGAATATGCCCACAGTAATGTCAAGGGAGGCTGGATGAGTGGATGGATGTATCTTATCTGAATGTCTTGGAACCAAAAGTTTTTAACATAAATTTTTTTCAAAATTTGCAGTAAATTTTGGAGATAAGATACAAATCTAATTATGAAACTTATTCCTCTTTCATATATATCATATATCAATACCCTAGAGACAATATTAAGGAATATCTTAAATAATTTTACGCAAAATATTAATTTCATACTGTGATATTTGCCACATGTAGCATGATTTGCATTTTTATGTTTTGAATTTTGAAGCATGTCAAATTTTTGAATTTTTAGATAAGGAAATATTTTAGTTACTTTCTCATTGTTGTGACAAAATACTCAAAAATAAGCAACTTAAGGGAAAAGACATTTATTATGGTTCATAGCTTTAAGGTTCAGTCCATAATGGTGGGGAGGCATGGCTATGGTAGCATCAGATGGGTGTGGGTGCGACTGGAGGGTATGGGAGCATCTGGTGGCATCAGCAGAAGGCTGTTTGCTCACATCTCAATGTACCTCAAGGTCCAGCTCCTAGTTAGACACTTCCTCCAGTGAGTCCTTGCCTTCCACAGATTCTACAACCTACTGAAACAGCTCCACCAGTTGGGGATTGAGTATTCAAACCCATGAGCCTGTGGGAGTGTTTCCCATCCAAAAGAAAACAGGTCTCTGTTTACCCTGTGTAATCATTAGACTCTAAGATCTTGTGTGTCTCTCTTGTGTACAGTTTTAGTGCTTCAATAAAGGTATCTGTGTTGAATAGAACTGTTCTCCAACAGCCTGGCCCTGGGCAGAGGCCATCTTCCCAAGCTTGGTTGCACCTGGTAACATAGGATCATCACAGGCAAGCTTATCGACTGCTAAGCTCCATAAGACAGGAGGGGAAGGGAGAGTCCAGTCCGTCTCTCCTCCCAAACTACCAGTTTGCCCCAGTTGCACAAGGGAGAGAGGCTAAGGATATATAAACTGAGGCAGTAGAGGGGAGGCTCTATTGCCATCTTGTGTGGCTGTGGGGAATTCACAATCCACACTTGGATGAAGAATTTCCAGTGCAGCCTTGGGAAGGAACACATTTCTGTAAGTAACCCCTCACCTATTGCTCTGTAAATAAGCCCAATAAACTCACTGGTTTTTCAGACTGTAATTTGGCAAAATTAAATCTCATACTTTTGTTGTAGGGACCGAGGGAGGATGGGGTAAGGAGGTAAACATTGTTCACACCTCCCAGAAGGAATTTTAGGGATAATCTGAAACAGTAGGTGTTCAAAAAGAGTTTGTCCAATGAATGACTAAATAAGAAAGTTCATTTATTTGAAAAACAATTAAGAACTTATTAACTAAAAGTCTAAGCTACCCAGGAGCAGTTTCAGATATACAACTTGTGCAGTCCTGTTTATGTGTTACCATTGTGTGTGGTTTCAAGTTCAAGGTTTACAAAAAGTGGCCCAATGCTGCCAAACTGGTGACATCTGTGACTCCAGGTCAATGCATCTGCTGTCTTTATCCAGAGTATATATTCAGGGCCTGCTTGGTCACCCTTTCTTCCTCCATTCTCTGGTTAATACTTTCAAATACTTTAAAAAATTGCAGCTTAAATATAAGTCCAGATACTCATTAGGGTAAATTCCCCCATTTAAAACATCGTATTCATTTATTTTATACATTTAAAAATTATTATTTTTACTTAGCGATGATACCATTGTAACATTTTAATACACACAAGTCATTACAATTTCCCTGAATAATTCTTGTTTCTAACTCAAGGTCTTTGTGCTCCATCCATCCTGATTCTACATTACAGATTTCAGAAAAAAAAATCTTAATGAGTGCACCCTCCATCAGGTCTTTCAGGATGCAAGCCTTTCTCCCACCTCCCAGCTCTGTACTTCAAGCTTCTCATCACATCTGCCTAGTAAATGCTTCCCTGAAGAGATGATCATGTGGACTAAAGATCCATCACTGCTGAGAAGAGACACAGAGGAGAGAGGGGAATGAGATGGAAAAGGGAAATAAAGGAGTGTGTGTCGGGGGGGGGGGATAAAGGATTTAAGGACACACGGCTTCCATTCCGAGAGGTATGTGCTAGGGAAAAGATACCCAGAAGTCACAATACTAACAAGGATGCTGCTGAGGGGTGTGTTTTTGAGGTTGGTGCATACTTACTGCCTTCCTGTTATGGGTTATTTACAGGGACTTCAAACTCAAAATGGATACAAACAGAGCCACTTTTCATAAGGAACCAACTTCTCTGCCATCTCACCGCATCTCTAGTGAAGTCCCTTCATGAACCGAGCCACCCCTCCACCTCCTGTTCAGCACAGGCATCCGGCTGAGCATCTGCTTCCTCCAGGAACAGTTGCCAGGGCCCTGGGTTCTCAGGACCGGCTCTCTTCCCAGTTTGGGAACGGGAGCACATGTGTATCACTGACGTACAAATAAAGGATGTGGGCAAAAGCCAGGCCATTGCAGAAAATGAACTTTTCAGATCACCTTTAATTGAGAGGTGAGATGAGATTTAAATGAAAGAGATGTCCTTCTCCATCAAGTTTGCGTGCAACACATACTAAAAGATTTCATTCATTCATGAACTCCTGTGTTCAGTGCTTCATTGTGCTGAATCTTATGTGACAGACATTGAGATTTTAAGTTGTGACCTATCAATTTTAAATGTTTTTTTAAATTTTATTTATTATTTTAATTTTATGTGTATGTGTGTATTGCCTGCAAGTAAGTAAGTGCACCCGTGTCGTGCAATGCTCAAAGAGGACAGAAGAGGCTGTCAGATTCCCTGGGACTGAAGTTACGGACAGTTGTTAGCTGCCACGTGGATGCTGGGATTCAAACCCGGGTCTTCTGCAAGAACAACCAGTGTTGTTAACCACTGAGCCGTCTCTCCAGCCCCTCAAATGTAGAAGTTTTTATTGAATAACCCTCCTTACTCTCCTTCCAACCAACTTCAAATATAAACAGGATCCTCCTAAATCCTTCCTCCCACAAATTGGCTTCTCCTGATAATCCTAGATTGTGGGTTTGGGATGCAATGTAGAATGAAAAACTGAAATTCAAATACTTAAAAGAATTTTCAGCTTAAATATATGTTTCATTTGAAAACCTGATATTCAAAAATCCCTAAACTCTAAAATTTCTAAATCTCAAGTCCCAAAAGACCACATCCTAAAAATATAATTTTGAAAGAAATGCAATTTAAAAAATTCTTTAAAAGATGTTTACTTACCTTTTACATTGGGGTTTATATGAGAAACATAAAAAATAATTTTTAAAAATTCATAGGTCACTTTTCTCAATGAAAGAGATAATAAAAACACAGCCAGTTTTGCAAGCCTAAATTCCTGGTCATACTAAGTATACAATTTCACATACACAGAGTATCACAAAGAGTAATTCCAAAAGCAAAATGTATAAACATATTACGGTGGTTGGAAGTTGTATACACCCAGCATTAGAATCGTGGTTATTGGAAACAATGGATAGACAATTAAGTCTTTAGATGAGAGAATTGAAATTGGCGACTGGACACCAGCATTCCGTCAAGAGCTATGATTCAGGGAAAGCTTATGACAGGACAGCTCTTCATTTGTTTAGGAAGATTCACTGTTTTCATGCCACGCTCAGTGCTCACACACAAACTCATTATTGTCACAATGCACTTGTTAAGAGTCAAATTTGAAGAAAGAAAAAAAGGAAAACAAAGTAGAACTCTCTAGAAATCTAAAGAATTTTCACCTCTGACAGATATCTGACAGATATTTCTTCTTTCTAATCAAACTCCAGAATGTCTAATTTTTCAAAGAACTTATCTAGTTATTTAATTAAACAAACAAAAAAAAAAAACACAGCGCTGGATTTGAACTTGGGATCTCCCTGCCTCTGCCTTCAGAGCACGGGGATAAGATACAGTCCTGGTGAGTCAGGCTTCCTTTAATATTTCTTGGTTGATACTGTTACAATCAACACAAGTCCTAAGTATTCAATACTGAACAACAAATATGGGCTGATACTAGCTAGCCCTTACTATCCTTTTCTTCATTATAAAATGCAATGAGCCTTGAATAAATTAAACTGTCAAGAACAATAACAAGATAACCGTGGGTAACCCTAAGGTTCTGCTGTGGTGTGTTCTACATGTGCAGTACCCGAATCTATTCTTTATGTTATTGGCTTGTGTCTTCCATTGTTATTATTGTCTCACTAAAGATGTACTTATCCATTTCATGGGTCTACTGAAATAAGGAACCTATTTGCCTCTAATTAGCCTCTATAATTTATATTTGTTTTCTACTTCATTAATGTTTCTAGTACTTAATTTCCTTTTAGATTTTTGTGTATTTTGTGAATTATTATTTGTGGTAGTTTGAATGAAAATGTCCCCCAGAGGCACCAAGTATTTGGACATTTTGTCCCCAATTGGTGGCACTGTTTTGGGAAGTCTTAGAGGGTGTGGCTAGGAAGCACGTCACTGGGGGTGGGCTTAGAGAGTTCATAAGCCTTGCCAGATCCTGAGTTGCTCTCTTGCTTCCTGTGCCTGCTGGAAGATGTGAGAGCTTAGCTTCTGCTCCTCCTCCAGCCGCCTCTGCCACCATGCCTCCCTGCCATGATGGACGCCTGCCCCTTCGGAACTGTAAGCTAAATAAACTCTTCCTTTTATAAATTTGCTTTGGTCAGTGTTTCTATCACAGCAACAGTTCTCTAAATTTCAGAGTTGATAGTAACTAATTAGTTTCCTTTATCAATGTTAGAACTGGACATTAAAAACTATACTATTTCAGAAGTACACCAAACTTTAGACATCAAAGTTATTATTAATAATTTTGAACTTGACTCTAAAGTTTCCCTTTACAAACTTCCTGCTTGCTAAAATTCATTCCTTTCCTACTAATCACAGAAATGATTGTTTACTCTTTCCACATATTTGGGATTTTATTGATATTTTAGCTGATTTACAAATTATAATATCACCAACACATTATTATGCTTCATTCTCTAGTAATTAATGATATGATTTATGGCTAGCATGACTGTCATTTTCAAAATTATATTGCATAAATGTGTCTGAGAAGAATCTTTACCTCTAAATATTAGATACAGGGTTTTAAATCTTTCTACATTCCGCATCTTCAGAAACTTTGTCTCTAATTGACTTAACAACAAAGAGAAGCCCAGGAAAGCTATTCACAAAACAGTCTGTTTTTCTCTTTATGGCTCTTTATTCTGCATAGGTCTATCAGTATGGCCTCTTTTAATCTAAGGACGGTGTACTAGAAGAACTCGAGTTTAGAGGAGACTATTCCCAATAAATTAAAGCTTATATTATTATCCAAAACTCTTCTTTATCTATATATATTCTTTTTGGCATAAGGTATAATATATATTTTTTTGTCTTTTTGAAGCAGGGTCTCCCTGTAGCCCCGCTGTCCTGGAACTCACTATGTAGAACAGGCTGGCCTTGAACTCACAGAGATCTGCTTGCCTCTGCCTCCCAGGTGCTGGGACTACAGGCATGTGCCAACACATCTGGCTAGGTTTAATATTTTTAATATCTTCAGATATAAAGTTAGTCCGCTCCTGATTTTTTTTATCATCCTCTGATCTTCAAATTTTCTGTTCTGTGCTTCCTTAAATTTTATGCTTCTCACAGGAACAACCTATAAGTATTATTTTCTTATATAACTTGGTAAACCTTTTCAAAATGTATTTCATTATTCTCATATTTTGAAATTATTCCTATCAAGTTTGTGGTTTTTTTTATTTTACTGGCTCTTAATAATGGTTTTCTTGCTTTTTAAAAGTTTTATTTTAGTTTTGACTATGTGCGTGTGTGTGTGTGTGTGTGTGTGTGTGTGTGTGTGTGTGTGACTGTGTGTGGGTTTGTGCCTGTGGAGGCCAGAAGAGGTTGTCTGATCCCCTGGAGCTTGTTTTACAGGTGGTGTGAGCCACTCTAGTGCTGGGAACTGAATTCTTGTCCTCTGCAAGAGCAGCAAGCACTCTCAACAGCTCCACTGTCTCTGCAGCCCCTGCTCTCATTTCTTGATGTTTGATATCATCATTATGGGCTTTGGGACGTTTGTTCTCTTTTATTGCAGTTTGCCTTTTCTGTCCCAGTAGGTTAGATGCATCCACTTTATTACTTCCTTTCTTTCTGTGCTCACCTTTGAAGATTTGCTATAACCCCCCCCCAATCTAAAGTTAACATCTTCTGTGATCCCTCCAATAAAGAAAAATGAGAGTATTTTGTTTCTAATCACTGCCTTCTGACTTATGTTTATTTCCCAACATTTCAGTTCACCTCTTTTCCAATAATATAAATTGTGATGTTTTAATAGAATCGTAAATTCATTATAATGTACCCCAAACTTTTGCATTCCATGAATCTTTGCATCTCTGGTTTAATTTTCCTTCTGAAGTGTGTCTTTTGGAAGGTCATTTAGTGAACATGGCAGTACATTCTATTTTAGGATTTGCAAAAACATACCGACCTTTCTGCAGCTCTTGAAAGATAAATTCACTACAAAACTCAATTTCAGACCAATGGCTTCTGTGTGTCGTATTTTTTCTTTTTCTCTCTTTTTTTTTAAGAGACATCTGATTTCCATGATTGGTCAACCTGTCAGATTTTATAAATAGTCAACAAAATTATTTCCTCTGATAGCTCTTAACATCTTTTCCTTTGACATGCTGTGCTGGATGGCTTTAGTGTCAACTTGACTCACCTGGGTTGATGGAGCCTCAACTGGGGAATTGCCTCCATTGGACTGGCCTGTGGCCATGACTGTAGGGCATTTTCTCAATTATTGAGTGATGTGGGAGGGCCCAGCCCACTGTAGGTGGTGCCACCCCTGGGCAGGTAGGTGGTCCTATGTTGTATAAGAAAGACGGCTGAGCCGGGGCCAGGGGAGCAAGCCAGTAAGCAGTGTTCCTCCATGGCCTGTGCTTCAGCTCCTGCCTCCAGGTTCCTGCCCTGAATTCCTACCTTGGGCTCCCAGATGAACTGTGACCAGAGATATGTAAGACAAATGAACCCTTTCCTCCCCAAGTTGGTAGTGGTCAGAGCGTTCTGTCATAGCAATTGAGGGCAAACTAGGATATATGCTATAACTTTGAACAATGATACTATGAGTGATATTTAAAGTTATACTGCTTGAAAACCTTGTCTTTCATGTGCCTATATGCAAGTTATTTATTTTTTATCAGTTCTGGAGCTTTCTGTTTTGCCTCTTTAGATTCCAACTCCCATCTCTTTCCTATGTGCTGCCAACCTGGGGCTCCAGTCAGGGCGAATGTAGAACTTCTATTTTCTTTCTGTCCCACACCACATCTCCTTTTTGAGATATAACTCTGAACAATGATACTATGAGTGATATTTAAAGTTATACTGCTTGAAAACCTTGTTTTTCATGTGCCTATACTCAAATTATTTATTTATTTATTTTTATCAGTTATGGAGCTTTGTGTTTGGCCTCTTTAGATTCCAACTCCCATCTCTTTCCTATATGCTGCCAACCTGGGGCTCCAGTCAGGGCGAATGTAGAACTTCTATTTTCTTTCTGTCCCACACATCTCCTTTTTGAGATTCATTTTCTGATTTCTTATACAATTGATGAATTATCTCTTTAATTCTATCTAATCAAAAGCTTAATCCAGTCATACACATTAATTTTGTTAGATTTCAGAGATATAATCTATATCTAATGAAACTGCAATATTCTTTGCAAAATTTTGAATGATGCATTCAATCATAACCAGCAACGCAGAATTTGAAGTGGCTCCATCACAGTACCCTATCCACCCTGTGTGATCCTTCACAGTACCTTATCCAACCTGTGTGATCCTTCACAGTACCCTATCCATCCCGTGTGATCCTTCACAGTACCTTATCCATCCCGTGTGATCCTTCACAGTACCCTATCCACCCCGTGTGATCCTTCACAGTACCCTATCCACCCCGTGTGATCCTTCACAGTACCCTATCCACCCCGTGTGATCCTTCACAGTACCCTATCCACCCCGTGTGATCCTTCACAGTACCCTATCCACCCCGTGTGATCCTTCACAGTACCCTATCCACCCCGTGTGATCCTTCACAGTACCCTATCCACCCCGTGTGATCCTTCACAGTACCCTATCCACCCCGTGTGATCCTTCACAGTACCCTATCCACCCCGTGTGATCCTTCACAGTACCCTATCCACCCCGTGTGATCCTTCACAGTACCCTATCCATCCCGTGTGATCCATCACAGTACCTTATCCATCCTGTGTGATCCATCACAGTACCCTATGACTCCATGGTTGTCAATACTTTCTCCTTGTCCCCAACGACCCCTCAAAAGCCTTTTATCATTTCACGTCGATGTTGTAAACACAATCTGACCAATGCGTTTCATCAGCTCTCAGTTCTGTCTTCTCACTTTTCACAAAGGTGTGGTGATGGATCAATGTTTTTTGTATGTCACTTATTCTTTTTTTATTAAAAACTGTTTTTGTTATTTTGGTGCATATTTAGATAAGATAGTTTGTTTTTACACTTGTTAAATATTTAGGTCGTTTCAAATTTGGAAAGATTATTATTAAACTGTTTTGAATACCCACATATAGCTTTTCTTATAGAAACAG
>NW_008340972.1:1694876-1697528 GCF_000622305.1 Nannospalax galili | reverse complement strand
AAATGTTTCTGAAATTCAATGTGCTATTTGAATTTTCACAAGCAGTATTTTAAGAATTTCAGGGTTTTTTTCCATAATCTTTCTACTGTCTGGGTTAAGGTTTATCACTTTAAATTTAGCCAGTCTTATATGTGTTCTAATACCTGACTTTGATTTCAACTCATATCTCCTTAATTGCTAAAGATGAATAAATAAGATAGATACATGATAGAAAGATGATAGATAATAGAGATGGATGGATGGATACATAGATAGATAGATAGATAGATAGATAGATAGATAGATAGATAGATGATAGGTAGATTTCTGGTCTTTTTGAGACAGGGTCTCCCTGTAGCCCCAGCTGGCCTGGAACTCTCTATGTAGCCAAGGCTGGCTTTGATCTCATAGATCCACCTTCCTCTGCTTCCTGAGTGCCAGGACTAAAGGCATGAGCCATGATGCCTAGCACAAGATGAATACATTTTTTCATATATATGTTGTATTCCTTATATTATCTTATGTTGTTTAAAGTCTGTTCACTTCTCACAGACAGTTTCATTTAGTTACATCTCATTTTATTTTTGAGTTTGGGGAGATCTTGATATATTTTGTACATTTTTTCCCTCAGATATATGTTTTGAAAATTTTTTTCTGTCACTCTGAGACTTTTCTTTAAATTTTCATTACATTGTTAAAGAAATGAAACTTCTCACAATGCTGAATGCAAATTTATTATCTTTTCATTTCTTTGTTGGAGGACGCGCTTTAATAACCTTGACCTAACACAAGGTTGGTACAGTAGTTCTATGTTATTCTCCACTGGCTTGTGGTTTCTCACATACATGGATTTATGTTCAGGTTTTCCATAGGGTCTCACTCTGTAGCCCACGCTACCCTTGAATTTGTGGCAATCCTATTTTTTTCATCCTCCCAAATGGTGGTATTATAGGTATGTAGCAACATGCCTGTCTGGATTCTTTTTGAGTTAATTTTTCTGTTATAGTACAAGAGAATAATCCATGTTCATTTGTGGCTTGTGGATATACACATGTCTCTGTGCCATTTGCTGAAAAGATAACCTTTACCCACTGGGTTGTCTAAGCACCTCTATGAAACATCAACTGAACGCAAACGTCAGAGATGTGTGTGTCTGTCCCTGCTGTTCTGCCCCATTGTCTTGCGTGCTGTGCTGAAGCCACTTTCTACTATATCAAAGAGGTTAAATGCAGCTAAAATTAGAACACATTACACCTCCAAATTTGATCATCTTTTACAAGTTTGCCTTGAACATTTATAAATAGTTTAGAATTGATTTATCAGTTTCTATAACTGTACAGTAACGTGATATTGAATCTACTGATGAATCCATAAAGTGATAGAATTTAAAACACTCAGGGTTTCCATTCCAGAACTTGGCTGGGTTTTTTTTGTAGATCTAAAATGTCCCACAGACTCATCTGTTACAGGTTTGGTAACCAGCCTGTGGCACTGATAGGGGAGGAGCAAAGTCTGTAGGGGGTGGGACTTAGTTGGGGGAAGTCAGGTGTTTGAGGGTGTGCCCAGGAGGAGGACACTGGGAGTCTGGTACCTTCTTTTCTCTATTTTCTGGTGGCTCTGTGGAGAGTATTCTTTGTCAGTGAGGGGTCCTGCAAGGACAGGGTAAAGCAGTATGGCCAAGAGGATTCAGACTGGAGCCTCAGAAACCAGGACCTTTAGGTCCTTCACCTCAGGTCTCTGAAACAGTGGGCCAACGTTGATCAACACAGCAGAACTGATTGCCACTTCTTTGTGTCTTCTTTAAAGTTTCTCTGCACAAGTTTTCTGTCAATTATACAGGTCTTCCATGTCTTTTGGCGAGTTAATCCCAGAGCATTTCATGTTCCAGTGATGTTTTAAAAGCTTTTCTGAAGAGCTCAAATTGGGGGTGCTAGAGTGATGACTCAGTGGTTAGGAGCACTTACTACTCTTATAGAGGACCTGGGATTGGTTTCCAGAACCCACAGAATGGTTCACATCCATCCAGAACTCCATTCCAGAGGATCTGATGCCCTCTTCTGGCCTCTATGGGCATTGCATGCATTTGGTGCACTTACATATGTTCAGGTAAAACATTCGCACATATTAATAAATAAATAAATGCAAACACTTCAAGTTTTGATGATTTTTAGTACTTTTGTACTGTAGAAGATTTTATAACCTGTGTTCCTGGTATACACTCTATCATTTAATAGTTTCTAAACAGATTACATAGGATTCTCACATACATAATATAATTTGTGAATAAACACATTGTAATAACTTTTGAGTCCTTTCACTTTTGAGCACCTTTTTAGTTTTTATTGACTTAAATGCACTAGAGAAAGCAATTCTAGTAATTACTATGAAGTTAATGAGGGCAACTTTGGAGACAATATTCAATGTTTTGACATTAACATTGAAGACAATTAAAAGTTCTTTTGAGAAACAATTTATACATTTTGTTTCTAGTTTGCCCACGTGGTTTTAGTAGTAGTATTCAACATAGGTGCTGAGGGGCTGGAGAGATGACTAAATGGTTAAGAGCACTGCCTGCTCTTGCAGAGGACCCAGGGTTTATTCTCAGCACCCACATGGCATCTAACAACCATCTGTAACTCCAGTTCCAGGGGATCGAGTGCCCTCTTCTGACCG
>NW_008340972.1:1693007-1694586 GCF_000622305.1 Nannospalax galili | reverse complement strand
TCTAAAGAGATTTATGGTACTATTTAACTCAGAATATCTTCTCATTTTTTATGTGGCTTCTTCTCCACACATGGGTTACTTAGAACTCATTATTGAATTTCCAAAAATATTGATATTATATGCTGACTGACTTTTATTCAGAAAAATCATACTTTAAATTATTTCATATCTTAAATTTCCTGAGATTTTCATTGACCCAGACCATGATCTTATGGTTAAATTTTCTATAAGTGCATTAAACAAATAAGTATTTATGATGGTCTACAAATTCTATTATGAAATAGAATACAGAGGTGTGTAGTTTCTATTACCAGTAATTTTCTAACTATGATAAATTAACTATAGAGAAAATGATTTAAGCATCCAATTATAACTATGAATGTGATGTTAATCCTTTAAATTCTGTTTCATTTGTTACTTAAGTTTTGTTTCTAGTTATGCATACTTTTTTTTGGCTTGTTTGGTTTTCTTGTATTTTGTTCTTTTGGTCTGTTTTTCTGACAGGCTCTCCTTACTCCCAGACTGCCTGGAAATCACTATGTGAACCAGGCTGGCCTCAATCTCACAGAGATCTACCTGCCTCTGCTTCCCTAGGACTGGGATCAAAGGTGTGTGCCACCACAACTGGCATTAGTTAGGCAAACTCAAGATTATTACGTCCTTTGATAGCTTGACTTTGTTATTATGAAATGTCTCTTACAGTATTCCTGGCTCTGAAAGTACTTTGATACTGGGGAATATGCAACAACATAGTCCAGTCAATCCTCCTGGCTCTCAGTACTTGGATTACAAGTGTACACCACCACTCCCTGCCTTGAAATTACTTTTAAAATAAAAGTTTGGGAAGAGTCTTGCTTTTTTAAAAGTAAAATTATCTAATCTGTTGTGTTTTGCATCTTTTTACCTGTGTCGCTTGGATCTTACTTTGTGGTAGTCTTGAGAGCTAAATTAGGAAGTCTTCCTTCCTGGAGGGTTCACTTAACTCTCCTGGGTTTTCACAAGCAGTGAGCTTGAGTCCCTAAAGAACTGTCACTGAGTTTATTTTAAAAGTAATTTCAAGGCAGGGAGTGGTGGTGTACACTTGTAATCCAAGTACTGAGAGCCAGGAGGATTGACTGGACTATGTTGTTGCATATTCCCCAGTAAATCAAAGCCTTTGCTATAGAAGGAAACACTGTCTCAACAACAAAGAGATACAGAGTGTGTGTGTGTGTGTGTGTGTGTGTGAGAGAGAGAGAGACAGAGACAGAGAGAGACAGAGAGAGACAGAGACAGAGAGACAGAGACAGAGACAGAGACAGAGTGTGTGTGTGGGAGAGAGACACAGACAGACAGACACACAGATAGACAGAGGAGAGAGAAGAGAGAGGGGGAGAGAAAGAATGAAGGAGGGACAGAAAAAAATGGAAGGAAGGGAAAGAAGGAAGGGACAGAGGGAGGGAAGTAGGGAGGGAGGGAGCACAGTTGCTCTGCTCTTCCTGATCCTATAGGAATATTTGTTTCTCAAGTATCAGTGGGATCTGCCTGAATCATGTGACGTTCCATGCCAAGAAACATGAGTGGAGAAATAATGAATGCA
>NW_008340972.1:1690186-1692350 GCF_000622305.1 Nannospalax galili | reverse complement strand
GATGCGCTGGTGCCCATACTCCTGTTAGTATTTGATCATCATGGGAGCAGGCCAGGCTTTTGTATCACTTTTAGGGCTTGAAGTTAAGGGGTGCAAGAGCTGAGAGTACTGTTCTGGTGAAAAATAATGAAAACGAAACCACCTTCTCTAGGGTTGTGGCCACAGCCATTGTCAACATTAAAGTACTGTCCGGACAACAAGCAACATCAGGTGTGTACCTATGAAGGAAGCAGGTATTGACAGCTCCTTTAATCACAGAGAGGAGGACACACACACAAGTCACCAAGACAAACAAAAAGCCTTGTGCAGTGACACAGGCCTTACTCCCAGCACTCTGGAAGCAGAGGAAGGCAGATCTCTGTGAGACTGAGGCCAGCCTGCTCTACACAGTGAGTTGCAGACCAAGTGGAGCTATAGGGAGACCCTGTCTCAAACAAACAAACAAACAAACATTTAATTACCCAGAAAACAGAGAAGAGTCCATGAATTCCTAATCTACTCTGCTTGCTGACATATCATGTTTTTACTGTATTGATAGCTAATAAAAGTTTCACAACCCTCAAATGAAAACATAAGATACCTAAACCCAAGTTTGTCATTGTAGAGAATTTAGAGGCTAAAATTTGAAAATATTTTCCTCGAACTATTCTGACTTATTTTATCTGTAATTTTAATGTGAGCAAACAGATTTTAAAATTGTATCAAGGAATCTGAGCCGGCCTATTTAGTCTTCTGAGTTATCATTCTTAATCGCTCCAATTACAATTTTATTTTGTTTAGCTCTAACTTTCCAAACACTCCGAGAAGAAGCTGATAATTATCATCGTGTGCCAATCCACGTGGCATAGCAACCACATTTTCTTATCTCAAACACATCTAGTATAATCTTCCGATCTACACACACACACACACACACACACACAAAACCTTTTTTAAAATGTTGGAAACATATAAGTGGAATTTTGCAGTTTCTTGAAAATCTTATTTTACTGAAATTACCTTTTATTTAAATTAAAGCTAATTTTTGTGCTTTTCTTATTTCTTATTTTTTTGGTATGTGTGTGCACGTCTGTGTGTGTGCGTCTGTGTGTCTGCGTGTGTCTGTGTGTGTGTGTGTGTGTGTGTGTGTGTGTGTGTGTAGCCCAGAGGTTAACGTCAAGTATCATTCCTCTCTTTCCTTCTGTCCTTCACTGTGTCTTTAGAGACAGGTCTCTCATTGACCTGGACCTTGAGGTTTGGCTAAACTTGCTGGTGGTGGACCCCATGTAACACCTGTCTCTACTTTCTCCAGTGAAGGGATTATGGGTGAGTTCTACCATGCCTAGTGATCAAACTAAGGTCTTCATGCCTGCATTTAACCAACCAGAGACAGTGGTGATTTTTAAATCATCATTGTCTCCAAACTCTCTTCAAAATATATTCATTTATTAAAAAGCTTAAGGAACACATGAATGGCTAATCTGTACTCCTATAGATTTAGTACTTACCAAGTTGAGGCGCTACTCAGAACTAAGGATTCTTCCTGAATCCTCTCAGCCTTGCCCCCTCAGAGCTTCTCTGCCAACTACATAGTCACAGAGTTATTAAAGATGCAAAAAGCCCTTGACTAGAAGTCATTTCTATTGCAAACATTTTCAGTCTCTCTGGCAAGAATGGATTTGTACTGACAGGAAACCCACTTCTCAGCAACTTGGCAATTTGTTCTGGCTTCTCCAGTATTTGCCACCACTCATGGGGTGCTCTGAGAGGAAGAACCTAAACATGTTAAAATTCTCTCCCACTTCTCAGCCAGTCCCACCTGTGGTCAGATAACCCTTTACCAGCACCATCCCTAAACACAGCTCTTTAAAAAATCACTCAGATCTGTAAAAGCTTCTAGAAAAATGTGGCATTTGATACCAGAGTGACTAAAATGAACAGTGGCCCTAAGTTTCTTAATATCAAGTTACTGATTTAACAAAGTACAGGTAATGGGGACCAGTCCCACCTGTGGTCAGATAACCCTTTACCAGCACCATCCCTAAACACAGCTCTTTAAAAAAATCACTCATCTGTAAAAGCTTCTAGAAAAATGTGGCATTTGATGCCAGAGTGACTAAAATGAACAGTGGCCCTAAGATTTTTAATATCAAGTTACTGATTTAACAAAGTACAGGTAACGGAG
>NW_008340972.1:1684796-1689518 GCF_000622305.1 Nannospalax galili | reverse complement strand
ACAGTAACACTGCAGAGTCTGTGTCAGTTCAACCTGCATAAATTAAACCCCACCAGCAACTGCTACTAATTCTGAAGGGAAATTGGAAAAGAGACTGTGTGTTCCTGCATGCATGTGTGTACACAGTCATGCACAATACAGGCAATAACCAAATAGACATAAAACCAGAGAGTTTAAATGGAAAAGAATCCACTCATCTTTTCCAAGCTGACCAAAAAGAATCACTATGAGATGACTGTAGGCGTTCAGATTTCTCCCAGAAACCAAAGACTCTCTTATAATTTGTCATTGTCCGTGGGTAACCGCATGTTCATTTGAATTCCGGAAAGACTGATCTTGTAAAAAGAACAAAATGGGCCCATATTAAAACTTTTAATGACTTTAGTAAAAAAAGGTGGAACTTTGCAGCCAGCTGGCTCCATACCAAAAGCCAGGCAGCACAGCTTGAACTTAAAGCTATCTTAACATAATGAATGAGTGCCAATAATTAGCATATGTAGTGTGAACAGGTTTGCTGGCACAAGCAAGTGAAAAATCCAAGGTAAAGCTATTATTAGGGAGTAATTAGCTCTGTGAAGTAAATGAGAAAAACAATAGCTGCCAGGATGGACAATATGGCTAACATCCCACTGTGGGGGACATAACACTGTAAAGTATTGCTCCCTGAGCTAGAATCTGCTAATAACCATATGTTAGTGTAATTAATGCAGAGTCTTTCTGACCTGTTGTCACAAGAACAATACTTTCTTGGAAACATTCAAACAGGCAGTCCCACACTCTGGGGAAGAAATCATTGTGAAAGTTGCTTACAAACAATTTACTTTTTTTTTTCTTCTTCTTCTTCTTCTTTTTTAAAGGAAAATTTCAGTAAGTAGAAAAGCAAAGGACAGAGAATTTGACGCTGTCAAGATTACTTCCAGTCTTGATAGCCCAGATAGCAAGAAATCAGAAGCACTGAAACAGAGCCTTCAAGGTGACTGGAACTCAGATGCCTTCCGAGTAATTAGCTCTGTGAAGTAAATGAGAAAAACAATAGCTGCCAGGATGGACAATATGGCTAACATCCCACTGTGGGGGACATAACACTGTAAAGTATTGCTCCCTGAGCTAGAATCTGCTAATAACCATATGTTAGTGTAATTAATGCAGAGTCTTTCTGACCTGTTGTCACAAGAACAATACTTTCTTGCAAACATTCAAACAGGCAGTCCCACACTCCAGGGAAGAAATCATTGTGAAAGTTGCTTACAAAGAATTTACTTTTTTTTCTTCTTCTTCTTCTTTTTTAAAGGAAAATTTCAGTAAGTAGAAAAGAAAAGGACAGAGAATTTGACGCTGTCAAGATTACTTCCAGTTTTGATAGCCAAGATAGTAAGAAATCAGAAGCGCTGAAACAGAGCCTTCAAGGTGTCTGTCTCTGTCTCTGTCTCTCTCTCTCTCTCTCTCTCTCTCTCTCTCTCTGCCTCCCTTCCTCTCTCCATGATATAGTCTGAAAAGTCAAAACTAGTTTATTTCCCTCCTACTATTAGGCACCTTTGCACCTAAGTCTATGCTCAGGAACAAGGACGGAATCTTATTCATCCTTTCTTTGTTTGTGAATGTTTACAGTAGCTCCCATCCCACACTCTAATTCAGTAGGTGTTTAATTTTAAACTTATTTTTAGAGGATTGTGGGTGATTTTAGACACGCAAGTATAAATAGATTGGCTACAGAGGGAAGGATAATTTAGTGAGATTCTATACGGCAGTCTAAGACAACACTGTGATGGATGACGATAGGCAAAATGGTGTGGCATTTCACAAAGTGCTCAGTCTTCATAGATCTTTCCCTTTCCCATCCTGTGGGCCTCTTGAACTTCCTCCTCCCCCTCTGCAAATATTCTTTCAGCTATATAAAGCTTCCATTATTTTAAAAGTGCATGCATAAGGCATTTTTCACAATTTTTTTGTGTGTAGACAATTTCATTAATGCCTATCTTGATATGGGTGGTGATGCCATTGACAGCCATGTTTTTCTTTAACTTGAACTTAATACTGAAAGAATTGAAAATAGCCCTTAGAAAGTGCAAAATTTACAAGAATCAATTCTTCCCCCTCATTCTGTCAATTATGTATACTGTTTCCCTAAGAATTTAGAAGGGCATTTTCATAAAGTCAAGACCGTAAGGCACTGAAAGGGCCAGTTCCTGCCGAATATTATTTTTTACTGGTTTGTATGATTCCACAAATAATACATGGAAGAGAATTTATAATGACACCTAGAAAATTTAACAGCCACAAAACACGTTTATCCAGTTAACAGGATTATCAGGCCCACGTGACCTTGTGAGGCTCAAGAAATAACAAAAGGGTTGATGACTACATGTCAAGCACTGCACCACACACACACGCACAGACACACACACGCACGTTTGTGTATACATAACACATGCACTTCACGTCTTGTAAGTGTTCAGAGGGCATTGTTAGAGTTTATTAGTGATACAAACTTATGAGGAATTATTAGTGATATTTAATTGACTAAGCAGATTCAGGGAGATCTCATGATGGGCATGGACTGAATATGGAGTATTCCACCAATATTTTCCAAATGTGCACATGATATGTTGAATTAATTTTTGCATCTGGACTACATTTTGTTGACCTCGAATATTCTACCCTATAATGCTACATTTCTTGAATACACCCTCCAAGGTTGACGGAGCTTATCTGCCTGTCATAGTTTGAGACATATAAGAATTAAGTGTGGTCAGGCATTAGGTCCTGAGGATAGTTTGATCACTTTCAAATCTAGACTGTGTTTAAAATCTTGATCATAAAAGGATGAGATTTCATGGAAGCTTGTTAGTAACATTTTTGCCCTTTATAGAGGACTAGGTTTCTTTATGGATGTTTAAATACTTTACAGACTAAAGTGGCTGAGAAAGAGTGCTGTCTGTTTGAGATCTCACACATTCCCCTTCTCCTAAACATCTGTTTAAGGCCCCTGTGATCTACCTGTCAGCACCAGAGATCCATGAGGTGTTGAAGCTCCTGTCACAAGCCTCTGAGCTGGTTTGATCACAGGCATGTGCACACTAATCACACTCTATCTCTCTAATGTTGAGGGGGACACACACACATACATGCAGACACCTCGACACACCACACCACACACACACACACACACACACACACACACACACACACACAATCCAGCCAGGCTGTCTTCACAACATGACTGTAATTAATCTTTCTGAGTGGAAACCGGCCTCGTTTGAAAAGGAGAGATCTGATGGGTCGCTGTTCTTTTTGTATAAAGGCCTTATTTTCCTCCCAGGCGTCTTTATACTTGGGTGGTACCCTTTACAAATCACCTTAACGTAGCTCAGTGACAGCGAAACAACCTTCAAGATCACCTTATGAATGAACCTGTTGGTAACTTTACCTAAGAAAAGAAACCAATGAAAGAGAGTTCCACGGGAGCTCGTTTAAATGATTCTCCCGTTTTAGCTGCATGGTGGAAGAAAGGAGTCAGAAAGCAAAGCGGTCCTTTCATGTTCCCGATACGCTGCTCTCTCCGCTAATAACCCCATCGCCACTTCGCACTTGCTCAGTTGCACACGCACAAGAATGTATTGAAAGCTGCAGGAGCTCCAAGAGAAGGAACATTTAACCTCTCTCTCTCTCTCTCTCTCTCTCTCTCTCTCTCTCTCAGCTGTGTAAAGTAATGCTTTATGCAGCTTGCCTTTTACCGCTGTTCCCTTTTTTACTGCTTTAACTGAGATTAATGCTGTGATCCAAATAAACTACAATGACACTGATATTCAAGATGAAATGGACCATTCCCAAGGGACATAATCCTTGTGTAACCGTTTAAAAACAATTTGGAATATAATAAACAAAAGGCAAAGAGGGCTTGGGGAACTACACAAGTCAGCCATAAAAGTAGATAAAAAGCGTACAAATTATGGTTGTCTAATCATCTTCCCCAATTACTGCTGTTGGTATGAGATATTAGATTCAGTACTTACAAACTATTGAAACTAAAGACTAAGTGTTATCAGAATACACATAAATCCCAGGATATCTAGCCAGTTGTTGGATATCTACTATCTCAAAATTCAGTTAAATTCAGAGCCCGGCACTGAGGCACGTGTCGGTAATCCAAGCACTGGAAAGACAGAGACTGGAAGACGACACTAAAGAGCAGTAGGTGAGTTCAAGGTCAGCCAGAGCTACTTAGCAAGACCCTGCCTCAATAACAATGATTACAACAATTCTGAAAGAATTAGGGAGCCTGGTCCAAATGAAAGTCAGTTAAATATACAACCCCGTGAAATGCACAACAAAATTCTGAACATTAATCAGAAGTAAAATATCTCAAACTAGAGAGGAACAAAATAAAGCCCATTTTATGATATTCCTGGCTTGAAAGAAATGAAAATGTGGAATGACAAATTATTTTGGATATTTTGTACCAAAAATATATTTATTCAAATAGCAGTCAGCTTTTTCACTTAAAGCACCAAGTTCATGCGAACAGATGAAAAGTTAGTCCAAAGTACTTTTGAAAATTGTCTATTTTTAAATGCTAATTATTTTTAAGATTTATTTTTACCTTTGTGTATGTGTGCGTATTTGTGTGTATGTGCACATGTGTACACATGTCGTTGGAGTCCAGGAAAGGGTGTCAGATCCTCTGGAGCTGGAGTTACAGGTTGTGAGCTGCCCAACATGGGC
>NW_008340972.1:1677899-1684710 GCF_000622305.1 Nannospalax galili | reverse complement strand
AAAAATAGAGAATTATCATATTAAACAAAAGTATATATTAGAATTTTACATCACAGTATGTAACTATTTGGGTTGGTTGTATATGCTAATCTCATATGACTAATGTTCCTCTAATCTATTTAGGGTGAACATCTGAACAGTGGGATGGAAGATATTCCTGTAACTATGTGTCTATACAATACACAGATAATTGACTGTAAATTATATTTCAGACTGTATACCCCTGCTTAGAATACATGTATTTTAACACAATTTAACCAGTGGCTTAAACATTCTCTAAGATATCCATGTGGCCAGCAATATAAACAATTCCTATGTATGAAGTTATGAAATAAAATACTAAACAACGATTATGTCAGGATTTACAAGACCAGGTATGTGTTTTCTACTGGCAAAACATAACCCTGGCCACTTGAATGTAGATCTTTCTTACTTCTAATAGAACTGCTGATTCACTGTATGGACATCCTGTGCTGGTGGACAGATTTGCTTCTAGGTGACTGCCTTAGCTAAGAATTTTTTGAGTGTATGTACATGTATGTGCATGTAATTCTGGAGGTGCTCTTATATGTGTAGGTGACTATGTGTGCTTGTGGAGGTCAGAGGTCATTGCGTGCAATCCTCAATTAATGTCAACTTTATTTTGAGATGATCTGTGACTGAACCCAGAGCTCACCTTACTGATTCAGTGAAGATGGGCTGGCATGCATGTGTCAGGGGATCTTGCTATTTGCCTCCCCAGTGCTGGGGTTACAGGCACATGCCACGATGCCCAGCTTTCGTATATGGAGCTGAACTCAAGCCCTCATGCTTGTACAGCAAGCTCTTTACGGTCTGAACCATCCCCCAAATCCCAGCACCTGCATTCTTTAGTAAGGACTAAACATCAAGTGAGTTTTACCACAGAACTGGGCTTGTAAGACTTTCCAATCACAGCAAAGTGTGGGAAATCTGTTGTTGGACCCCCTTAGCCTGGTCAATGGCGTAACTTGGTTGGGGGTCATTGGAATATGATTCAGACTAAATTTCAGTGCACAGTTGCTTGTTGTTCTTTGGGAACTCTGCAGAAGGTTAAGCCAGGTGCAGACACCACAAGGCCACTGCCCTCTCCCTACACTAATGTCAATGTGGACTTATTAATTTCTTTTTACAAACTTTTTTACATGTATGCGTGTTTTCCTTGCATTTCAGTATGTGCACCCATGGTACACATGTCGTTGGAGTCCAGGAAAGGGTGTCAGATCCTCTGGAGCTGGAGTTACAGGTTGTGAGCTGCCCAACATGGGCGCTAGGAACCAAACTCCAGTCCTCTGAAAGATCAGAATGTGCTCTTAACTGCTGAGCCATCTCTCCATTCTTTATTTTAAAAATTTAAGCTATTAACAATAGAGAATTATCATATTAAACAAAAGTATATATTAGAATTTTACATCACAGTATGTAACTATTTGGGTTGGTTGTATATGCTAATCTCATATGACTAATGTTCCTCTAATCTATTTAGGGTGAACATCTGAAGAGTGGGATGGAGAATATTCCTGTAACTATGTGTCTATACAATACACAGACAATTGACTGTAAATTATATTTCAAACTGTATACCCCTGCTTAGAATACATATATTTTAACACAATTTAACCAGTGGCTTAAACATTCTCTAAGATATCCATGTGGCCAGCAATATAAACAATTCCTATGTATGAAGTTATGAAATAAAATACTAAACAACGATTATGTCAGGATTTACAAGACCAGGTATGTGTTTTCTACTGGCAAAACATAACCCTGGCCACTTGAATATAGATCTTTCTTACTTCTAATAGAACTGCTGATTCACTGTATGGACATCCAGTGCTGGTGGACAGATTTGCTTCTAGGTGACTGCGTTAGCTAAGAATTTCTTGAGTGTGTGTACATGTATGTGCATATAATTGTGGAGGTGCTCTTATATGTGTAGGTGACTATGTATGCTTGTGGAGGTCAGAGGTCATTGCATGCAATCCTCAATTAATGTCAACTTTATTTTTGAGATGATCTGTGACTGAGCCCAGAGCTCACCTTACTGATTCAGTGAAGATGGGCTGGCATGCATGTGTCAGGGGATCTTGCTATTTGCCTCCCCAGTGCTGGGGTTACAGGCACATGCCACGATGCCCAGCTTTTGTATATGGAGCTGAACTCAAGCCCTCATGCTTGTACAGCAAGCTCTTTACGGTCTGAACCATCCCCCAAATCCCAGCACCTGCATTCTTTAGTAAGGACTAAACATCAAGTGAGTTTTACCACAGAACTGGGCTTGTAAGACTTTCCAATCACAGCAAAGTGTGGGAAATCTGTTGTTGGACCCCCTTAGCCTGGTCAATGGCGTAACTTGGTTGGGGGTCATTGGAATATGATTCAGACTAAATTTCAGTGCACAGTTTAGACTCGGGGACTGCACAGTCCCATGGCTCTGCACTGGAAGACAGGTACGGGTCCTTTGAAAGGATCAGGACAGAGAGAGAATAATGATGTGGCAAACTACTTTTAATGTCTCATAATTTGTAGTATTGTTTTACTTTCTTAGCCTAAATTTTAGCTTTGTGTTTTCCTGTCATGCCTAACATTGAGATAACAAAGCACATATCCCTGTACTTAAGATCACTGATTCCTGTCTGGCTGCTACTGTTTATATGTCTCAGTTTTTTGAGTCATGATACAAGCATTTCAGAATCGGCATCAGACGTTTCTTAAGGAATTAGTTCATACTTTCATAAATTTTCTAAACCATCTGAAATATTGTTGATTGTGATGATTCCTGATTTGAGTGAAACATCATCACCTTCTCAAACAGTGAAGTTTTGTTGTCCATGGTAGCTTTTTATTGATGAGGAAGAAGAGGACTTTAATTTCATTTCAGCAGAGGTCTGTACTAAGTAATTTAAATCCTTCTTAGGAGACACTAACATATATATTCTGTGATAATGCAAAGGTGAATTCTATGTAGAACCTCTTTATAACAATGGCAGACCAGAGACTGCTTCAGTATAATGCAGGTTACCCTGCAGTGGGATATTTTATAGAATGGTAATGCTGTAAGAAATACAGTGTGGACATTTGAGTGGAAGCACATTGCTGTGACGTTCATAGGATGACGGAGTCAGCTATATGTGATGCTGTAAACCTGCAACTTCAGGACTTGAGAAGCTGAGGTGGTTGGATTGAGGGTTCAAGACCAGCCCGAACTACATAACAAGACTCTGTGCTAGAGGAGGGGAGGGAGGAGGGGAGGAGGAGGAGGAGGAAGAGGAGGAGGAAGAGGAGGGGGAGGGGGAGGGGGGGGGAGGAAGAGGAGGAGGGGAGGAGGAAGAGGAGGAGGGGAGGAGGAAGAGGAGGAGGGGAGGAGGAAGAGGAGGAGGGGAGGAGGAAGAGGAGGAGGGGAGGAGGAAGAGGAGGAGGGGAGGAGGAAGAGGAGGAGGGGAGGAGGAAGAAGAGGAGGGGGAGGAGGAGGGGAAGAGGAGGAGGAAGAGGAGTAGGAAGAGGAGGAGGAGGGGAGGAGGAGGAAGAGGAGGAGGGGAGGAAGAAAAGGAGGGGGAGGAAGAAGAGGAGGAAGAGGAGAAAGAAGAGGAGGAGGATAAAGAGGAGAAAGAGGAAGAGGAGGAGGAGGAGGAGGAAATGATTTGATAATAATGTACAAAACTCTAAAGGGGAGCTCCTAGAGTCAATGAACACAGGCCGTCATGCAGAAAGGGGTGTGCAAACTCAAATGTGGGCAGGACCTAGAATTGGAGAAGAAATGGGGTATGGACTGGTGAGATGGCTCATGGGTAAATATACTTGCCTCCAAGTCTGACAAGCTCATCAGATCCCCAGGGAGAAAAACTGGAAAATTCGTCATTAGATTAAACCATTAGCCTGTTACATGTGGCAGGAAATTTGCCTGGTGTGTCTTCAGTGTATTCTGGGATATTAAAACATCACGTTCGATACATGGCTAACTGCTGAGGGTTATCTAGAAATTTAAGATGAAGACTGTACAGCTCTATCGCCCTTCACTTTTAAATGTATTTTCTTTTTAAAGCAAGAATTGATTTCCTTTAAGGTAGTTCCCTTTCTTCCTCTATTTTTTGCATTGTTTAGTTGAACACTGTTCTGTTATCTTGCATCACTTTCAGAAAGATTCATAACCTTGCAAAGTTTTATGATCTCCCATGCAGTAATGAAATGAAGATAAGAATCCACTATACTATAGGATTGGTTCGTCTCCATCAGTTAATATATATCAAACACATCCTGAGTTTTGTTTTTGGTAAGAGTTTTAACAAAACATTAATATGTAGGCAAAGAATAGTGTGAACTTATATATGGAAAGTAATTATGTTTTTTAGAATACATATATACACAAAAGTAGGTTCCAAATCAACAGTATAACATCTGTTGCTGATCTTTGAGACAATATTTTACTAAAAAAAGATATTTATATATTTTCATTATTTAAATGCACCTTATAAATAGTTATATTGGTGGCTTAACAAAGCTTATTAAACATACATTGAAATATTACACAAAAAAACTAAACAGAAAATTCCTAACCAAAATATCCTGAAGTAAATGTGTTTTGGAATTAGCACTGGAAAGCTTTTAAATGCTATGTTGATAAAGCAATTATCCCAAATCAAAATAAGAAATCCTAGCTCTTCCCTTAAAATCAAACAGAACAAATAATTTCACCATCAGTTTGCCTCTAAGTTGTCAACCCCACCATATATGTGCTCTTATTTATTTATTTGGACTTGTTCTCATGTAGACTAGGCTTGCCTGGAATTCCTGATCCTCCTGTTTATGCCTTCCAGGTGCAGGGCTTGTATGTGCACATACCTGAGGATAAATATTCTTTTGTTTGTTTGTTTGCTTTGAGACAAAGTCTCACTATGTATCCTTCACTGGCCTGGAACTTTCTATGTAGACCAGGCTAGCCTCAAACTCATAGACATCCACCTGCCTGTGCCTCCTGAATGCTGGGATTAAAGGGATATACCACCATGCCTGGCGATAGACACTATTAGTATTTTCCTTTTAAACTACAATTTATGAAGAAACTTCTGGTGGCTGGGGATGAACCTCTTTCTCTCTATTGATCATAAGAAGCCTGAAACAGTAATGCCTATTCTTTAAAAATGAGTGCAGCGAGCACAACTCAGGTCACAGGCTGAGCAGTTCATCCTTTGCTCTGTCTGCATGGCTGAGGTGTGTCAGCTATGCGGGCTATATCTGTCATAAGAACTAACCATATCAGAACAGTGCCAGTCTACCAGCCACCACTGTTAACACAGTAAAAGCATAGTCAATCAAGATTATTTGCTTAAAAATTTAAGTGAATTCATCAAATATTTTGGCATTCTATTTAGACACAGCCCCAGAGTGATGACAATTTTCTATCCAGATGGCCAGGAACCTAGTATAGAATAAGAATATTGAAAATATGTAAAGCTGCTGTATTGGACTTAATGATGAGGACATTTTGTACGATTTCATCAACCAAACTAATATGGATTCAGTATAAATGACTTTAGGCTATATGAATACACTCAGGCATAGAACTCTAAGATACCACTATGGACAGACCAGGCTGTGAGGCCCACCTGGGGAAACGTATGCCTACAGGAATCATTATGACTGCTTACGTGCTAAGATTGTTAGGTATAATTTACTGAGGAAGAAATTAGAACTTAGATTAAGTAATAACCAAAGTGTAAGCAATTACTAGGCAATGAGTCAAGACTTCAACAAGCCCTTAGAAGCTAAGTGATTGGCCACTAAACAATAGTACCATCTCTTTACAAATCTCAGTGACACTGAGGAACAGGGAGCATGAAACCCGATTGAAAAGTCAGGGTAAGCATGTCTAGAGTTCTGTACTTTGCTCTTCTGATCATTCTTTTAGTTTTAGAACTTTCTCAAAGAGGCAAGACACCCTGTAATAACTGCAGTTCAATGTACAACTGATTTCAATAGCCAAAGAGATGGGTACATGTTCTGACACTTTGTAACTATAAATATGGTCTAACTTGGACATAGGGTCTTTGGAGATATAAATAAGATGAAGAATGAGGTCATTCCAGATGGGACCTAAATCCTGACTGATGTCTTCCTAAAAGAACACGGAAGGATGGATGTCAGAGACACACGGAGGGATGAAGATCAGGAGAGCAGAAGGTACTAGAGTGATGCATCTGCTAGCAAGACTCCCAAGGATGGTTGGGAGGCCACCAGTTACAGGGGAGGGTCAGGGCCCCGAGTCTCTATCAGAAGAGCCAGAAGAAGCCTTCCTATACCTGATCACAAATGAAAGGAAAAAGAGAGTCAGTTGTTGTAGCCCACCTAGTTTGGGGGTCATATATTACAGCAGGCCCAAGGATCTATCATAGCAGTGGTTCTAACAGTGGTGGTTGGGAATGCCAGCCCTCTAACATGCTTTAGTGAAGAATGGGCATTCAGACAGCCCACACCATTCTGGAAGCTCTGGAAGAGTGTCAGGATATTGGCTCCATTACAACTACCTGCAGCATCACTGCTGAGCCATTATCTGGTTCTCCTAATAATATGAGGGACCCTTTGTGCTGTGTGTGCATGTGTGTGTGTGTGCACATGAGCACACTTTGGTGAAAATATATTATCATGGCTTCCCTTACCACTACAGTGTGTATGTGGAATGTGTGCACTTTGAATCTAATAATATAGAAGTTTAATAATGTTCTTTGCTTACTTAAATATACTTGGTGCTGTTGGTGAGGTTTTATTGGCATGTACACATTTCCCTTGACCTCACTGT
>NW_008340972.1:1672138-1677718 GCF_000622305.1 Nannospalax galili | reverse complement strand
CCCTGAGACTGGAGTTACAGACAGTTGTTAGCTGCCATGTGGGTACTGGGACTCGAACCCAGGTCTTCTGCAAGAGCAGGCAGTGTTCTTAACCGTTGAGCCATCTCTCCAGCCCCTAACTTTTAAAAACTTTATACAACTTTATAGCTAAAGGCTATAGGATGATTTTGTTAACTGAAATTAGAAATATTTAAAGTAATCCATATTATTTTAAAGCCATATTCCATTTTCTATGTAAGTATGCCTCATTGGGATTGAACATATATAAACGTCCAATGCAGAAGAAACTTTGGAACTGTCTGTATTTGAAAAGAAATTCTTGTTTTTCAAAAAAAAAAACTGATAACTTTTTAAAATGTACATCTTAACCTTTAAATAATGTTATTTTAACAAAATAAGCATTTAAACATTTTAAGATTTCTATCAAGTACCTATGAAAATAGCAGCGCATGCCAAAATGAAGAATTCTTATATTAATTTTATGCAAAGTTAATACACAGAGCTGGGCACAGTGGCCCACCCTCTAATCCCAGCACCCGACAAACAGAGGGATCAGAAATTCAAGGCCTTTCTCTGCTACACACTGAGTTGTGGCTAACCAGGACTACATGAGACCCTGTCTCAAGAAACCCAATGATCCAACAATTGTGTTACACTGCAATTTCATGGAGCAATTTACAGCCGACAATCGTCTCTTCCTGAGACATAAGATTTCCTCTTTCCAGAACTGCATCCCACGGTGGCCTTTTTACCTGTACTTTTTCCTATAACTTTTGTATTTCTGACTTTTGTTTTTAAAGAATAGGTTATCACAGTAGCTCAGGCTGGCCTGGAACCTGTGGTACTGCTCCTATCTCAGCTTCCCAAATGCCTGGATAACAGGCACGAGCTACCACACCCAACTACTTAATGCAGCTTATAAATTGTACAGGCAGACCAGCCTTTTTATTTGACACCTCCTGATTAGCAACGTGGCTGTGGCACACTGGTAAATTCAGAGCAAGGAAGAAGGATGCTTACAACTTGCACCTCTTTTAAGTCCATGCTACAGGAGAGATTAGTAACACTGACAAGGTCAGACAGAAGTGATATACTTATTTCGACTCTGCAGTGAGCCCATTATTATCCTAAGTACCTTAACAACTTTTATGAGCAATAACAACATTAGTTGTCTGCTTTAGATGCAGCCAATGCCAGTTATTGGACACAGCTGGGGGTGAGATGCCAGTTGGGGTAAGTAATCAGCCACTCACATATGCTCCTTCAGTGGCATGATTCTCCACAGAAATATCAAAGGCACATGCACAGAGCCTCGATGTGTGATGCTCAAAAAGCTGTCATTTCTTCAATGAAATACTTGGCCTTGAGGTACCGTAAGCAATTGGGTTAACAAGTAAAGGCCTTTAACGTCACCATCTATTAGCCAAATGTGATCATCAAGAGAACACAGAAAATGGGGGATTTGCTTAAATATTTCCTAGAGTCCAGAGAAAAGTTCCATAATCCAAAGCATTTATGCTTACCTTAGTATTTAAAGCTTGCTAACATTCTGAATCAAAGTTAGAAAAATATGCTTCCAGGTAGAGAGCATATGGAAAGTGTGAAGGTGAGATTTTGGCAAATCTTGTACTTCTATACAGTTGCAATGGTGCCGAGGGCTGTAAAGTAGGCTAAAACCTAAATTCATATGGCCAAGGGTAGAGTTAATTTCAGGAAGTCAACAAAGGTGTGGGAATAGAATATTCATGGTATTCATAAATAAACAAAGAGTCTTGAGATGAGCAATGGTTGGTCAGGGAACACGGCGGCCCCTTGTTCACTCATTTGTATGGTGATGGCATGCTTTGGGTTCGCCATTTACTTTGATCCTTTGGGTTTGAGAGTCCATGGCTGCCTCAGTTGCTCCCAAATCAATGCAACTGCTTGACTGTTCCTAACAGAAATCTGCCAATACCAGCAATGTTTCTGCATTGTTTCAGGAATGTCTTCCTGAGAATTGGGCCGAATATCTTAAATCTTTCCTGTTTCTTTGATTGACACTGATTTGGGCCTCTCTGTATTTCACATGACAAACAACATTCCATTGAACATTGGAGGGTCAAAACCACTAGGTCACTAGGTTAGTTACAAACATTGTTCTGATGTACAGCTTTATTTATGAAGGTATTTGGCAAATCTAGTTTCCATTTTGTATTCTTAGTCTTTAACCTCTAGCATTACTTTTCTTTTTCCACCAATGACAGACTTGTATGTTCTTAATCAACATGGTCTCACTTTCAGCAAGCTATTAAAGAGCAAACAGAAGAGAGGCCCGGAGTCTTCTTCACCATCCTGTTTATTAAGTCCAGCTTAAGAACGCATGAGGGAAGAGTTATATTTCCTATGCAAAGCAGGTGGGTATGTAAGATTGTAACAGGAGAGCCTCACTGAAGGAATCCTGCTAGCACAAGCCATCTTCCTAACAGATGATGTGGGCGGACATCCCACTGGCATTTAGTACAGCTTAACACAGCCAGAATGGAATAAAACTTAATGGTGGTCAAAGCAGAGAAAAGGGACCAATAACAATAAAATGAGGCAGGCCTATCCCGATGCTTCTCTCTGTTTCCCCTTTAGGTCACTACACAGAGTGAAGACAAAGGTCTCTTCCCAATGTGCCTTTTAACAGTTCAGGCCACTGGGATGGGGGACTGTGAGCTTCAGGCCACTGGGATGGGGGACTGTGAGCTTCATACCACCGGGATGGGAATGTGAGCTTAAGGCGACTGGGATGGGGGACTGTGAGCTTCAGACCACTGGGATGGGGACTGTGAGCTTCAGGCCACTGGGATGTTCTTCATGGTTCCCAAAGAAACTTGATAAACCAAGCTCTGGGCATGGTAGCACATGCCTCGAGCACTTAGAAAGTAGAGGCAGAAGGATCAGGAGTGCAAGATTATTCTGGTCTTCTAGCAAGTTTGAGACCCAGCTACATAATACTGTTCCAGAACAAACAAACAGAAAAATGAAAAGAGCTGAGAATGTAGCTCAGTTTCTAGAGTGGTTGCTTAGCTTGCACCAAACACCACATAAAACTGGTTAGATGGCTCAGCAAGTAAAAAGGCTTGCTGCCGAGTCTGATAGCCTGAGTTCATCTCCAGAACCCACATGTTGAAGAAGAGAATGGACTCCTGTAAATTGTCCTCTGACCTCCACACACATGCAACGACATGTACCCTCTACTCTCAAAAACTAATAAAACATAAAAAAAAAGAATTTGGGGATGGAGAGATGCTCTTGTAGAAGACCTAGGTTCAGTTTTCAGCACCCACACAGCAGCTAACAACTGTCCAGAACTCTAGCTCCAGGGGATCCAATGCCCTCTTCTCACCTCTGTGGGCATCACACAACATGGGTGCACTTACACATACCCAGGCGACACACCCATACACGTAAAATGAAAATAATATTTGTTTAATTTAAGAATTGAAAAGTGTGTATCTGAGGCATGGACCTCCAAAGGAAAATCCTCACAAAATTGAGGATATCACTACTTCTTCAGGCTTTGCTATGTTGAGGAAGAAAATGAGACTGCAATTATTTTGGTATAATAACTGCTCAAGCATTCTAAAATATTCTCAGTGAAATCAAATTTTAAGAATTTAGGAACTATTCCTTCCCAAAGGTATATCTCTTTCATTTTCAGGAGATTCAACCTTAAGAAGACTGTCAAACTTCCTGTTCTAATCTTTCAATCTGGAAAAGACTTGTCAGAAGTTTCAGTATCTTAAGTTCCCTAAATTTCAGTGACTGGGTAGATTTTGGTCACAGCAGGTTAATCTAAACTAAAACAGAATGCTGCAAAATATGTTTCACATGGCATGTTTAATCTCCCATCTTCTCCTGTGAAAACTGAGATAGCTTTGATTTTTTTTAAGCCTCTCTCCTGGTTAAGTCGATAGTGTCCCCTGTGCCTTGACTCCCTCAGCCTCATTCACCTTCCCATCTCCCTCACCGGTCTCTCCTCCTAGCCTGGTCCTGTCCCTTTCCTTGTCTTGGCACTCCAGACATGGGGGGAATCACTGCTTCCCGATCCTTTGCATTCAGATCAACCCACTTCCTTCTTGGGTCTCCAGGAGCCCTTTGGGCCTGGCCCCACCCTCACCTCCCTCTGCTTCCCTGGGCTGCACAACCCACCAGCCACATTCCTGGACCCCGGGGCTGAGCTCTAGTCCTGGGCCACCACTGCTTCCTGATCCCTTGTATGCAGATCAACCCAGTTCCTTCTCAGGTCCCCAGAAACGCTCTGGGCCTGGCCCCACCCTTACCTCCCTCTGCTTCCCTGGGCTGCACAACCCACCAGCCTCTTCCTGGACACCAGGGCTGACCTCTTGGCTTCCTGGTCCTTTGCATCCAGACCAACCCAGTTCCTCCCTGCAGTCCCTAGGAGCCCTTGGGACCTCTTCCCATACCCATCTCCCTTTGCATCTCTGGGTGGGACAGCCACCAGCTGCCTGAGATGAGCATTTTCCTGGGCCCTGCTCCCAGGCCAGTTCAACCCCCAAATTCCTGATGACAACATCTTTCCAGGAGGGATCCAGACCTTAGGAGAAAGCCTGAGAGCATCTGATTCTCATCTGACTTGGGCCTCTGTGGGAACTCCTGAAGACAAAAGCAATCTGGCCACTCCAATATAAAATCAAAACAGAGAAACGGAAGCTTAGACGAACCAGATTTTTTGCCCAAAAAGTAAACCACAAAGGCACATAAAGTTTATGAAAAGAAGCAGACCTAAACTTGAAGCCTTAGGTCTCACACAAGAATCAGAAACTATAAAAGAAATTCACATGTCACAATCATAGAGTTAAAATAATGACATGAAAAACCAAAATAACATATCCCCACCAAATACAAATAGTCCTCTAGAGGAGTACAATGAGAACCCCTAGAGATAGCGCAGGACATGGAACTAGAAAGAGCAATTATAAACATGATAAAAGAATTCAGTGAATTTAAAGAACACACAAAGAAATCAAAGAACTGAAGGAAGATAGGGATAAACTTCTGAATGAATTCACAAAAGAGTTAGAAATAATGAAGAATACTCAGGCCGAAATGAAGAAGGAAGTGAAACACTCAGTAAGCCAATTAGAAACGACAGGAGAAAGCCTCAATAACAGGATGAATGAAATGGAAAACAGATTATCAGGACTGGAAGATAAAGTGGACGAACTAGACCACTCAAGCAAAGATTATGAAAAATTTAAGAAAGCACAAGAACGGAATATGCAGGAATTGTGTGACACCATAAAAAACCAAAATTATGAACTCATAGGCACACAGGAAGGAGAAGAATCCCAAGATAATGGCATGGAACATATCCTCAACAGGATTATAGAAAAAAATTTCCCCAAATAAAGAAAGACATGACCATACAAATATAAGAAGCATCTAGAACACCAAACAGACAGGACCAGAACAGAAACTCTCCATGGTGCATCATAGTAAAAACACTAAACATACAGAACAAAGAGACAATACTGAAAGCTGCAAAAGAGAAACAAGTCACATATAAAGGAAAACCCATTAGGATTACAGATG
>NW_008340972.1:1671436-1671740 GCF_000622305.1 Nannospalax galili | reverse complement strand
CCGATCTTCAGAGAGTTCTTGAAGCAATACAAAGAGCTGAAGAAAGGAACAACTATACACAAGTGGTGAAAGAAAGAAATTAAATGAAGGTATAACTGTGGAAAAGTACAGCTATATGAAGAATGTGAACAGAAATAAAAATGAGAGGATTCAATACACATCCTTCATTAATGACTTTAAATATTAATGGACTGAACTCCTCAGTCAAAAGATACAGACTATGTGAATGGATTAAGAAACAAAACCCATCTTTTTGTTGTCTGCAAGAAACTCATCTCACTTTCAAGGACAGACACTATCTCAA
>NW_008340972.1:1670518-1671273 GCF_000622305.1 Nannospalax galili | reverse complement strand
CAAGAAGATATTACAATCATGAACATATATTCACCAAACTCTGGTGCACCCAGCTTCATAAAAACAATACTACAGTACTTTAAGGCCCAGATTAATCCCAACTCATTAATGGTAGGGGACTTCCATACCCCACTGTCTCCATTAAATACACCAACAGGGCAGAGAATTAAGAGAGACATTTGAATTAAACAATACCATATATCAAATGGACCTAAAAGACATCTACTGAGTATTCCACCCAAGCACCAAAGGACATGCTTCCTACTCAGCACCCCATGGAACCTTCTCCAAAACAGACCATTTACTGGGGCACAAAACACACCTCAAAAAATACAAAAAGACTGAAATAATTCCATGCATTCTATCAGACCACAATACAATAAAGCTTACAATCAACACCAGAAGAAACCCTAATCACCACATGAACATATGGATATTAAACAACACACTCCTACATGACGAATGGGTCAAAAGAGAAATTAAGAAAGAAATAAAAGTATTCCTAGAATTAAATGAAAAGGACAATACAACATGACAAAACCTCTGGGACACGTTGAAAGTGGTCCTAAGAGGGAAGTTTATAGCTGTAAGTGCCTACATCAAAAAATCAGAAAGAACACAAATAAATGACTTAACATTGCAACTCAACACACTTGAAAAGCAACAGAAAATGAAACCCAAACCCAGCAGACAAGAAGAAATAACAAAAACCAAAGCAGAAATTAATGAAATAGAAACAAAGAAAACAATACAAA
>NW_008340972.1:1667982-1669652 GCF_000622305.1 Nannospalax galili | reverse complement strand
AGCAATAAGACAAGAGCAGGAAATTAAAGGAGCAATAACTGGAAAAGAAGAGATCAAATTATCCCTTTTTGCAGATGATATGATATTATATCTAAGGGATGCCAAAAATTCCACCCGAACACTCCTAGAAATTATTAACACGATCAGTAAAATGGCAGGTTACAACATTAACCTACAAAAGTCTGTAGCCTTTCTATATACCAATAACAAGCAATCAGAGAAAGAGCACATGGAAACACTCCCATTCACAATAGCTGCAAAAAAAATTATCAATGAGTAAACCTAAGACATTAAAGAGCTCTACAATGAAAATTTTAAATCTTTAAAGAAATAAATTGAGGAAGACATCAGAAGATGGAAGGACCTCCCTTGCTCATGAATTGGAAGAACTAATATTGTGAAAATGACCATCCTACCAAAAGTGATATATAGATTCAATGCAATGCCAATCAAAATCCCAATGACATTTTTCACAGAATTGAAAAAATCTATCCTAAAATTCATATGGAAGCACAAAAGGCATCGGATAGCCAAAACAACCCTGAGCACTAAGAGCAATGCTGGGGGGATTACAATACCAGATTTCAAGCTGTATTACAGAGATATAGTCATAAAAACAACATGGTACTAGCACAAAAATAGACCCATAGACCAATGGACCAAAATTGAAGACCCAAATATAAGTAAATACAATTTCAGTCACCTGATATTTGACAAAGGGGCCAAGAACATTAACTGGAGGAAAGACAGCATGTTCAGCAAATGGTGCTGGCAAAACTGGATCTCCACTTGTAGAAGAATGAAACTAAACTCCTATATGTCACCCTGCATAAAAGTCAGTTCCAAATGGCTCAAAGACCTCAGTGTAAAGCCTGAAACTCTGAAAGTATTAGAAGAAAACGTTGGCAAAAACCTACAAGATATAGGTGTAGGAAAGGATTTTCTAAACTGGACATCAAGGTCAAGAATCAACAAATGGGACCGCATTAAACTACAAAGCTTCTGTACATCAAAGGAAACAACCAGGGAACCGAAGAGAAAACCCATAGAATGGGAGAAAATCTTTACCAGCGACACGCCTGATAGAAGTGTAACATCCAGAATATATAATGAACTCAAAAAACAGAGAATCAAGACAGGAAGTAACTCAAATAAAAAGGCTAAGGAGCTGAACAGAGAGTTCTCAAAAGAAGAAGTAAAGATGGCTAAGAAGCATCTTAAAAAGATGTTCAACATGACTAGTAATTAGGGGAATGCAAATTAAAACCACTTTAAGATTTCATCTTACCCCAGTCAGACTGGCTAAGATCAAGAAAACAAATGGTACCAAATGTTGGAGAGGATATGGGGAAAGGGGAACACTCATCCACTGCTGGTGGGGCTGCAAACTTGTTCAACCCCTATGGAAAGCAGTGTGGAGAACTCTTAACAAACTACAAATAAACCTACCATTTGACCCAGTTATACCACTCCATGGCATATACCCAAAGAACTCATCCTATTGCAGAGACACTCGTGCATCCATGTTTTTTTGCTGCTCTTTTCACAATATCTAAGAGATGGAAGCAACCTAAGTGCCCCTCAATTGACGAGTGGATAATGAAAATGTGGTTCATTTATACGATGGAGTTTTACTCAGCAGTAAAGAAAGATGAAATCATGAAATTTGC
>NW_008340972.1:1667133-1667941 GCF_000622305.1 Nannospalax galili | reverse complement strand
AATGATTAAAAAAAAAACACGACATTTGTTCTCCCTCATATGTGGATCCTAGAACCAAACTCTGATAAATAAGTATGCAACCAGGCATAAGTACAGGAACCAGGATAGTGGAACGGAAACAGGGAGGTAAAGGAAAAGAAATAACCTGAAAGAGAGGAACAGTAGGAAACAGGCCTTAATAAGGGGGATACGGATAAAATTTGGGTTAGTTTAAGGGAGGCGGGGAGGGAGGGGTATACAAGGAACCTAGGGGATAAAGGGAAAGAAGAAACTCAAGTGGTAGGACCATAGGAGAAGGGTATTATTAAGGGAGAAAGGGAAAAATGGGGGCACCTTAATTGGCAAAACCATGGTGGAGGGGTGAGACAATGTGAGAGATAAATAATGCCTAGCTAGTTTTAAAAACCAGATGGTCCTGGCTGGTTTTGAAAACTGGAGGGAACCATATTGCTCCTACAAGCTGCTGAAGGGTTATCTGAGAACAAATGGTCTTTGCCCAAGATTTATCTACCTGACACACAGTAATAAAAAGTACCAGACTGGTGGAACTAACCTTCTTGGATGTTGAACAGACATACTTTGAGGCCTATACTAATTTGGTCAGAGGGACATAAAGGATAGTTTTTGCTCCTTGCCCTCCTAGATAGACTAGTTCCAGGGTACTATGAGCATTTCTCAAAATGCCCTGTAATTGTGGTGGGTCACCTGTCCTCTTGATCAAGGAGGCTGCAGAGACCTCACGAGATGGACTTGAACCAGTGTTCAGTCTACAAACAGGAGGGTCAACACAGAGGAATCGTTTCCTCCC
>NW_008340972.1:1660302-1666669 GCF_000622305.1 Nannospalax galili | reverse complement strand
GGACAATAGGGGGGAATGGCTGGGGGGTGCTGACAACACAGCAGACAGTAGCAGGGATATCAGAGTGTAAGGGCTCTAGTGGGGGGAGGGAGGCTATAGGAGGGTGCCATCTGGGAAGTGAGCATATAGTTGAATAAGATGGTTTGGGATGTTCTGTGTGATACACACACACACACACACACACACACACACACACACATCAACAAATGAAAAAAATTGGATTATACTTGAGGAGGAAGCATAAAAGTTTATGTAATGTTACTTAGTAGGGGTGATAAACATTACCATTGAAATCTACCTGATGACTTTATAGACATACACAGGTGCCAAGGAATCGAGTGCAACTGACTATGACTAGTAATAATCAGATACATACAGATTAGAGATGCATGTGCCAACGTCTTAGTGTTATTAGCAAAAACAACGAGTTTTTCTGTAAGGAACAGTACATTTTAGAATGAAATGGAGATCTTTTTTAAAGGTTAAAAACTCATTCAATTTTATACCTTACAGGGCTTATACTGAGTTCAATATTGTATAACTGTATTAATTCAACAGCAAACATAAAAATTTTATAGCCACTTTTGAAAGAGATGTCTTTGCTCTGGAAAATGTTAATGAGTATGTTAAAGTTGTAATGAAATGCTTCTTCTAAAAAAAAAGAGGAAAAAAAATCACACATACAAAAAAAATTAAGGAAAGGAAAGATAAAGGTAGGCTATAGAGAATGACCTGAGATTGAACCTATATGGGATGGATGACCTTGAAGAAAACACGAATTTCATCAAGGCTCTGAATATGATCTAAAATGCATTTTTCAACATTTGTTTTATTTTTATTTCTGTGTATTTGTGTCTGTGCCTGTATATGTGCACATGAGTGCAGATACCCAAGGGGGTTATAAGGGGCACTAGAGGTGGAATTACAGGTGTTATGAGACAACCTGTGTGCTGGGAACTAACTGGAGTCCTCTGCAAGAGCAGCAAGCACTTGGAACCACTGAGCCATCTCTCCAGCCACTGAGTCTGAGACTTAACTCTGCTGGTGGATACTTTACCACTTTATCTCACTTTGCCTAAAATGTGGATTTCTGAGACCTAAATAAATGAAGAATGGGGTTTCACCTCTCAGTGTGAAAAGCCATTATTAATCTCCAAGAGGCAGAGGGAGGGCTACATTGTTTTTGAACTTCGGTTATGTAAATAATTGCCTTGATTTGTATTAATGAAAAATAATCCAAGACTGTCCACTCACTGTCACCAATGTTTACTATTTACTCCTCCAATCAGTCTTCTTAAGATCATGACTATCCTCACAAAGAAAATCATCAGACCTTGGAGCTGTGTTTTGATGTGGGTGAGCACAGACATACTCATTAGAATTTGTAGCTAATAGCTTCATTGCTCAAAGTGAGATTTGGTTACAGGAATCACATTACTAGCCACATAAGAGATATGGGAATAGGTCGTAAAGGACAGTATTCTGAGAAGTGAGATTAAAAAGGTGTCAAACTCTCCTGGGATTGAAGTGTTTTTGTAGAGTCCTAATTAAAAGAAATATATTCTTTTGTTTGAAAGAGACAAAGATAGAGATGAGAGAAAGGAAGAGAGAGAGTGAGAATGATTGAAGAGAGGCACGCACATGCACAGTATACATGTGAAGGTCAGGGGACAATCTCGGGTTCTATCTTGTTTGAGGCAGGCTTGCTTGTGCTATGCTGCACACACCATGCTAGCTGGTCTGGGAGCTTCTAGGGATTCTCCAGGCCCAGCCTCTCATGTCCCTTTAGGATCCATGGCATTAGAGATGTGTGCATTAGAGTATCTGGCTTAACATGGGTGCTGGGGGATCAAGCTCAGGTCCTCAGCACTGTGCAGGATGTGTTTCACCCACTAAACCATCATCCTGGCCATGATTTCATTATTTTAATGAAAACAGCTATTCATAAAAATAACATAGACGGCTATTCTCATCCTGTGTTCCTTCTTGTAATTCTTGTTTGCCTGGCATGGTCTTCAGGAAGGATTTTGTGTCACACAGAGAAATAATTGGGGAAAAGCAACTGGGTAAGAGATGGTAGAAAAGACAGATCAAAAGATTTGAGTCAGTAGACTGGGTAAAAAGACAAGGCAAATTTAGGAGGGAGACCCAGGTAGAACTCAAGATCCCAGTTACAGTGCATTTAAGAGCAGCCCCTATTTTAATCACAAAGGAGACTCAGGCAATGTTTCCAGGGAGAGAGATTTAGAGAAAGGTCTTATTTCCTTGCACTCTTGTATGAATGAGGCACCTGCCACAAAATAGTATAGAGGGAAAGCTTTACCACAGCAGGAAAATGACATATATGGAACATAGAACAGAACCATCCCCACTTCCCTAAATGGGAGGGTGAGAAATGGGACTTCAAAGGAGGAGAAAATATAAAATCACTTGTCTCATGAGGAAAATAAATATTTCCCTCAGACAAAACAATTTTGCTATTGCTGCTGTCTGTGTTGTTTGGGGTGATGAAGAGAAACTCAAAGCCTCATACAGATTAGGGAAGCATTCAAGCACTGAACCCAAAGTAATATTTTTTTGAAATTTAAGTTTAGAAAACATGCCAGGTAATCAAAGAGGTGCTTTAAAATATTTGAGTTTTTCTTCGAAAGAACCTCAACTACTATTTATCAAAGAGCAGTTTTCTTAGAGGAACGCTATCCAATGACACTCTCACCCTTGGGCATCACTTTCCTCCCTTTCTTCTTATTATTTATAGATTACAGTGATACCATCAGAACCACAGAGACATTAACTCACTGTGGAAATAATCCTGTCTGAAAATATAAGGATGGTCACACATCAATGAAAAAAATATTGTTAAATGAAAGTCTTGACTGTTTACTCCCAAAGCTAACTGATGATAATTTAAATGAATCAGAATTTAAGATACCCTGATTGTTCTATAAATAAGGCTATTTATAATTTTAAATTATTTTAGAATTTTGTACATGAGTAATATATTTGTACCACTTCTACCCCTCCAAGTACCCCCTCCAACTCCTCACATGTCCCTCTCTCAATTACACACACACACACACACACACACACACACACACAAAATGTCACTGAGCGCGGCTTCCCTGGGCCTGCAGTTGCTTCCCTGGGCCTGGACCACCCACTGCATGCCTCTCTCCTACCTGAAGGCCTTTCTCTGGGATAAGTCCATCCGACCCGCAACTCCTTGACTCCCCCAGCTCCATTCACCTTCCCATCTCCCCCACCCTTCTCTCCTCCGACTTTGGACCCTGCCCCATTTATTGTCTTGGGGCACCAGACACCTGGGGAATCAATACTGCTTCCTGATCCTTTTCATCCAGACCAACTTAGTGCCTTCTCTGGGTCCCAGGAACACTGCTTCTGGGCCTGGCCCCACACTCACCTCCCCCTGCTTCCCTGGGTCTGTACAACCCACTAGCCTCTATCTGGAATGCTGGAGCTGACCTTTCCTATTCCTGATCCTTTGCATCCAGACCAACTCAGCTCCTCGGTACAGTCCCCAGGAGCTCTTGGGGCCTCTTCCTGTCCCATCTGCCTTTGCATCTCTGCCTGGCAAGGCCACAAGCTGCCCTAGACCAGCATCTTTCCTGAGCCAGGCTCCCAGGCCAGTCCAACCCCCAAATTCCTGGGGCCAAAATCGTTCCTGGAGGGATCCAGACCTTAGGAGAAAGCCTGAGATCATTTGACCCTCATCTGAATTGGGCCTCCGTGGGAACTCCTGAAGACAAAAGTAATCTGGCCACTCCAATATAAAATCAAAAGAGAGAACTGGAAGCTTAGAAGAACCAGCTTTTCTTGCCCCAAAAGAAAACCACAAAGACACATAAAGTTCACAAAAAGAAGCAGACCTAAACTTGAAGGCCTGAGTCTCACACAAGAATCAGAAACTACAAAAGAAATCCACATGTAAAATCACAGAGAAAAAAAATAACATGAAAAACCAAAATAACATATCCCCACCAAATACCAATAGCTAGAGGAGTACAACGAGAACAATTCAGAAGAAAGAAATATTGAAGAATACTCAGGCTGAAATGAAGAAGGAAGTGAAACACTCAGTAAGCCAATTAAAAATGACAGGAGAAGCAGACGTGGTGGCTCATGCCTTTAATCCCAGCACTCAGGAGGCAGAGGCAGGTGGATTTCTGTGAGTTCAAGGCCAACCTGGTCTACAGTGAGTTCCAGGACAGCTGGAGCTACAGGGAGACCCTGTCTCAAAAAGACCAAAAAAACCCAGAATATCAAGACTGGAAGATAA
Source organism: Nannospalax galili (assembly GCF_000622305.1). Classification (NCBI taxonomy): domain Eukaryota; kingdom Metazoa; phylum Chordata; class Mammalia; order Rodentia; family Spalacidae; genus Nannospalax; species Nannospalax galili. The sequence continues at coordinate 1,662,372 of NW_008340972.1, read as the reverse complement.
AGTGGACGATGAACTAGACCACTCAAGCAAAGATTATGAAAAATTTAAGAAAGTACAATAATGGAATATGCAGGAATTGTGTGATACCATAAAAAGACCAAACTTACACATCATAGGCATACAGGGAGGAGAAGAATCTCAGAATAATGGTATGGACCAGATCTTCAACAGGACTGTAGAAGAAAACTTTGCCAAATTGAAGAAAGACATGCCCATACAAATACAAAAAGCATATAAAACACCAAACAGACAGGACCAGAAAAGAAACTCTCCACAGCACATCATAGTGTTTAACACACATAGTGTTTAAAAACACATTTTAATGTTTTTAAAACACTAAATATACAGAACAAAGAGACAATACTGAAAGCTACAAAAGAAACAAGTCATATATAAAGGAAAACCCATCAGAATTATATCTGACTTTTCAGTGCAAGCTATGAAAGCCAGAAGAACCTGGGCCAAAGTATCCCCAGTTCTAAATGAACAGAGATACCAACCCAGATTACTTTACCCAGCCAAAATCTGTATTATAGTCAAAGGGGAAAGAAAAATTTTCCATGACATAAATAGGCTGAAGGAATTCATGTCCACAAAACCAGCCCTTCAGAGAGTTCTGGAAGCAATACAAAGAGCTGAAGAAAGGAATGACTTATACCCAAGGGGTTGTGAAAAGAAATTCAATGAAGGTATAACTGTGAAAAAGGACAGCTATATCAAAACTGGAAACAGAAATAAATATGACAGGATTCAATACCCATCTTTCATTAATGACTTTAAATATTAATGGACTGGATTCCCCAGTCAAAAGACACAGACTATGTGAGTGGAATAAGAAACAAAACCCATCTTTTTGTTGTCTGCAAGAAACTCATTTCACTTTCAAGGACAGACACTATCTCAAAGTGAAAGGATGGAAAAAAATATACCAAGCAAATGCACTAAGAAAAAGGCAGGCGTAGCAACTCTAATACCTGACAAAATAGACTTCAAACTAAAACTAATCAGAAGAGACAAAGAGGGCCACTTCATTTTGATGAAAGGAACAATGAATCAAGAAGATATCACATCATGAACATATATTCATAAACTCTGGTGCACCCAACTTCATCAAAAAAATACTACAAGACTTTAAGACCCAGATTAACCCCCAACTCATTAATAGTAGGTGACTTCAGTACCCACTGTCTTCATTAGATAGGTCAACAGGGCAGAGAGTTAACAGAGAGACATCTAAATTAAACAATACCACATATGAAATGGACTTAAGAGACATCTACTGAGTATTCCACCCAAGCACCAAAGGACATACTTTCTACTCAGCACCCCATGGAACCTTCTCCAAAATCGACCATATACTGGGGCACAAAACAAATGGGGCTCAAATCAAAAAGATTGAAATAATTCCTTGCATTCTATCAGACCACAGTGCAATAAAGCTTACAATTAACACCAGAAGAAACCCTAATCACCACATGAACATCTGGATATTAAACAACACACTCCTGAATGATGAATGGGTCAAAAGAGAAATTAAGAAAGAAATATAAGTCTTCCTGGAACTATATGAAAAGGACAGTACTACACAGTAAAACCTCTGGGACATGCTGAAAGCTGTCATTAGAGGGAAGTTTATAGCTCTAAGGGCCTACATTAAAAAATCAGAAAGATCACAAATAAATGACTTAACATTGCAACTCAAGACACTTGAAAAGGGACAACAAATGAAACCCAAACCCAGCAGACAAGAAGAAATAATAAATACCAGAGCAGAAATTAATGAAATAGAAACAAAGGAAACAATACAAAGAATCAATGAATCCATGAGCTGGTTCTTTGAGAACAAATATATGACTGAACATTGCAACTCAAGACACTTGAAAAGCAACAACAAATGAAACCCAAACCCAGCAGACAAGAATAACAAAAATCAGGGAAGAAATTAAACTGAAACAAAGAAAACAATACAAAGAATCAAGAACTCCAAGAGCAGCTTCTTTGAAAAGATAAACAAGATTGACAGGCCAATAGTCCAGTTAACCAAAAGAAAGAAAGAGCACCTTCAAAAAA
>NW_008340972.1:1657645-1658947 GCF_000622305.1 Nannospalax galili | reverse complement strand
TCTTCCTAGAGCAATAAAGCAAGAGAAGGAAATTAAAGGAATACTAATTGGAAAAGAACCATCCTACCAAAAGCAATGCATTGATTCAATGAAATGTCAATCAAAATCCCCATGACATATTTCACAGAATTGGAAAAAAAAAAAATCCTCAGAGTCACATGGAAGCATAAAAGACCTCAGATAGCCAAAGCAACACTGAGCACTAAGGGTAATGCCGGGGGGATTACTATACCAGATTTTAAGCTGTATTACAGAGCTATAGTCATAAAAACAACATGGTACTGGTACAAAAATAGACCCATAGACCAATGGAACAAAACTGAAGACCCAAATATGAGTAAATACAATTTCAGCCACCTGATATTTGACAAAGGGGCCAAGAACATTAACTGGAGGAAAGACAGCATGTTCAGCAAATGGTGCTGGCAAAACTGGATCTCCACTTGTAGAAGAATGAAACTAAACCCCTATCTTTCACCCTGCACAAAAGTCAATTCAAAGTGGCTCAAAGACCTCATTGTAAAGCCTGAAACTCTGAAACTATTAAAAGAGAACATTGGGAAAAACCTATAAGATGTAAGCTTAGGACAGAATTTTCTAAACCAGACATCAATTGCTCAGGAAAAACAAGGGCAAGAATTAACAAATGGGACCTCATTAAACTAAAATCTTCTGTACATCAAAGGAGACAATGAAGGAAGCAAACAGAAAACCCACAGAACGCGAGAAAATCTTCATCAGGGACACATTCAACAGAGGTTTAATAACCATAATTTATAAGGAACTCAAAAAACAGAGAACCAAGACAAGAAGCAACCCAATTAAAAGATGGGCTAAGGAGCTGAACAGAGAGTTCTCAAAAGAAAAAGTAAAGATGGCTATGAAACATCTTAAAAAATGTTCAACATCACTAATAATTAGGGAAATGCAAATTAAAACCACTTTAAGATTTCATCTTACCCCAGTCAGACTGGCTAAGATCAAGAAAACAAATGGTACCAAATGTTGGAGAGGATGTGGGGAAAGTGGAACACTCATCCACTGATGGTGGGGCTGCAAACTGGTTCAAGCCCTATGGAAGCAGTGTGAAGAACTCTTAAAAAACTACAAATGAAACTACCATTTGACACAGTTATACCACTCCTTGGTATATACCCAAAGAACTCGTCCTATTGCAGAGACACTTGTACATCCATGTTTGTTGCTGCTCTTTTCACAATAGCTAAGAGATGGAAGCAACCTAAGTGTCCCTTAATTGATGAGTGGATAATGAAAATGTAGTTCATTTATATGATGGAGTTC
>NW_008340972.1:1611512-1655748 GCF_000622305.1 Nannospalax galili | reverse complement strand
GCATCTTAGCTCTGGAAATTGTTATTGAATATGTCATTGCTGTTGTAATGACATGCCTTTTCTAATTATATGGTTATTAAATAAAAAATTTAAAAATGTCACTGAGTTAACTTACTAGTGCTTATGTATTGTGTGCCTGTGTTTAGGGCTGTCCATTTGGAATTGGATAACCTCTCAGGTAATTAGTCCCTGGAGAAAACTGATTCTCCCTCCCTTAGCACCACTGACTGCCTGCAGCTTTTCATCTAGAGTTGAGACCCTACGAAATTCCCCTCTTCCTCATTGGCATTTATAATTTTTCTGCAAACAAATATTGTTCCTGCTTATTATTAGATTTAATATTTGTTTCAAAATGAGGAGATCCAGAAGAGCATCCACTGTACCTAGCTAAGGCATGTGGCAGGATGCTCATCATTTCCAGAGAACAGCTTCATCTAAAAAATTTAAGATGGTAGGTTTTGGACTAGGTTCTGTATGAGTTCTAATTTTCTATATTATTTATACAATTGATCAAAAAGATTAATTCGGCAGTAGTTAGTGACTTGGCTGTGATGATGTCAGTGGTTCCTTGAAGAACCGTAGCTCGATCACCAAGCTTCCTTGGTCGCCAGTCTTGTAATGAAAAGGAATGTTGCCTTGATCCCTGTTGAGTTTTGCCAACTTCTGAGGACTTGTGGCTATTCACAGACTGGTTTCAGTTGCACATTGTTCTAAAACATTGTTATGCCTGCTTATTCAAAGCTTATCTTCCAAGCATACCCCCAACTTTCCTTTCTTTAAAAATAAACATCAGTATTCTTCCATCCTATAGCAATTGCACTTACAGCATGCAGCTTCCCCTCACTAAATAACTAAAAGACTGTACATGTAATCTAGCCTGCTAGCTCCCAGAATCATGCCAAGAAAGTTGGAAGAATTAACCCTGGACTTATTTACTGTCAACTTATTATCCAATCAACAATTGGATATAATAGGTAGTCTGACAGGGACAAGTGTATTTATGGGTTATACAACTGAAATAAGTTATTTAAACAGCACAGCATTCCAGAGAGTGTTGAGAATCATTGGTGAATATTGTATCTATCTTATCAAGGATACAAGGAATAATTAAGTGTATGGCTAATCAGCTGAAATATTCAGAATGTTGCATCCCTGAAAATGTGTGAGAGATAGGCAAGTATTTTATACATGACCTAAGTACTGAGTGTGCAAAAGAGTCATTTTTAGGCATTTTCCCATTTGCGAAGCTTATACACTATGAATCCAAATCTATTTTTTTCCTTTGGAATTATCTCAAAATTGTGTATAAAATTAAAAGAAAAAATATTCAACCTTACTTTATTATATAACCATGCTGATTTAAGTTAGGAATGGCAGAATATTTTAAACATACATTTTAAATATTAAATATTTACACAATGTAAAAGAAAGAAGATGAATTGAGACTTTTTCTTAGGAAGAAAATTACTATCTGTGTCAGGGGATGACACTTCTATAATTCAGGTGCTCTGAGGCATCCACAGGGTCAAAGCTAACTGCTTATATAAATGACTGGAGAGCTCTACAGAAACATATTTTGAAATGTGGGTGTTTCAAACTAAGGGTAAATTTCAGCACACATGCATGAATATTATGTAACCACTTCGGCTCATGAATCAGGACCTTAACTACAATGCATTCTCTTTCACCCTTTTGTAGCTATTTGCCTGTGGGGTAATTTCTGTCTCTCTCCATCTCCACACATGCACATACCACATTTTTATATACATTACTTCATTGTCAAACGCCTTTTAGTGTCTCTGGGTCTGACTGATGTAAGATGTTATTTTGAACATGCCAGAACAGCCAAACAGCTCTAGTCTTTTCTTTTCAGCATCATTCTTTGATAAGCGGTGAAGCTTCCCACTTATCAGTCAGTCAAAGTGACTGTCCCTGTCAGTTGTGTACAAAGCACGATCAGTTTGGAAGCGGAGATACCAGCATTTTTCTTCTCAGCTTGAAGCAAACACGTTTTGACTGCTAGTCATTCAATTTTACAGCATCCTCAATTAGGGGCGGATGAAGACATAAAGAAACACATCCTAAACACCTTCACTAGGCAACAGAAAATTTCATTGTTATCTCTTCACTTACCTTTCAGAAGCCTCGGCCTCCTCTTCTGCTGACTTTATGACATGGTGCTCACGATAACAGACCCTCTACCATGAAAAGACGGCATTATTGTATCACACTAACACTCTGAGACAGCTCTACTGAAGCCTGTGTATTCTCCCTCCCTCCCCCTTTCCATCTCTCTTTCTCATATTATCCCACAATCAGATAATTTATATTTCAGATTCCAGCAAAGCTCAACTTTCTACACTCATTCTACTGATTGGTGCTCAACTGTTTTAGCCACTGGAAAAATGTAATTCAATGGGAAGAAAGAGAAAGAGAAGAAAAGTTGGACAGAGGAATGAATTATGGGAGAGAGAAATAAAAGGCAAAGAGGGAAGAGGAGACAACTAAGAAACACATCGCATGGCCTAGCGGCAGCTTGCATGACACACCATAGCCAGGAAGTTGGAATGCAGAATCGGAAAGGGAATATGAACTGTATCCACAACTTCATAGTGGCCACAGGAATGGAAAGCGCTCACATAAATGACCTGGAAGCCTCCTACCTGAAGACATGCTTGCATACTATCAGAAGATGCTATTCAAGATGCCAAGGGAGAAAGCCAACTAATGATCCTACCACCCAGCAGGAAAGTCTACAAACAGCGACAATGACCAGCCCAGCAAGTAATCTCTACTGGTGCAGGAGTGGCACTTTTATCTGGGTAATCAACAGCTGTCTAATTGGAATTAAGGCCCTCTCAATGGGAGGGAAATCCTGTGTGGTACTGTAAACATAGCCAAGTACACAGGGCTAGAAAGGTCATAGGCCTTGGAGAAGAACCTACAGTCACTTCCCGAAGCCAGTGTAATTTCTTGCTGTATTCTAAATAAAGACCCTTTTATTTACAAGCAAGTGTGCCTCTCCCACTCACCAAAGAGGCTTCTTTCGCACTGCAAATTTCCACAACCGGTCAAATGCAGAGAAGAACTGACCGTGAGGGCCAGACCTGATTGACACATCTTCCATGCAACCTCTACACCCAAGGCTCAGGGAACACCTTTGAGGAGGAGGAGGCAGAAAGATTGTAACAGCCAGAGGGACAAGACACTTGCTCCCAGTTAATGCACTCTAGACATGACGGGGAAACTGCACCAATGAGATCTCCACATATGGCAGTCTAAGAGCTGCACAATGACAGAACCAGGTGACATGCCAAGGTGGATGGGGGAAGGTCCCCAGGTCCCACCTCAAGATGAAGAGCTACAAGCAACAATGGATGCTGGTCGGGGGGGAGAGTCAGTTTTCTCCAGGGACGAGCTCCCTGAGATGTTATCCAATTCAAACTGGACAGCCCTGAACACAGGTTCACAGGAGCACCACTAAATGGCCCCAGTGCATTATCCGTGTTTGTATGTTTATAAGTACATGTATGCACAATCAAGGAAGAGGACAAGAGATTGAAAAGGAGTGGGGGGGATGGGAGGAGTCTGTGGGGGACTGGGAAGGATGGAAATAAATAATAAATACTCATGTATGAAATTCTCAAAAACAGAATTTAAAAAAAGTGTAATATATGTACAAACGTGTATATATAAAGTGTTTTGTGTGTATCTCAGTCATGCATTGAAAATATTATATATTTGTAATATGTATTTGTAAATATTTGCAGTGATCAGAAAAGATAAAGAAAAGCAATAATTCAGGCATTATAGAAACCAGAGTGTATGAACACTTCACCCCTACACAGTCCATATGCATTTAAATTTATGTGAATCTGTAATTCAGGAGCAGCATATGACATCGGAAACTACCTCAGCATTTTGCCTCTTTCCACCACTTATGTGCATACTATGAAAGTTTGTTTACTTTGGTCAATTTCCTCTTTAGATATGACAAGTAGTTCAACAACTAAAAACATCAGGATTTGGGCCTAGCATAGTGGCACACACTTTAATCCCTGCTCTGGAGGCCAAAGCAGAAGAATCTCTGTGATCTGGGGGCCAGCCTGGTCTACATAGTGAATTCCAGGACAGCCAGGGTTACATAGTGAGATACTGTCTCAACACCACCACCCACCTACCTAAAACCACAGCAAAATCCAAATCAAAGCGAAGCAAAAAAAAATTCCAATATTTATCTTCTCTAAAGCCAGAATTCTCCCTTTTAAGGCCTCTATTTATCATTGAAGAATCTATTCTATGCAGTCTTACTTACGTGGAAAACATCTTTTATTTATTTATAAATATTTGCTTTCTCCATTTATAAAGTAACCACCTCTCATTTTGGCTGGTCCTCAACTCGGGTGTGAGGAAGAACCAGCAGCCTAATGGCTGCATAGGGGCGGCTTATAAAGGGACAGAATGCAGAAAAAGAGAATATTTTTCTGCTGTTTGGGACTGTTTAGGGGGCTACTTGCTTAGGGAGAGTGTGGGGTCTGTACCTGGTGAAACTTATCAAGGACTACATCTATTGTAAAACATGTTTTCTACAATTACAGGCTTCCAAAAACTAATTGCAGCTAAGGGCTTGGGAAACCTGTTTGTCAGCCTGTGGAGCATGCTCTGGTGATCACAATACATTGGCCATTAATTTCCTGGAGCTACTTTTGTTAACTTGCAGGTGGCTGGGATTTGGTTGACTCAGTTCCTCTTAGGGGCCTTATGGTTTCTGGGTCTGGGGTGGCCTGGATCTGGACCCTATCATCCTTAACTCCAGCTCTAGGGGATCTAATGCTCTTTTCTGGTTTCCATATTACCTACATGCAGGCAGAACACTCAAACACATAAAGAACACCCAGTGTTCTTAACCACTGAGCCATCTATCCAGCCCCCAAAATATATTTCAAAAGTACATGAAATAGAGTAAAGGGGGAATTGCGATGGGCGTTGCTGTGTTCACGGTAGGAGGCATGTGCATTTCAACATGCTGATGGTATGTCAACGCATCCTCACATCCAGAAACCGGAAGTGTGGCTCATACCTGCACATGTGTATCACTCCTCTACACTGTTTCAGTGTCCTGAGAAACACAGGAGCCAGCAGGTGGCTCAGCATCTGAAGGCAATCACTGACATCCTGAGTTCCATATCCCACGTGGTAACAGGAGAAAACTGACTCTTTCAAGTTGTTCTCTGACTTCCACATGCATGCCATGACACACACGTGCTCAGCTGGCCTGGAACTCACTATAGAAACCAGTCTGGCCTTGATCTCACAAAGATCCATCTGTCTTTGCCTCCCAAGTGCTGGGATAAAAGGTTTACAATAAACATTCAGGCACTGCTTCTCAGGACAATATTCTGGCTCCTTAGTAACCTCGGTGAGCAAGGCAGATAAAATTTTGATACCCAAGGAAATTTTTTAAAATACAGGTGAATGTACTTGCTCACATGGGGAGGGCAGATTTGAAGATCTTGAATGAAGGCGTAGCTATAAGGGGAAATGCGAACTAAGCACCCCAGGCTACGAGGATGGCAAAAGTCTGCCCATAGACTTGAGAACATTCTTGGCATGTTCCCAGAAACCTGGAAGAACTGGTCTTTAGGGTACAGGGAATGGGTGAGAGGTCAGAGAGTGGGAGTGACTCAGACAAGTGGACAAGACTAAGGAGTGTGAGTTTATAAGTACAGTGAGTTTGAGCCTGTTTCCAGGATATTCAGATTTAAAAGATCACTCCAGCAGCAAACTGCAGTGTCTCTATAGATGGTCTCTGATGGTTAATTTGATTGGATAGGACATGCCAGGGGGATCAGTGATGCACACTCTGTGTGTCAGTGATGGTGTTTCCATAGACAAATAGATTTTGAGGACTGACCTTACCAATTGATTAATCTCTAGATGGGACTATTCCCAGGAAGCAGGTCGCCAGGATGTGTCCTTGGGGCAAGGTCTTACTTTCTGGTTCTTCCTACTGACTTCTTTATGCCTCATCTTCATCAAGGAACGAGGTCCAGGCTCCACCACACAATGCTACCACCTCGATCTGCTCAGTGACATGAGACCAAACAGCCATGCACTGTGCCCTCTGAAATCAGGAGCCAAAATCCTTAGCTCTTTAATTGATTTCTTTCAGGTATTTGGTGACAATCATGCACAAGTAACTAATAGAGGGTCAAAGGAAGATGCAAAGTGATTGGATACTGAGGGGCTGCTGCACGAATGCAAAAAGTCAAGTGAGAGATTATGGCAGCCCAGACTAGAAAGTCAGTGTGAGAAGCTGGGGAACTGGTAGATTTTGAAGACTAGAACCAGGGTCAGTCCATTAGCTTTGAGGCACCAGAAAACAAAACAAGGAAATCTCCTAGATTTACAAACACAGCAGAGAGCAAGCGGTATCATATTCAGCAATGGACAAATTAAGAAAGAATGGATTTGGGGAAGAAAATGAAAGGCTCTATTTGGAACTGTGAGAACTGAGGTTCCCATGAGGTATCTATTTAAGTACGCTAGGTAGGTACTTGGATGGAGATCCTGAAGTTGAAGAGAGAGAAACCTAAGCTAAGGAGAAAATATTGGTGTATTTCTTTCAGACTGGTAAATAAATTCACTGGAACAAATGAGGCTAAGGAATCAAAGGCCAAAAAGCCAAGGGTGTTACAACCTTTTGGCCCCTTTCTACATTGATCCCTGAGCCTTGGGAGGCAGAAGTTTGTCATAGGTGTCCTTTAGGGATAAGCGGTCTGTAGCTCCTTGTTCTTTGCACATTGGGCAGTTGTGGATTTCTGTGCTAATTAATATCTGCTGCCTAAGGGTATAACAATAAGTCATTAAGAGCCAGTTTAATCGGTAACTATTTAGTGGGACTCTTGTGTTAGGTTAGCCCCTATGTCCTATGACCTATCTAACCTCAGGTTCCTAAACCTGATATCAATGTCAATATGTACTTTGTCCTGGGAAGTGGATCTTAAATCTAATTAAGGACTGGTCGAGGGGTTGGAGAGATGCTCAGTGGTTAAGAGCACTGGCTGCTCTTGCAGAGGATCCTGTTTTGAATCTCAGCACCAACATGGCAGGTAACAACCCTCTGTAACTCCAGTTCCAGGGCATCTTACACTCTCTTCTGATCTCCGTGGGCACTGTATGACACAGTGTACTTACATACAGGCAGACAATATACTCATACCCATAAAGTAAAAATAATATGTAAACTTTTAAAAAGAGCGATTGATTACGTCCATAATATCTGTGGCACTATTGCACCAGTGGGCATATCTTGCCAGGCCAGTTGTTAGTGCAGTTCACAGGATTTACAGCTGCTAGATTTATTTTCTATTTATTTCCCTTTCAGTAGCATGCATAGAAGCTTCCAGCACTATGAGGGCTATGGATGACCACAAGGGAACAGTTTCCAGACAGCTGATGAGTTACTCAAAAGAACTCACAGCAATGATGACGGCATGCACAAGACCCATGCAAGCTCAAACCAGACAAAATCGTAGCACAGACATGAGGAAGTGGATAAGAAGCTCCACCCTCACCTAAGGAAACTGACAAACAATGGCTGCTGGGAGGGGCAGAGACAGTCTCCTTCAAGGATGGGACTCTTAGGTTAACCAGGCTCCAGTGGATGGACTCACACTGAAGGACATTTGGAGACTCAAATTAGAATCTATGGGCCATATACATATATGTACATTTATATATTAAATTATACATAGTATATTTAATGACATACACTGTAGTACATTAAATTGGGCAAGAGGGGAGGGAATCTAAATACCAAATGATAGTGTATGAAAATTGCAAAAATTCAGTAAAAAAGAAGCCAGTGTTGGAGCATTTGTAACAATTCAACCTTTTATGAATGTCAGATTCTTCACAACACCAAGTGAGCTGCTTTGCATGTATATGTGTGAGTATGCATGTGTGTATGTGTGTGTATCAATGTGTGATATGAGTGTGCACTTCTGTGAGTGTCTGTGATGTGTGTGCAAATTGGTGAGATTGTTCACCTTCATCACATGCTGCTCTGCATTCAAGAATGGTGAAGACTTTGAAGGTACAACTTCCAGAACATTCACTGAGGAAGAAACAAACTCTACTTCTTCTTGGTGAAAACAGAGATGAACTTTATGATTTATGATAAGTGCATTCTTAATTCCTTATTTATTTTACTTTTAAATATTTTATTTATTTATTTAATTTATTTATTTATGTGTATGCGTGTATTGCCTGCATGTAGGTAAGTGCACCTGTGTCCTGCAATGCCCACGGAGGACGGAAGAGGCTGTCTGATCCCCTGGAACTGGAGTTACGGACAGCTGTTAGCTGCCATGTGGGTGCTGGGATCTGAACCTGGGTCTTCTGCAAGAACAGTCAGTGTTCTTAACTGCTGAGCCATGTCTCCAGCCCTCCTTATTTATTTTTATTCCTCACTTTGTCTTTATTTTCTGAAGAAAAATACAACAAAACAAACTTGGTTTGATGCATTTTATGTTTCTCTGTTTTGACCTCATGCTCCCAGGCTCTTATCTGAGCACCCACGAACTCTACTTTGTAAACACACATGCACATAAAGTAAAAAGCACCACTTAGTTTCACAATGTTTACAAGCTACATGGATATTTACCCGGAAAAGTTCAAAAATCTAGATGCCAGCGCTGTGTCCAGGGACCAACGTGAATGTCTCATGTGCTACAGCGTCTGAGATGTATATCTTAAGCCATATTGCACATGTGGTGTTCATACAATAGCTCACGTATGTTAAGACTCTGCTAACTCACTGGTATTTAATTTTCCATGAGTTTATGAATTCTCTATAAAGACAGGCAATCCAAACGCTCTGTGGATTCTTTGTGAGTACTCCTCACCTCCCCATTCATTCACTTTAATGAATTCATTTAACGCCAGCTTCAACTGCTGCCCTGAATTTTCTGTCTTCTATTGTATGCTCTGACCTGTGCTGTTCCCATTGGTGACCGTTATATTCCTTCCCATGGCTTCATCTAAGTGCTGATGAACGCTACTTGTAAGCTGATAGGACATGCATTGTAGGCTGAAAGATACTGCTCCACTGTGTCCACAGGTAACAGCCCAGAAAAGGCTGGGAAGTCATGGGAAACCAGCTGTCACCTGATTTCTGGGCCAGAATCTGCCATCCCATAATGACCATCTTTACAACTTGTGAAAAAGCAGGGCAGGTTTGTTAGGGAGGCTCCCAGTGCTAAAGCTCACTGGTTCAATGGCTCTGCATTCATCTCCTTGCAGACATCTCTGCTCCAGACTACAGCTCCACTAACACAGGATGAAACAATTATTTGCATAGGAAAATGACTCAAAGTTCCTTCATAAACCATGCTGAAAAGACTGAAGAGGCACGAAAACCAGTTAACTGACAAAGAAAACAGCAAGCAAGCTCATTCACAATTCCACACAAACAATGAAAGAAGTGAAAGGCAAAATCTCCTTCCATGAAACATCTCTCTCTTGTCAAGTTAACTTCAATATAGTCCTCAATGCAAGAGCAACATAGCTTTCATTTTGGTCATTGTGGCTTCCAATCATTACATGGAAAAGTTTAAAATTATGATTTTATAGTTTACATTGTATGTAGATATTAATTGATGGCTTGATGAACTTATCCCCAAGTAAGAGGTCAAAAGGCAAGGGAGAAGACCTCAGTGGAAGGGGCATTCCAGAGACCTGGTTTATTTTTAAGCCTTTGAAAAAGTTTAAGGAAATGATAAAGCTAAAACTCTGAGGAAATTAGAAAAAAAGTAAAGAAAAAGGTATTAGAAAGCCTAAGATATCAAACACTGTGTGGAAGGAAGCTGTACACAGAGCTCATCCAAAAGCCAGATGGAAAACAGTTATATTTAAACATAAACATTGTTTGATTTGCAACTTTTAGGATTAAGTAGCAGGTGAAACACGTGTGTTATAAACCATATCAGAGAAGACATACAGGAAACAGCTAGTGGCTGGGGGGTGCTTTGTGCTGCACTCAGTCTGACAAGGAACAGGGCAAGCGGCTTCGGTGAACAAGAAAGCAGGTGCACCTCCTAGAACAGTTTAGAAGACACAAAACCACGCTGTGAGGTGGGGAACAGAGGCAATGGGGGGTGTCAGAGAGGCAACAACAGCCCTACAGACATCTTCGTGTTTCCGGGATAATTAATTTTTAATACTGATCTGAGAATAATGCTAGATTTACTTTTTTGTGTTTTCGAAACTATCACATGGTATATCCACTGCTGGTTAGGAACCCACTCGGTAGCCAAGGCTAGCCTCAAGCTCATGGCCATCCTCCTACCTCAGCTACCTCAACACTGGGATTACAGGTGTGAGTCACCACGCTACGGATGATTTTTATGTAGGGACAAAGACCAAGAGGCCTACTGAAAGGTAGAACTTTAAGGATCTGGGTACTTGGGGGGAAATGCTGTCCAGAGAACTGGGCTGAAGTGACCGTTGTCATAGTACTCATTCAGCCACATAGAATGTGCTAGGCAGGAAGAAAGGACAATACAGATGCAAGTCAACCTGTTCATGTCTCTTTCTGTATAGCAGGTTTGCCTAGAGAGAAAAATAATGGTAATGACTTAACTTCTATCATCAGATTATTGTCAGGAAATGGATTAAAACAGAGTACTTAGGAGGGTCCAAAGCATCTGTTCTGTGGAAAAGCAGAGAAAACAATCATTTTGCTTTTCTGACTTCTCCGTCAGGACACACTTCCAGTCATCCTGGAGTTCTGTTTCTAGAACACAAAGGGCAGAAGTAGAGGTGGTCTGAATACCAGCAACTTACACACCTTGTCCAGTTGGGGAGTATTTTACTGTAGACAGAACGTTAGCTGGGAATCAAGGAGTTAACGCATTTCCTCCTGATTGCAACGCTGCCTTAATTGCTGCTGTTTATTCTTGGCATTGGTGGTCTCCCAGAGACAAGGTTACCTTGTAATCTCTTTGTGCTCTTCTAAGTGTGTGGGGTCTTATTGACGGGGGTAAAATGCTTCCAACTTACCACACTCAGAGAAAGAAATCATAAATCAGCAGGTCAGTAAGGCACTATTATGTCACATCTAAAGTTATTATGTTTTCAGTACAATATTTCAATGGATTTCTTTTTGCATAATAATTTATCAAGAATTACCAAAACTCTAATGAGCTCAGAGAACTCTGGCACCACTAAAATGAAAGCTTTATCACAAATTGGTTGAGCCCATGAATGCAACTTAATCATTCAATTGAACCTCAGTCAAGTTGTGTTTTTACTTTGTAAGAATAAGTTCTCAGAGAAAGAAAACTCATTTTTAAAGTTTGGGATATTGTCTTAAAGGGTAGAATTTGGGTGGGTTAGAATTGAATAGGGCCAAAGTCAGGATGACTGGAATCCAGCCACTGCTCCACAACTTCCCGAACTTTGGGGATATCAAGGCTTCAGTGGTTTCCGATTATGACAGTGAGGACAAGAGACAGGTCTAAACAGAGGCTTTCTGAAATCCCGTGTTCTAAAATCCTATGAATTTGGAACATTGAATTCTCAATTTTTATTGACTATTACTATGTAGAGTGTATATGTGTATGTGTGTGTCTATGTGCATATATATGTGTGTGTATTTCTCTGTATATGTGTGTTTATGCATACATGTGTGTATGTGAATGTGTGTGTATACATGTGTGTCTATGCATGGATGTATGTATCTCTGTGTGATCTTTGTGTATATTTGTGTGTGTGTGTGTGAGTGTGTGTGTGTGTAAGTGTGTGTGTGTGTGTGTGTGTGTGTGTGTGTGTGAGTGTGCCTGGAAAAATTTGTTGGACCTGAATTAATGATTAAATTGCCTATCACTGGAACAATTTTTCTGTCTAATAACTTAGTGTGTGTCGACTACACGATGGCCCTTCGTCCTCCAAGTCCTCCCACTCCAGTTAGACACCCTGATTCCTATTTTATGGCTGAGAATGAAGGACCTCGGAGGACATAAGCCATGTTTCTCAAGGTCCTGGATCTAACAGCATGTGAAATATGAAGACTGGTTCATATGTATCACAGTCTGTAAAGCTGTGCCCAATTACAAAGAAAATCACTCAGTGTAATTCAAACTATATCTCACTAAGTTAAATGTGACGCTAACCACCTAAAGCCCTTTCCTGTACTACGTTACAGAAGGCACACTGCCCAGCTAAGAACACCAAGGGGAACCAAGTATTTCCTTTGCTCCCACATAGCTCTAGACAGAGTCAATGAGCCAGGACTGTGACTAATACTGTCTGCTTACCTTATGAATCCAAAACAATAACAGCGGGTTATTAATGACCAATTCTTTTCCCTCAAGAGAACACAATGAACAATAGTTAGAAAAGCTGATTGGAGGGGGAAAGGTTTTGTAATTCTCTCAAGAAAGTTCAGATGTGATGGAAATTACCACTCAAATGCAGTTGAAAAGGAACACAACATTTGATCTTAAAATATAGTGAGTGAATTTCACACTTGATGCCACTGTTGGATTAACTCTATTCTTTGTCAATAAACAAAATCTAAAACTCTACCTGCTACTGTTGAAAAATGGGTAAGAACCTTATCAACTAATGCCCATTCCCAAAGCCCTAGGATCTCCATCTCATCAGACGGTCTAAGAAGAGAAGAAAAGGAATTTGGGTCTCTAGGGACTCTCGGTTTGTTGTCATGGGGAAGTTGAGTGGAGGTCACTTATTCTTCAGCCTGAAAGGCTTTCATACAGTGAGCGGGTCAAGACGCACCAGCAGCCTAGGTCCCGTACGTGAGACCCAGGCCAGCTAGCCAGCACAGCAAGACAGTGACAATGTACAAAAGAAACCAGGAAACAAGGCAGCTAGAAAGGCCACCGCTGCAAATGTTCACTAAAGAAAGAAGGAAAACCCAAGAAAAGAAAGAGAGAAAACAGAAAAGTCGGGAAGGTAGCTTTTTCTGAAATCTTTGTAAATGTCATTCATGTATTAATGCACATTAAACCTGGATGCAAGAAATGGAAATAAAAACTCTCTCTCCCGTCTATTGAGGCAAATAAGTAAAGCTGTTAGGAGTTCCTGCTGAAGAGGAGGAGTGCCTGCTGAAGAGGAAAAGAGAGAGAGAGAGAGAGAGAGAGAGAGAGAGAGAGAGAGAAAGAGAAATTATCAGTGACCAGTGACCTTAAAATAAATTCCCATATAGAATTGGACATGTGATTGAAGGAAGATGGGTGATTCTGGTATTATGACCAGATTTTGTTTGTAGAGAACTCTATTTGTGATGTTTCAAATAATAACAGAAAACTTTAATTCTTCTTTTAATCTTGATGAGTTGTGTGAATAATCCTAGCAGATGAGAACTCTGTTAAACCTTTAGCAGGGAGAAGACAGAATGGATTTTCAATCTAATTAAAACTGTGAAACCTCAGAGCTGATGTTGGTTTTAAAGAAATAAAAATAATTTATGAAGAACTGACCCAAAGCCATTTTATGAGACTGGTTCAGGTACCAAATTTTGTGGCGTTTCCTCTTAGAGTGAGTGACATTACAGTAAAATCCACCAGTAGTCCTTTCACTGAGGCTTGAGAAACTCGAACTTATAGCTCAAGAAAGACTTCAAAGTGATTTTTAGAATGTGTGAAGGTTTGTACATACAGAAAAATTGGAAAAATTGTTCATTTCTCTTAATTGGAAGGTGTATTTCAATAGGAAAAGGAAAAGATATCTAAATTAAGTTGACCTTCAATGAGACCTCACTAAAAGAAAAAGAACTCTGAGGAATATCATCTTTTTGTCATTTAACCTATCACTCATGTGTGAAATTTTCCTACTTTAAGTCTATACAAATCAGTGTAATCTATTTAGTATAGCCATCTAACCCATGGAGAGTGGCAACTGCCTTTCCTAATGTGTAGACCAGTTAATATTCGTATTTAGAAGCAGCCTAACTTTGGACAAAGTAACATGAGAGCACAAGGTTCCATGCAATGTAACACATTGTTTAGTGACATCTGGAGCAACAGCAGTGGCACAAAGCCTCTAACAGATGGAACCTGGATGAATATTGAATGCTGATTTCTACAAGGTCTTAGGACTTTGTCTAAAAGAAGCAGAAGAGAGGACACAGGTCAGAATACTAGGTAAGTATTTTCAAATAGCAAACACAATTAAATCTATGGAAAATTTTGCCCAAGGTGGAGCAAGAAAGAATAAATCCTTGGCTCCTCTGCAGAATCAAGGATTAGAAAGTAAATGTAGTTGACCCAATCAGATTGGCTGGGAGAGACTTGGTCAGCAACTAAATTGAAGCACGATTAATATGTGAATGGAATAATTTCTACATCTGCTCCTGACTGCTCTACTTACATGTTAGAACACATTTACGTCGTAGATACAGGCATTCAAGTGAATGATGAATTTCTACCTTGACTGGGGGAAAATATCACAAAAGATGAGCAACAGTTGCTCCTGATTAGATGTTGAATGAAGTTGGGTTCCTGGCTCCAGGAAGTCAACAGTTGGAGAATGGGAGAGCATACTGATCAGTACCATGTGTCCTGACACTACGCTTAAGTTCAGTGGATATAGTGTCTGAGATCGCCCAGGCTAGACTGAGCTCCTGACCATTCTGCCTCAGCCTACCAAGTGCTGGGATTGCAGGTCTGTGCCATCACACCAGACTCTTATCTAGCTTTTTTACCTCATTGGATCTTCAAATCACAAAGATGCAAGTGCTTCCAGGAAAGACAGTTGCAGGAAAAGAAAAAAAGAATTCTGTCAAAGTTCGTGCTCATAGCAAATAGAAAAGAAGTTACCTGCAGCTTATGACATCCCTTGGCTCCAGATAGAGGCTGCAGGTGCCTTCTAGCCCTCACACATGGTTTCCCCAGGAAATACCCCATGAGATCTGCCACTGATTCATTACCTTCCCACGTTCCACTTTGATCACACAGTTGTCAACACACAGTACAAAACCTCTGTGGCTCTGAGTCTCTGCCTCAAATCCTGCTGCTCCTTGAGTCCTCACACCTACACTATTAGGAACCTTTACAGGTGTGTTTTTATACATTAAAGCCTAGAGGAGCGAAACACTTCTCTGTAACTATCTTTTCTCAGGATCAGGAGGAAATTGCCGGCAGCCTGCTTAGATGGCAGCTGCCTGACTCAGTAGGATCTGTGACAGAGAATCGCCACTTGAAAGAGTCGCATTGCATAGAATATTGGAAATTAGACTGAAAGTGACTTCCCGCCTGGGGGTTAGTTCAGCTGTCATCAGAGAATAAGAAACCAACGATCTCTCTTTAATTAGACATAGGTTGAAATCTGATTTCTGACCTGGATCTGCTGTTGAAGCAAGTTGATCTTGTGTTGCTGCTGGAGAAGTTGTTGCTGTTGTCTCACGATCTGCAGAAAAAGCACCCAGGAAACATTAGGGATCCAGCTAGACTGGGGAGACCAATGCTCTGATCTGAGGCTCACTGAGGAGATGCAAACAGATGCTCCCATGACCTGAATTGTCTGCAGGAGGATCAAACAAGATATATAGTCTCAGTGACCACTTCCATGCCGTATAGGCTCATAGAATGAAACCTGAACAAGACCACCAGTGTTGCAATCCCATTAAGAAAGGGGAGCATTTCAAATGTATTCCCCCTTGATGCATGAATAGACCACTCTTCTGATACTGATAGTGTCATCTTTTTTGATAAAGTGTGTTATGTAAGAGAGGCTCTTGTAAACAAGGGCTTCAGAGTAGCCCAAGGTATTACAGATACTGGATTCCTTAATGAAGATTTGAGTTGTTTTTCTTTGGATTTTAAAAAACATTTTATCATTTTTATTGTATGTATATGAGTGTATCGCCTGTATATAAGCACGCCGATGTCGAGTATTGCCCATGGAAGTCAGGAGAGGGCATCGGATTCTTGGAACTGGAGTTACAGACAGTTGTTAGCTGCCATGTGGGTGCTGGGAAGCAAACTTGTGTCCTCTGAGAGAGCAGTCAGTGCTCTTAACTGCTGGGCCAACTCCCTTGTTTGGGGTTTTTGTAAATACTATTCTCACTGGGGACGTCCACAAAGTCCATGAAGAGCCCTTCAACAGGGCCCCACTCTAGTGTCTGAACACATTTATCTCCCACAGTCACTAGTCACTTCTCCCACTCAGAACGTGCTCTAATCCCCATCTCTTCCTGCCATCAGCACCCGCCCTCTGCTGCGTCTCCTTGGTCTTGAACTTCCTCACTTGGCTCCCCTCAGTTTTGTTCCCTCTTCGTTATTAAATGCGGCTGTTTTCTGAGGTTTACTGTAGACTGTCTTCTTTTCCTTCTGCGTCTACTTTCTAGGAATGTCAACTGGTTCTAAATGCATTTGCCTGGCCAAGCCTTTTGTTTTAAGCTTCAGACTGTTTATCCAGGGAGGTACTCAAAGATGTTCAAAGTCAACGGTTGCAAAGTTCTTCAAGGTTTAGTTCTCAGTGTGGTCACCTTGAGGATTTTAGGGAGCAGCAGAGTCACATGCATGGTGCCTGTACTCCGTCCTTTCTACGGGAACTCAGTACAACGTGCCACACTTTGACCACACGTAACTTTGCATTTACTTTTTAAATATTTTCCTATTTCCTAGGGAAACGCTCACAAATGCAGCCAAGCTGAAGTATATGTGTGCTTTGTACACATTAGCCTGCAGCTGGCTGGCAAAGGGAAACCAAAAAGAATATTTGATAACATTCACAAGTGACAATTTCAAATACTTTAATATGAGATCTTCTCACAAGAATGTAACTTCTGATGCTGTGAATCTTACCACTCTCTAGTCGATGACCCTACATCTTATTCCCATCAGGAATACTTGATTCTCACCACTTGTTTTTATTACAAAGAGTATTTTTCTTTAACTTCTGTATTAGAAAGTTAAAACTTCCAGTAAAATATGACGATGGATCTCTACAGCTACCAACAGAACTTCTTTCGTCTTTCACAAGTGCAGGAACAAATACATCTTACTACTTTTATCCCTAGAATCTGAAAAGGAGCAATTCTTTGTTTTTAAGTAGTAAAAGATATGTTTTTACAAGAAGAATATTATTCTTTTCCTGAAATCTTGACCTTGCCTTTCCGATATCAATAGTTCATTGCCACAGAAATCCTTTTAGTCATACCACGAGAATGCGCCCTGAACCCAGTCACTTCCCCATCTCCCTAGTCTGGCTCTAAGCCACTGTCTCTTGCTAGATGTAAGAACCACTTACTTGTTCTTTGGTTTTTACCCTTCTCAGTCCATTATAAGCCAGCACCCAGAGCCCGCTCTAGTGCACCACTATTCATCCTTTCAAAACCTTTGCTTCTGCTGGGAGCACAAGGCACTGGCTACCCTGGGACTGAAAGCCTATAGAATGCGGTAATCTGATATTACTACTCTTTCCCATTCTCCTGAATCATGCCCGTCCAGCCTTGCCAGATCTCTTTCTGAACCTCAGGGATACACTTGTCTGACCTCCCCAGTGCTGGACAAACATGTACCCTCCACACACCTGGCTCTTTCCATAGATTCTCAGGAACTGAACTCAAGTCCTTAGACTTGCAAGGTAAGAATTTTACCCACTGGCTGTCTCCAGAACTCCTAACCTCAGCCTTAGGAAAAAGAATGAACAAACTTCACCATCAGGTCTCTGACTCAAGAGTGGTGGTGATGCAATGGACCAGGCTAGGTACTGAAAGCCTGACTTGAAGTTCTCTCAAGAGACCTCCTCAGGCTCTGGAGACAGTATCATCTGACATCTCTCTAACCCAGGAGAAGAACCTCAGAGTTGGTTTCTAAGAGTCCAAGGAGAATGCCAGAGGTCTTGACAGAGTAAAGTAGAACATTCTAGAATCTACTGATTGGTGAAAATGTGAATAGAGTGATGTGCTGGATAGCTTTAGTGTCAACTTGACACACCTGGGTTGAGGGAGCCTCAATTGGGAAATTGCCTTCAAAGGACTGGCCTGTGGCCATGTCTGTGGGGCATCTTCTTGATTGTTGAGTTGTGGGGGGGCAGCCCACTGTGGGTGGTGCCACCCCTGGGCAGGTGGGCCCGTGTTGGATAAGAGAACAAGCTGAGCAGGAGCCAGGGGAGCAAACCAGTAAGCAGTGTTCCTCCACGGCCTGTGCTCCAGCTCCTGCCTCCAGGTTCCTGCCCTGAGCTCCTGCCTTGGGCTCCCTGATGAACTGTGACTCAGGAGATGTAAGATAAATAAACCCTTTTCTGACCCAAGTTGGTAGTGGTCAGAGTATTTTGTCACAGCAATTCAGAAACAAGCTGGAACAAGTGAACACAAATGTCCTTTGTATTAATACAACCAAGTTCTCTTCAGGTTGGCCAAAGTAGGGAAGGATTCTCTGCAAAGAATCCATCCCATCTGAGCTACAGTTTGAGATGTTCCCAGCATCTTCCAGCATCCAGATGACTCATGACATTGACTCTCAAGGACAAAAGGCGTGCTGTTCTATGTCAGAGCAAATGGTTCGAACTCATTACAGGGTTAAGGCAAGAAGTGGGTGGTATTCAATAATAGATCAAATATACATCTTTAAGAGAAGTAATAAGACATTGCAATAAAAATACACTGGATGTGGTGGTGCACATCTGTAATCCTAGCTTGCAGTTAGCTGAAGCAAGAGTTCTTTTTCAAAAATATTTTATTTATTATTTTTATTTTATGGGTACGAGTGTATTGCCTGCATGTGTGTACGTGTGTTGTCACGCAGTGCCTGAGGAGGTCTTAAGAGGGCATCGGATCCCCTGGAACTGGAGTTATGGGCAATTGTTAACTACCTGTGTAGGTGCTGAGAACTGAACCCAGGTCCGTACAAGAGTAGCCAGTGTTCTTAATCACTGAGCCATCTCTGCAGCCCTGGCTATGATTTCTTTATCAGCCACAGCTACCCAGTGAGATCCAGAATCTACGATCAAACAACCAACAGGAGTGACACAAAGGGACAGCAACTCATGCAGGTCAACAGAATTTCTGATTATACCAAGGGAAAGCACCTCACACTGTTCAGCAGACGATCCAATATTTCTCTATCACACTGTTTAGCAGATGATCCGATATTTCTCTATCCATTTCAAATCTGAATTCTTAGTCTCATTTCTGCCCAGGTTCAATACTTGTCAGCAACTTTCTGACTTCTTGGGAGAAAGGACTTTCCCACTTGAGGAGCTCCTCTAACCCTAACTCTGGTTCCTCTTTCTCTATGTCCTTGGCCATCACCAACACTGCCAAGTTTAGACTTTCTACCCCTTTTGTTGTATATATAATTCAAGTTTGTGTAACAGCAACCCAGGAAACATCTAACCACCTCATGAAAACCTACTTCCCTTTTTGAATCACATCTATTGTTCAAAGCAAATCTGAACGTCACAGGATGAGCCATCCTTTTTCAAGCTGTTCTCACTGCAATGTTTTCTGGACTTTCCATAGCGCCCCCATTTCATGTATCTACTGTTTTATTAAACAAACTTGTTTTCTGAAAGTTTTACATGGTTATGTAATACCTACTGATCACTCACATGCCCTACTCGCTCTCACTTCTGACTGTCCTGCCTACCCACCTCTTCCCTACAAATCTCTCTCAAATTCATTCATTTTGTTTTGGGACCCCCTGAGTCTAATCAGGCCATCTGTGCTCTGACTATGGATCCACAGCTATCTGTTAGAGCCAGGTGGGCTCAGCAGTGGCTTCCCAACTAAAGACCATGACTCCCTCTCTCTCAGAACCCATCAATAGCTAGCCCTTCAGAAGTAAGGGGTAGGGCCTTATCAGCCAGGACTGATTGTTCATGGGGCCCAGTTCAGGTGATTACAGTTGCAGTGAGTTCCTGATTGTAATGTCCAGTCTGGAGGAAGGCATTTGTCATGATTCTTTCCTGGTATCGTTCTCAATCACTTAGCAGAGTTGAGAGTCTTTTATCTGAAAATGCTTAGGATAAAAACTATTTGAATTTGGGGGCTGGAGAGAAGTCTCTGTGGTTAAGAGCACTGACTGCTCTTGCAAAGGACAGGGGCTGGATTCCCAGCACCCACATGGTGGCTAACAACCCTCCCTAACTCCAGTTCCAGGAGACCTGATGTCCTCTTCTGACCTCCGTGGGCATTGCATGACATGGGTGGACTTTCATATACACAGGCAATACACTCATACACATAAAATAATAAAATATTTTAAAAATATTTATGTTCAAGGAGTTTTGTTCTTTTTCTAAATTATGGAATTTCTGTGTGCTGAAGACATCTTTGGAGAACGAGGTCAAATCAAAACATGAATTCACTTATGTGCCTTAAACATCTTGTGCCCGTAACCTCTAGGTCATTTTATGTAGTATTTTTAATGTGTCTGGGCTTCAGCTGGGACCTGTACTGAGTCTAGCTGTAGAATTTCCCATATGTGTTGTTATGCTGGTGCGAGAAAATGTTTGGGGGCATGTCAGATTTCTGATGCAGGCTCGCCAACCTGAACTGTTCCCACCAAAGTAGTTAAGATGCTCCTTTGGTGAGGGCAGGAGGGTGCTTGCTGAGCTTTTTGGCCTTTTCCTTTCCTTTCGTAGGCCTGGGGAGAGGGGAGGGAGACCTGAGCATCTCCATGTTCGGCCAGCCCTGCCCAGTGCAGACAGCCCCTGAGCATCCGGGCGTCTCGGTTCCCTACCTGCTCCTGCTGCTGCTTGGCCAGCTCCATCTGCTGCCGTTGCTTCTCAATCTGAGAGGCGGCTAGCTTCTTCTGTTCATCGTGGGCGGCCAGGAGTTGCTCCTGCAGACTGGTCAGCTGATTGATCATGCCCATGAGCTGCCTCTCCTTCTCAGCCAGGCTCTCGGGAGTCCCTGAGAACGCAACAACAAAACACACAGGAGACCTGAGAAGACAGCCATGATGGGAGAACAATGGCCCCGCTACCCGCGAACTGCGCCAATGGCAAGTCTGGTCCTGATCCAGGAATACATAGTGATGGCGAGTCCCTCTTTACAAATACCAGAACGGGGCCTTGGGGGTAGACTTCGAGTGAATGAAGCATTTGCCTGGCAAGCATGAGGACCTGAGTTTGAGCCCTGCACCCATGTAAAAAACTCAACAGCTTTCATGGGAGGAGGAGACAGAAGGATTCTGGGTAAACAAGTCTAGACAATCAGCCAGTTCCACCTTCAGTGAGAGACCATGTCTTAAAAATGAGGTGGAGATTAAAAAAGGTGCCTGGTGTCCGCCTCTGGTTTCTATAAGCAGGAGATCACAGATGCATGTACAGACAGACAGACAGACAGACACACAATCAGCATACACACATCTGAACATAAGCATACACCTGTGCACAATGCATACACATGCATGCATGCATACACACACACACACACACACACACACGCACACACACACACGCACACACACAATTCTAGAAGAAGCAAACATTCTGGATTTTTTTTTTCTCTCTTTTTGAGACAGGGTCTTCCTGTAGCCACAACTGGCCTGGAACTCACTATGTAGACCAGGCTGGCCTTGAACTCACAGAGATCTGCGTGCCTCTGCCTCCTGAGTGCTGGGATTATAGGCATATGCCACCACGTCCAGCTCATATTCAGAATTTTTATGACAAGAAATATCCTATAGCTTCTGTATCTTCTATAAGAAATTACAAATTGTTGCTGTGCATCTATGATTTTTAATGTTCTATGCTGAGCCTGTAGTTGAGATAAAATGAGGTGTGAAGCACACGTATTGGTCTTTAGTTTTGCTTCTGATTAAACAGGCCAGACAAAACTATGGAAAGTTAAAGGCCAAAATTATGACATCAAAGGATTATCAAGAACAGGAATTCACCCTACTTAAAAAATGATTTTTAATTAATTAATTTTTTCATTTACTTATATCTTTGTGTGGGGGTGTGCACACATCAATTAATCCATTCATTCATTTACTTATATGTTTGTGTGGGGGTGTGCACACATTCATTCATTCATTGATTTACTTATATGTTTGTGTGGGGGTGTGCACACATCAATTAATCCATTCGTTCATTTACTTATATGTTTTTGTGGGGGTGTGCACACATTCATTCATTCATTCATTCATTCACTTATATGTTTGTGTGGGGGTGTGCACACATCAATTAATCCATTCATTCATTTACTTATATGTTTGTGTGGGGGTGTGCACACATTCATTCATTCATTTACTTATATGTTTGTGTTGGGGTGTGCACACATTAATTCATTCATTCATTTACTTATATGTTTGTGTGGGGGTGTGCACACATTAATTAATTCATTCATTTACTTATATGTTTGTGTGGGGGTGTGCACACATCAATTAATCCATTCGTTCATTCACTTATATGTTTGTGTGGGGTGTGCACACATTCATATGGGTGAATATGACAGCAAACGGCGTTCCGACCCCTAGAACAAAGTTACAGAACGTTGTGAGCTACCCAACATGGGTGCTGGGAACCAGAGTCAAGTTCCCTGCAGCAGCAGCAGCAAGTGTTCTTAACTGCACCACCTCTCCAGCCCCTTCACACTTAAGCATGAAGAAATGTAGTGTTTGGAGATGAGTGTTAACAAATATCATTTTGGTGGTTCCATATATGAAAGACTGACAAACTCTTTGGGTCTTCACTTAGCTGCATATACATAAGATTTTATCTCATATTTAAAATAAAGTGTATGATTTTCTATTTTATTTCAAATTTTGAGCTTTTAACCCATTGAAGTGTGTCTTTCTTTCCTAGCTGCTTCTGGTGGAGCCCAGGGCTTTCCCCACAACGTTTTCATTTCCGACAGAAAACAAGTGTACTAAAACTACAAAAATTAAGTGCCAACCCCCACAAATCAATATCTAGAACTGACTCAACAGTTCTCAGAAGAAATACAAACAGCCAATGAATGTTTCACAAAGCAACTAACATCTTTAGTTATCGAGTGAATGAAAATTGAAACTACTTTGAGATTCTGTCCAGCCCAGCCTGAATGAGCATCTTCAAGAAATGCTGATGTGGAGATGGGGAAAGAGGGACCTTTGCACACTGATGACAGAAATGTAAACTTGGGTAGCCACTGCGACGACTGTCAGTATGGATGTTTCCAAAATCTAAGAATAGAGCTACCATATGGTCTAGCTGCTACCCTGGTCAACCACCCAAATTCTTAATCTTTCCACAGAGATACTTGCACATGCATGTTATTGCCACAACACTCACTGAGAGGTGAAACCAGCATGATGTCCACTCACAGATGAGGAGATAAAGGCTCTGTGCTGGAGAGCTTTAGCTGTCAACCTGACATGCCTGGGTAGAGGGAGCCTCAATGGGGGAATTGCCTCCATGGGACTGGTCTTTCGTCAGGTCTGTGGGTTATTTGTTGAGTGATGTGGGGGCACCCAGCCCATTGTGGGCGGTACCACACCTGGGCAGATGGTGCCCTATTGTATAAGAAAGCAGGTTGAGCACAGGCTAGGAGAGCAAGCCACTAAGCAGCGTTCCTCCATGGCCTGTGCTCCAGGTTCCTGCCCCAGGTTGGCTTCCCTTGATGATAGACTGTGCTTATAAACCAAATAAACCCTTTCCTCCCCAAGTTGGTATTGGTCAGTGTTTTGACACAGCAATCAATGGCAAACTAGAACAGGTACATTATACCATAGAGTCTTACTCAGTCAGTGATGTAAATAGTGTGGGTGTGACTAAGCACTTTGTAATTGGATTTAAAGTCCACTTTAAGATGGAGCCCATATCTGACATTGATATCAGGCCTAGGAACATGTGGCTAGACAGGTCACAAGTCACAGAGGAGAGCCTATTGCAATTACTCTTCTGAATAGATGCAGTCTTAAAGTGGCTTCCAATGACTTATTGCTATACCCATAGATTAATGCATCTCATCTCTCACCAGAGAAGTTTCCTTCCACAGCAGATGGTGATTATCCCAGAAACCCACAACTGGCCAATGTGCAGAGAACAAGAGACTGCAGAGTGGTTATTCCTGAATCGTACACCTAGATCGAACTTCAGCCTCCACAGACTCAGGGATCATTGCAGAAGAGGGTGGGGTGTGGAACGATTTTAAGAGTCAGAGGTGGTAGATGATCACTTGGAGCCCGGGGCTTTGGACATGCAGAGCAGTAGCTGACCAAGGACCCATATCCCTGATTCCTCACAGTTTCTCCAGCTCCTCAATGAACCTGCAGCCCCTCACTATGTCCCAGCTCCTCACTGCTGTAGGTAAAGGCCAACCGTACACACCTACCATATAGCAAACCCTTTAACCTCCTCTAATGAATGACATAAAGAATAAGACTCCTCCCCGCCACCTACATCTGTCATTTGTATGACAGCTATGTCACGGGTAACTAAGACAAAGAGGAAGAGATTTTGTTTCATAAAAATTGCATAGGAATCTAGACTCGTAGAGAGTTCAACCAAGAGGCTTAAAGTTTTGCAAAGCAATCTCTATTTTTACCAACCTCCCAAACTACAATGAAGGAATAAGCCTGATGGCTGCATGTCCAAATTGTTATGCTATTCAAAATGACCTTCCAGTAAAGAAGGCTCACAGAGTGGCCTGCAGACAATGGAGAAGCTAGTGTCATACACAATCCTGGACTTCGGAAACAAACAAACGAATATTCGCTAGATCCTGGGAAAACTCTAGAGTCCTCCCCTACAAAAAAGGAGCAGCTAATATTGACTCATGTAGATTCAGATTTCCTAGAATCACCCCGGGCATGTGTGGACAGGTCAGTTTCCTGTGACCCAAAGGCATGATGCAATTCCCTATATTTCATGAATAGGCATTGATTCTGATATCTCAGCTCTTTGTACTTTTGTGTGTTTTAATCCATGTTATGCTTCTTCAACATACTTGGAATGGGAGGTTACTAAAGAGCAAAAGCATCTTGTTTCCTTTCTTCCTCTTGTTAATAACTAAGGCAGGACAGTTTCTTAGGGTCATGTAGGGGCCACAAAAGCAACACAGGTCAGAGACCTCCTGAATATAATGATGATGTCATGAGGACAGAGAACCAATCTCAATCTCCCTGTCTCAATGTGGGATTCTGCCTAGCCCTAATCTAGGCATTCCCCTTTACTCTTTTGACTGTTCATTCCTGTTATCAGTCTCATTGGAAATTCCATCAACCCTAGAACAGTGTATATATCAGTTCATGGATCTTCATTCGTACCACTACCTCTTAATCCAAGACACCCTTATCTCCTGACTTGACTGTTAGAGTAGTTCTCCAATGACCAGTCCATTACTTTCCCTGCTAAAACCTGGCAAATTTTCAGAGATTTGCTCAGAAGGGGGAATAAAATCATGTCACACTGTGGTGGATAGGACTATCCTCTGACAGATACCATCTTCCCAAGCTGTCTGGACCCACTTGCCTAGGATCATCAGAGCTAAGCTTGTTGACTGTCACACAATGCAAGGAAGGGGACAGGGATAATCAAGGGACCCTCAGCTCGGAGTCCAGCCACATCTCCTAATGTACCAGTTGTCCCTAGTTGCATGTGGTCTGGGGGAAGGGCTAAGGACTTCTAGGGTGAGGACACCTAGAGGAGGCTCTCTCGCCATTTTATACAGCTAATTGGGAAGCTACCATCCATCCGTACTTGGGTGAAGACTTCCAAGTGCAGCCTTCGGGGAGAGTGAGCACCCACTCTCTTGCAAGTAAACCATTACCCTTTGCTTTGCAAGTAAGCCCACTAAACTCACAGGTTTCCAGACTGCAAACAAAATTCGACCTCAGTTTCTTGTTGGGACCAAGGAGAAGGGGGGCCAAGTCTATGTCTCCCCCAGAAGGAATTTTGGCTACACAAAAATCACAACAAAGTCTTATGGCCTCATTGTGCCTATGGAGTCATGTCCAAATCCCTTCCCTCGTAGAGCCCTGGATGAGGGTCGTGCCTCTTTCCTGCTCATCTCCAGATCCACTTTCTCCTTCTCCAGTCCCTCTCCACCAGCATTCCGGACTGTCCCACCACAGGCCTTTATTTCAGCTATTTACGCTTCACCTGCAGCAGTTTCTCAACACCCACGCTGCTGACACTCTCCACTAGGCAATGACCAATGTTGGTGGTGTCTTGTGTGGAATACGTGGTCTCTCCCCACTAGTTGGAGAATGAGTCCCATCATACCTTACGTCATCCAAAAGTGTCTTTATACATTTTGCAGTTTCTCATGCTCACTTCAAGATTATTTCTATGCAGCACCCAACACTGGGTCTAAATTCTGAGAAACATGCTCTTAAGTGAGTCTGTCATGTGGGACCATCACAGTTACTTCAACAAATTAACACAGCCAAAGCAGCACTGGGTGACATGATCCTATGGTGTCATCAGTGAATCTGTAGCCTGATGTTGAGCATAATGCTGATCTATGACAAAACGCTACTTTCCAATGACTAGCTTCTTTTATGAGCTCAGTTCATATTCCCAGAGCAGCTCCTGGGAACATCAGATGGTTCTGTGCATTTGTAATACTACAGGTGTAAGGCAGAACAGAAAGACTGCTTGGCCTCAGAGCTTTAATCCACCCAGAGAAGATAATAAACAATCACTTGTCCTAGAGATGGTAACTCAGAGGCCAATTCCTTGGGAGGCTTCCCTCAAACGCTGCCATTAAGGAGGCCACTGCATCTCCCTACTTATTGCCCAGTACCGTACACTACATATCATACTCTTATTGGCATGCTTATTTACTGTGTCATCCACTGGGTTATAAGTTCTATGATACAGGACATGAGTGTTACACTGTTAGCATCTATAGAATGTTGGCATGGGCTTCCTGGACACCTGGCATCTATTGGTTGGCTGAAAAATATTAAGTCAAGAATGGACTAAAGCCCTCCTGTAGCTGACATTGCACAATACAATTTATAAGGATAGTCCTTCAAGATCATGTGAAAAAAAGTGTGACATTGAACACGAGGAAACAGAAAAACAAAAATGCTGCTATTTGCCCAATAATGTTATATTGGAATTTGGTCATTAAAATCAAAGAAAACCTTTGGAAGCTACCATACAAAATAAGGAATGATAAAACCAAATTCATTTAAGAAATGGAAAAAGGCCTTAAAATGTCAGGGCTAAAAATGAAGTAGAGATTATCTTTTTTACTGCTGAAAATTTTACTAACATACAATTCTTAGTTTTAAAGGAATAATCTTCAGCTGGAGAGATGGCTCAGCAGTTAAGAGCACTGGCTACTCTTACAGAGGACCAGGGCTCAGTTCCCAGCATCCACAGGGCAGCTCAGAACACTCTGTAATTCCATTTCCAGGGGATCTGATGTCCTCCATGAACACTGCAGGACACAGGTACACTTACACACAGTCAGGCAATATACTCACATACATAAAATAAAAATAATAAATATTTTTAATTATCAGAATTTTTAATGAACAATTTTACTAAAAGTAATTATAATCTTTACTAAGATTTTGTTTTGAAATGTTGTTTGCAACTCTTGTTCCATTTGAACAATCAAAGAACAATTCACAATTCATTGCTTTGTTTATAAAAATTCAATGTTGGAGTACCCCATAATCATATATGAAATGTTTTGTTTTTATGTGTCTGCTAAGCATATAATGAAAAATCATTCAGCATGATGACAGAACTAGTCCTGGGCTGTCAGCTGTCGGAGGGCTTGACTTCTGTACTGCAGGCAGCACCACCGTTATTAGCACAGAGCTCACGCATTCAGGACAAAGAGCAGTGTGGAGTTGTGGAGTAAGTAAAAACACAATCAACAAAACCTGTTATTTAACATTTAAAACTAATGTTTCTTTAAGTAACTTTCATCCAAGGACAGAGAAAAGGCAAGCCTTTCATTAACTGACTGAATGAAGAGTCATCATTTGAACTAGTTTTCAATAAAAGTTTATTTTTATTTTAAATTGTGTATGTGCGTGTGTGTGCGTGTGTGCGTGTGTATGTGTGTGCATGTGCATGAGTGTGCGTGTGTATGCATGTGTGTGCATGGGTGCGTGTGTGTGTGCATGTGTGTGTGCATGTGAGCATGTGTGTGCGTGTGTGTGTGCGTGTGAACATGTGTGTGCGTGTGTGTGCGTGTGTATGGGTGTTTGTGCATGAACATGAGAGAGACTGCAGGTGACAAAGGAGGTGGGGCATAGGATCATTTGAAGCTGGAGTTGCAAATGGCTGTGACCCACCCAACATGTATGCTGGGACCTGAACTTGGGTTCTCTGCAAGAGCAGCCAGTGCTCTCCACTGCTGAGCCATCTCTTTAGCTTGTAGCTATATGTGCATCTTCTCTTGTCTTTTGTGACAAGAAAACATGTAACTGAACTTCGATGAAATTTCTTGCATATCCTTTATTGCAATATGAATAACCATTAGAAATAGTCTTCAGTTACAATGACTGCTTAGGTAGTAAGATGGCTGGCATTGTATGGGTCCTCAGCTTTGACTACACATTTATGATTTCAACATACGGTTGCACGCTTGCTTCTAAACAGTAATAGGTGAGTTGTGGCTTGAAATTAAATATATGTACTCTCGAAAGTTTTTGATTATAAGAGCAGTTCTGGTCAGGGTGAAATAAAACACTGTCAAGACGCTCTGGCCCTTGCTGCCCCTGTTGCCCAGTTGTATATTTAGTTCCTGGGATGTTATGAATGAGATGTGTGTATTCAAATTTCTGCAGAAATCAAAATGTGTTATTGGTATTGTTTTTTTAAAAAACTATAGTTCAATAAAATACCTTTTTTAAAGATTCATTTTATTTTTATTTATACGTATATGTGTGGGTATGTGCATGTGAGTACATGTGCCCAAAGAGGCCAGAAGAGGGTGTCAGATCCCCTGAATCTATGAGTTACCATGCTGGTGCTGGGGACCAAAGTCAGGTCCTCTGCAAGAGCAGCAAGTGTTTTTAAGAGCTGAGCCATCTCTCCAGCCCTGCCTCAGAATATCTTAAAATATTACAAATTTTTATCTTTGAATGAATATTGTAATTTTAGAAACACCTCCCAAGATTATTCCATCTTTATTGTCCTTAAAAATGTAAAAAATCTGTTTTTAAAAATATCACATTATATTTGCTATATTTGGAATGTAGTCAATATTAGTCATCTCAAAACATGACATTACATGACATTTTAAAATTTTTATTTGTTTTTCAAATACATCCTGGGTTCCAAGCTTTGGACCGACAGTGAATTATGTGGTTTAGAAAGAGAAAGTCAATATAAACAGGATAAGGCTAAAACTTGTGTGTGTGTGTGTGTGTGTGTGTGTGTGTGTGTGTGTGTGTGTGTGTGTGTGTGTGTGTGTGTGTGTGTGTGTGTGTGTGTGTGTGTGTGTGTGTGTGTGTGTGTGTGTGTGTGTGTGTGTGTGTGTGTGTGTGTGTGTGTGTGTGTGTGTGTGTGTGTGTGTGTGTGTGTGTGTGTGTGTGTGTGTGTGTGTGTGTGTGTGTGTGTGTGTGTGTGTGTGTGTGTGTGTGTGTGTGTGTGTGTGTGTGTGTGTGTGTGTGTGTGTGTGTGTGTGTGTGTGTGTGTGTGTGTGTGTGTGTGTGTATAAAGGTGTGCACAGGATTCTTCATGAATTATGGTCCATCTAGAGATGCTCTCAAGATTTAAAGATTTTAGAGATTTCCCAGCCCAGTTTTACTAGCGACAGACTGCTGAGCATGATGAATAGACACAGGTAACAAGCAGCTCTGCCATAACTATAGCTTGTATTTTAGGATAGTTGGTCTTTGATTATTATCATTTTTTAAAACATCTTTTAATTGAGATAAAATGACTGTCACAAGAGTTTTGTAAGGAAGATGTTTAAAAATGATATGCAGTCAGTATTTATCTGTGATTTTTCTTAAATAAGCATAAAATGTAACCTGATTTCCCTAGGTAGTTGGAAGAATTAGGGTCACAGGAATCATCATTGTTTTGGTTACACTATTTTCCTTACTATGTTTATCATAAAGCTACAAAAAGCTTTGACTTAATTGTACTATCCAGTGATCCGAATCATGTTTTAACAAGCTTCAGAGTCTATAAGAAAACCAATGATGCTTTTGTAACTCTTTTCACTTTATAATACTAACTCCTCTCAAGCCTATCAATTTTTGATAGTGAATGGATAAAAATATTGAGGATATTCAACTTTTTTTTGTAAGGAAATCTCACATTAAACAAGATTTCCAATCATGTTTGAAGCAAGCAGTACCAAGGACTTGCTTTGTCCTAAGTAGGAAGCATGTAAAGCCTTTCACTTGGTAGACTGAGCCCTCAGCAACCAGGCCACCTGAGCTGTGCCTGCAGCCTGTTCATCATACCACCAGCTCTGCTTCTGCATCCCAGGATGGAGCAAATCACTGGGCGGCAGCTCCCACGGTCGCTGTGCTCTTACAGACAGCACCAACCGGATCCCCACAGCTTGGACTGTGACACCAGCAACCTTTCTTCAGTCTTAGGAAGTTTTAAAATATTTTTAACATACGAATGGAAGCATTGCAGCAGACCAAGTACAGAGTCAATGGAACAAGCCCAGCATAGCAAAACAGAAATATTCACTCTATTTAGAAGTGCATGTGTGCATGGGCTGTCCTTTACTTGCAGATGATTCTCCAGAAACAGTACAGACTTACGTGATCTGGGTGAATTTGCAAACGTAGCCCTCACAGGTTACTCTTAGCTACCTTTCTGAGTCTTAAACAGGTATTGGATTGTAAAAGACTAGGTTTTTTTTTTTTTTCTGTTTGTTTTTGGTCTTTTTGAGACAGGGTCTCCCTGTAGCTCCAACTGGCCTGGAACTCACTATGTAGACCAGGCTGACCCCGAACTCATAGAGATCTGCCTGCCTCTGCCTCCCAAGTGCTGGGATTAAAGATGTGCACCACCACACCTGGCTAAGACTAGGTGTTTAAAAGAACTTTCCAACTGACAAAAACATGAGCAGATAAAAAATATCAAAAATTTTGCTTTAAATGTTTTAATTTTACAAAACTCTTAAAGAGGTGGGTTTGTGGGGGATATTATGTGTGTTGGGGTTACATGTGTACACGTGGGGGGGCAGCGAGAGGAAAACCGTGGGTGTCATTCCTTGGGTCCAGTCCACTTTTGCTCAAGACTAGTCTCTTAATGACCTGGAATTAGCCATGTTGCCAGTCTGGAGATGGAACTCATGCTTACAAGACCAGCGGTTTACAGACTGAGCAATCCTTCCAACCCTCTGGACTTATAGATCTTTTTAAAAATAATTAAAAAACTACAGTCTGATTATTTCTATTCCGTCTGTTTATTTTCAAGTTGTCTAATGCCACTTAAACCAAATATCTCCTTCAAGGTACATACTTTTCTTTTATCTCAAAACTTTGCATCACCTGAGAGATTCTCTTTAATCCCAGTATTGAATCCACACAGCCTGTGTTTCATTCATGAGCTCTAAAAGGCTATTGTATTGCTCCAAGGAGTATTGCCTTGAATCCATTATGGCAGTTCTAGAGCTGTTTAGTTTTCCTGCATGACCGTTGTTCTAGAATGAGCGAAATTATGGACTTCAAAGAGAGTTGTGTTTTTATATTATCAGTTGGAGCTGGCATTTTCCTAACAGTGCATGTGTAATACTTTGTGGACCTTAAGTAGTGAAGTAGGACCTGTTGAGAAAGGCCTGCTGGGGATGTTCAGGGAAGGACAACCACAAACAAGGACAACATTCAAATGAGCCCCAACGAGGACGTGACTGGGCTTCTCTGAGGAAGCTGGCCAGAAAGCCTCCAAAATGGCCCCCTACTTGTAAGAATGACTTTGATAAAATGGACAGACTCTTGCCTAATGACTTTTAATCTTACAACCCAAAAACTGCAAAGTCACTAAACCTTGTGCTCTTGTGACCTGGGCACCTGGGTGAATTCCTGGCAATCTCCCTTTGCGGCTCCATCTTAAGTTAGTGAATGAATCTGCATTTTCATTGAAAACAGTCAAGAGAGAGGAGAATTACTCGACCTTGTGTATGAGATATTTTAGGCTTAGGGATGAAAGGCAAGATTGTCTGATGAGATAAGGGTAGAATGAAGTTTGTAGTTCCCCAAAATTGATTCTGGTGGACAGATCTGGAATAAAGGTATTGGTGAGCCTGGACCCCACAGCACATTTCCAGGAGACGTCTGGGGGAATAGATCCCTCTGAGTTCAGGCCCACTCTTAAAACTAAAGTTACTAGTCAGGCTGCTTTATTCAAGCATAGCTGTAATGTGGCATATTAATGCCATACCTACATTTATTACTATAGTGAGAGAAATACATGAGAAAGAGTCTGCATGCTGATATGTTATAATTCCATAAGTACATGTCAGCAAAACACAAGAGTTGGAGGTTGCTTCGCTGTAAACAAATGATCTGTTTGGACTAATCAAAGTCACCATGGTGACAGGTGACAGGTGACAGGTCACAGGTGAAGTGCCCCTTTGGTGACCTTCGGCATGATGGAATTTCATGTTAGAAACATTGTGTGGCACTACTTACTGGCAGCCACTGCTTCTCTCATCCTCCATAACCAGGGGACCATAGAGGATGCTTAGTCCCTGATACAGCACTGTCACTCAGTGATTCTGCTGCTGAAAACAGAGAAAGTCTCTGTAAGCTGGCCGGCGACCCGTACAGCGGAGCAGAGACGCAGAAATAGTTTCTTCAGGCATTTCCTCAGTTGACAGCATGTGTCGACTGGCTGCTGTGCAGAGCTTTGCAGTCCAACTGCTCTGCTGTGTAAAACTATCTACTGCGCTCTGTGTGTGTGTGTGTGTGTGTGCACGTGTGTGTGTGTGTGCGTGTATGTGTGTGTGTGTGTGTAGGTGATTTCTAATATACTTTAAAACTCAGGGGCTGGGGAGACATCTCAGTGGTTAAAAGCACTTGTTGTGGGGCTGGAGAGTAGGCTCAGCTGTTAAGAACACTGGTTGTTCTTGCAGAGGACCCGGGTTTGAATCCCAGCACCCACATGGAAGCTAACAACTGTCTGTAACTCCAGTCCCAGGGGATCTGACAGCCTCTTCTGACCTCCATGGGTATTGCACAACATGGGTGCACTTACCTACATGCAGGCAATACACGCATACACATAAAATAAAAGTAATAAAATACTTTTTTAAAAAAGCACTTGCTGCTCTTGCAAAGGACCTCAGGTTCCCAGCACCCCCATGGTGGCTAACAAGCATTTATAACTCCAGTTTCAGGGAATTCAATTCCCTCTTCTGTCTTCAGTGGGTATTGGATACACACTTGCTGTACATACATGGATGCAGGCAAAAACTCATACATAGGAAAATATCCCTAAAAATACTCTTTAAAACATAAATACTTCACTTTCCAAAGTGCCAGAGTATAAACTGGTTTAAGATCAAAATCAAATAAGCAAAATGTTCTAACATGAAAAACTGACTTTAGGGACTGGTGTGGTGGCTCCTCGGGTAAATGTGCTTGTTGTCAATACTGAAAATCTGACTTTGATCTCTGAATCACACATGTGGAAGGAAAGAATCAACTTCTGTGAAGTTATCCTCTGACCCCCACACAAGTGCTATGGCAGACATACCTGTGCACATGTATGTGCATGTGGCCACACACACGGAATAAATAAATGTAAACAAAGAAGTAACTTCCTGTTCTTAGAAGTTGGGGACTTTACTAACTTGCATTTTTTCTTGAAAAATGAGATTGACTTTAAACATGTGATGATTATTTATAATAATTAATCCATCAAATTGAATCTTACTTATTCTTCTAATATAAACAAAATTTGCCATTTATACTTTTTTGAATATTAATGAATATTAGTAGTTAGAAACACTTTTGTAAGCTTTTCCAGGGTGAGGGTTCTAATATTTGTTCAAAAACCTTGGAAGTAGTTTGCTGATTAGCATCCTAAATCTAGGACTGAGGAATAGGGT
This sequence comes from Nannospalax galili, assembly GCF_000622305.1. Taxonomy (NCBI): domain Eukaryota; kingdom Metazoa; phylum Chordata; class Mammalia; order Rodentia; family Spalacidae; genus Nannospalax; species Nannospalax galili. Next base: position 1,621,787 of record NW_008340972.1, on the reverse strand, counting down.
TTAGGACTCACTTGCTGGAGTGTTACTTCTTCCAGAAAGGGCGATTTCTATTTCTTCCCTTTCTCCCTCTCTTTCTTCCTCTCTCTTTTTCTCTCTAATTATTTACATAGCCAAGATAAATGAAGGAGGAAGTCTCACCCTATATTAAAATGCAGTTGCGGTTCTGAGGTTAGAAGGCAAGCATCCTGACATACAGTTCTATTGTAATCCATTATCTGAAATGCTCAGTCATACACCATGCAATCATTCATGAAGTTACTGTTTTCATATTTTAAAAAAACACACCATGACCCTTCCCGCCTCTGACTAGAAACAGTGGATATATGCAAGATTTCCACTTTCCTCTGCTTGCGACAAAACAGTGGCTCTACAAAGCACACACTGTTCTTCTGAGGCGGTAAGAAAACCACAATCCTGGATACCTCATAACCCTTGCGGCCAACCCCTGCCTCCCTTCAAGTCAAATTCATTTACCCCCAGGGGCAATCTCCTATCGTACCTTCTCTACCTATGAACAACGGCCAGTAATTGCACATGTCCTGCACAGTCTGCAGGCAAAGGAACCCAGAGCTGTTTTTTCTTCCCCAGTTTACTGGGAAACCTGAGTTGAACACCTAATAACCATGCACTAGAGAAGAAAGATGCACAGTGGCTTTCAAAATGCTTCTGAAAACAGCTTTTCTGAACAGAACCAGGGACAGTAATTGAACATGGGCTCTGAATATGAAGCTTGAAGAACTCAAAATTAAAGACAGAAACTTCTTTTGTTATTGCACTGTAGCTTCCTAAACTAGACCTTATGCGAGCCTGAAAGGTCAGCGCCATAAGCCTCTGCCCTCTAAGCTGTGGCTGCCTTCAGATCTGTCTGTGAAGGAAAAGGAGGGAGGGGAAAATATTTGTCCTCCAATGGAATGAGATCTTAAGGCTTGGGACAGGCAGTCAGTCCTCTCTGGCCTCCTCTCGGGGATGGCCCAGGTCAATGGAGAAAAGAGGAGCCCGGAGAATCCATCCTTCATTCACCTCAGGGGCCACAGGTTAAAATCCATCCAGAAGCTGAAGCCCCAGTGTCTCAAAAAAAAAAAATTAAATAAATAATAAAAATGGGGATGGCCGAGGTCAATGGAGAAAAGAGGAGCCCAGAGAATCCATCCTTCATTCACCTCAGGTGTCACAGGTTAAAATCCATCCAGAAACTGAAGCCCCAGTGTCTCAAAAAAATAATAATAATAAAGGAGGAGCTTGCCTGTCTTCAAGCTCTGAGGCATGTTAATTATTTAAATTTTATTCCATCAGGGACTGGAGAGATTGCTCAGCAGTTAAAAGCATTGGCTGCTTTTGCAGAGGACCCAGGTCCAATTCCCAGCACCCACATGGTGGCTAACAGATATGTGACTTCAGTTCCAGGGGATGTGATGCCCTCTTCTGATTTCTGTGGGCATAGCATATGCAGGCATACACTCATATACATAAAATAAAAATAGTAAAATATTTAAAAAATTTTTCCTCATGGATGTTGGTTACTGAATTTGTTGATGAGAGCTCCTTCATTCACTACCCATCCACAGTAATCATAGCTGGTATATTGAGCAAATGTGAAATATTTTCAGAAAAAATATTTTCGGGAATTTTCCAAGCAGGCAGATCTGAATGACATAGAGGTGAAATATCTGAAGAAACAGGTGTTTTGCCTTTTTCTAGAATTCTTAGATGGGACGGGGTCTTAAGGGATACAGTCATTTTACACAATACCCCAAGTAGTTACTTAGACATGTATTGCTATTTGTACACTAACAATCTCAGGATGTTTTAAGTTTATATTTAGCATATGTTAAAGATATGAACTATAATCTGTAATCAAATATGTTAATACTGAGAAGCAAATATCTTGACATTCTCAAAATCAAATGGCAATAAACTACAGCTGTGGGGCTGGAGCGATGACTCAGCAGTGAAGAGTGCTGGGTGCTCTTACAGAGGACTTGGGTTTGACTCCCAGCACCCATATGGTGGCTGACAACTGACCTTAACTCCAGTTCCAGGGGAATCCAATGCCCTCTTCTGCCCTCTGTGGGCATTGCAGGACATGGGTGCACTTACATACATTCAGGCAATACACTCATACACATGAAATAAAACTAATAAGTTCCCGGGCATGGTAGCACATGCCTTTAGTCCCAGCACTCAGGAGGCAGAGGCAGGCAGATCTCCGGGAGTTCAAAGTCAGCCTAGTCTACATAGGGAGTTCCAGGCCACCTGGGGCTACAGGGAGACCCTGTCTCAAAAAGATTAACAATAAATAAATAGGGGCCGGAGAGATGGCTCAGCTGTTAAGAACTTGGCTGTTCTTGCAGAAGACCTGGGTTCAAATCCCAGCACCCACATGGCAGCTAACAACTGTCTGTAACTCCAGTTCCAGAGGATCCAACAGCCTCTTCTGTCCTCTGTGAGCATTGCACAACATGGGTGCACTCACATACATGCAGGCAATACACTCATACACATTAAATAAAAATATTCAAATCTTTAAAAATAAAACAGAAAGCCATGCACTGCTTACCATGCCCCGAGAAAGGGTATTTTATAAATAACCAGAAGGATTATTTGCTTCCATGCCTACAGGTAGAAACTAAATCTTCTCTTTGCTACTACAAGTTTAAGCTTCAGTATCCTTTGAAGTCTACTTGAAGATTTATTAGTAGTAACTACTGATTCAAATAGACGCAGTGCAGAAACGCCACCCTCACTGATTTAAAACCACCTCTTACTGTGCGTGTCTTACTTATCATTTCTGGTTCCAGTCGTAGATCATGAGCCTCTCCATCTCTGATATGTAGAAGATGGAGACCAGTTTATGAGATGTGGTTTCTAACCTTGCTGTAGATACATTCTGATATTTGAAATTAATCACTGAAGTTAAATAAAAGGAGGAGAGGTGAAGATAAAATGGGGATTATTCTGTTAAAACAACAACACAAATTCTCCTCCCCTTTGTTCTGTATGGCACAAGGAGAGCTTAGGAAGAGTAATGTACCCCAGCCCCAGCTGCAAAAACTGACCTGGACAGGTCATGAAACAGAGGGGTCAAGGGAGGCCATTTCATTACTGCTAACACTGATAAGTAGCAACTTCATTTCTGAACGTTTTAAATCAAAGTAATCAAACAGGTATTACCTTTTATTTCTCCAACATTCCCTGATCCCATAGCCAGAAGTTTCTCTTTCCAGTCCTTTGAGAGCAGCTTTTCAATACTGGGGGTCTCTAAGTGAAGGAAACACACACACACACGCACCCATAAGCAAATCAACATGACTATTTACAATGGGGCTTTTAAAAGTCTATCTGTTAAAAATAAGGCCATCCCTGTCCTGGCCCTAGTTCATAATGACTTCATCAACAAACTGATAACAGGGAGAGAAAAAAGAGTTGTATTTGGTCACCTGTTGTTTCAAAATCATTAGCTTTTTCCTCTTGCAGAACAAAGCCATCCTAATTCTTTATGACAATGGGCTTGCATAAACCTGAAGCTGATTGTTTTTCAATTTGGTGAGCAAATTCATGCTATAATGGATGGATGCCTGTCAATTTCAGGGTGTTAGTCTGCAGTCAAAAAATAATTATGTTGATAAAATGCAGAGTGAAAAAAAAGGCAAAGAATTAGCTCTTAAATCTGCTACATGTAATTACATCCCTCTGTGTGTTTACAATTCCATGTGCTTCATAATATGTGTTTAACATTGTGTGGTGGTAACTGCACTGTGGCAAGATTTGCCAGTACTGTGAACATTGAAAAAAAAGTTGACATAAAAGAAGCTTTTAAAAGATTGCAAAATCAAGTGAACTGAGTAATGTCTCTAATGGAAATCTACTATTTGCTTATTTCAGATTTCTATCACACTCTTTTCAAATGCCCTGTGTTGGGACAGGATACACACATTTTTAGAGAGCAAGGTCATACATTGCAGTCTGTGATCTGTTTCCTTAGATCACCTGGTTTCTGGCATCTCCTCTAAGAAGTTAAAAAGTATAAGTAAATATAACTGCCAAGGAAACTCACAGACATTAAACTCAGTTCCAAACAATGCAGTTGTATATTCTTGTCACCGTTTAGACGGGTCCACAATTACAATGCCTTTCAATCCTAAGATTAGCACTGCATTCGGTTAGAAAAGGGACTGGCTGAACGAAAGGATGTGTCCCCTTGTGCCGCATCTAAAAGACAATTCCAGACTTAATATCTGCTTGGGAGACACACCACCTTCCCCACATTGCTGTTGATGTGTATTTGTATTTGTTTAGGTGTCTCTTATCCCCTCGGAGGAAGAGAAAGGGAGGCCATGTTAACTCATCAAAGAGACCATCTATGCTAGACCATAGTGCTATTAGAAGCTGGCTTATTTTCCTCACAGTGAAATGTCCTTTAAGGGGACTCTCATCAGCTTTGTGTGATGTCTCTACTGTTTGAAGAGGCCCCATCTTACACCCATCGACTCTCAGAGTCTTGGGGTTTTCCATAGAGTCAAGGTTACATGTGGACTGTTTCTAAGATGTCAAAAACGGTAGATATCAAAATGGTGAAAGGTATTGGCTGTTTTCTGGAACCAAGACATATACAGGTATTTAAGCATTCACCATGTTAGATTTCCCCAGGAAAGGTGCAAAAAGTATCCCTTTACCCCTTGTCACCAAACGACCACATTCATTTTTCACATTTAAGGAAAAACATCCTAATGAACTTACTTTTAAATTTCCCTAACAGGGATCTTTTACCCTCATGCCACACTTTCTCCAACGACAGCAACTATTCTCTGAGTATAGCAAGAGTGTCGCCTCCTGTCACTGGGGTTCCCATTCTCTGACACTCTAAAAGTAAGTTTAAAACACTTTTGCAATGGGCTCCCAGTGCACACTGGGAGCAAAATCATTTCTTAAACCTTATCAGAGTAGTTCAAACGAAGAGCACTGTTTCTTTATCCAGAGCTCTGCAAAATAAATGCTCAAGTTCCATGAAAACAGGGCATGCCCAGTGTGTATTTGCAGGAGAGTGCTGTCAGTCATTAAAGCTAACAAACCTTTGCAAAGCAGGAATGCAGTGATAGAAGTCCATTGTGGACTGACAATGGCCCCGAACCTCCCTGCACCCAAAGCAGACCATTTTTACTTTTAAGGCTATTGTCTGGCAGGTCCCTGGCAAAGCCTCTCCCTTGAGGCTAGATGAAAAAGTCACTGTTGCTGCATAAAGGTACAGAACCCTTCTGTTTAAGTTGCAGAATTAAAGAAACAGCAGAGAGATTTGTGGACGCTGCAGAAATACTCCTGGCCTCTTTATTAACTAGAATAAAGATACAAAGATTCTGGACAGTTGTTTTAAGTACCCGATGCTTATCATACATAATAAAAGAAAATACTTTCTTTAAGAGTAAGTGGTTTAGAAAATGTAAAATCAGAACTATATCTAACTCTGGATTGTCATCTCTGAGGATTAATAGAGATGTTGATTTTTTGCAGTGAGAAGCAGACGTTAAATTCAAATATAAGTATTGAACTACCTGGGTCTCAGAAGTGTGCTAGATGGGTCCACATCTTGCCTCTCATTTAACCCACAATAATCAATAGAAGACCTGGAGGGCATTGTATTACATCTATAGTATAGATTATAAAAAAGACACACAGAGATGAGAAACGGACAAGTCTGAGGTTTTGCAAACATGAGTAGAGGGAAGCCTTGAATGTGTATTTCTTATTGGTAATTCTCTTATACACAAAGAAATAATGACAAAGGCTCCTGTTCTGAAGGCCACATGCCAAGTCTCTTTCAATTGGTGTCACAAGTTCTCACAGAAATTCCTCAAGTCTTGATGCATCTGTTTTGCTATTTAAGAAACCAAACGATGGAGACACAGGACTCATGCAATGTGAAGTTAAATTCTTACTACTGGCTCTCACAATTTTTACTATTTTCATTGCTCACATACCAGACACACACAGACATACACAGCACATGCCAAGTCTCTTTCAATTGGTGTCACAAGTTCTCACAGAAATTCCTCAAGTCTTGATGCATCTGTTTTGCTATTTAAGAAACCAAACGATGGAGACACAGGACTCATGCAATGTGAAGTTAAATTCTTACTACTGGCTCTCACAATTTTTACTATTTTCATTGCTCACATACCAGACACACACAGACATACACAGACACACAGACACAGACACACACATACACAACCCCCCCCACACACACACCCTCATCTCACCTGCAAAAGAATTCTGGATCATAGGAAAAATAATTAATTCTGCTAGATGGATGAAGCAAAATTTTGGAAGAATAAACTGAACTTTCCAGCATTATATGTATGTATAAGGATCAACAGAAAAGGATTGAAAGGCAAGTATTTTTAGGGTTCTTGCTATCAACAGAACATAATCCAATTATATGATTTTTGCCCTGTCAAATCTGGACAATTTATTTTCTTTATTTTTTAAAGTACTTTATTTATTATTTTTATTTTATGTGTATGAATGTATTGCCTGCATGTAGGTAAGTGCCCCCATGTCGTGCAATGCCTACAGAGGACAGAAAGGCTGTCGGATCCCCTGGAACTGGAGTTATGGACAGTTGTTAGCTTGGCCATGTGGGTGCTGGGATTCAAACCCAGGACTTCTGCAAGAACAACCAGTGCTCTTAACCGCTGAGCCATCTCTCTGGCCCCAGATCTGGACAATTTAATGAAAACTTATGAATGTGCAGCAGAAATATTCAATAAAATTATTCCTTTTACTTTTGAAGTAGATGGAATATTAGCGGAGTCCAAACAGTGTGGATTCTCAACCATCTTATGAAACCAGCTATCTGAACAGTTGTTCCAGGGCTGGAACAACATGCAAGGTCTTTACCCTGATCAGCTCTAGATATGAATTTATTTGTATCGTATTTTATTTTTTAACAATATTTTATTTATTATTTGTATCTTAAGTGTAGGAGTGTGTTGCCTGCATGTATGTGAGTGCACCCGTGTCGTGCAGTGCCTGCGGAGTAGTTCAGAAGAGGAGGGTATCAGATCGCCTAGAACTGGAGTTCACAACTGTTGGCCACCATGTGGGTGCTGGGAATCGAACCCAGGTCCTTTTGGAAGAGCAGTCAATGCTCTAGTTATAACTAATGAGCCATCTAACAGTCCTCTATATGAATTCTGTCACATAAAGTGCTTCCGCAAACTGATAGCGGGCATTCTGCCACCTGACACAGTTTCAATGGGTTCCTGTTAATAGTTCCTAAAACACTAAGAAATGATCTCTAGCCACAAGGACAGTGAAGATGCATTCCACAGCCCTTAACTTCTCAGAAGACAGTGAAACTCTCACAGATTCACCATTAGGAACGTAAAAGACAGAATGGCAAAGTCCCAATGTTTACAATACACCTGTTTCCTAAAGTGTGAATTCAATACAGTGAGATTTACAATGTTGTAATTACCGCTTTACTATTTATGGAGTAAAAAAGACATAGTAATTTCCTACTCAGTATTTCATTCTCTAAATTGATATTTATTTTAAAGACACACAATTGTGTTTTATGCTGTGAGCAGGGCTGGCACTTGCTTACAATATTTCAAGCTCAGTTCTTTTGTTTTCATGTTACATTGTGCCCTGGTTATTTATTTATTTTTGAGACAGGATCTCACTATGCAGACCAGGCTGGCCTTGAACTCACAGAGATCTGTCTGCCTCTGCCACTTAAGTACTGGGATAAAAGATGTGGCCATTCCTAGCAGGAGTTTTTAAAGTTTTTTTAAAAATCTAAACACTTAGAATTTCATTGTCCCAAAGCCCTGAAGTTTCACGGCTACCCTGAAAACTGGGAGGGGGGTCCCCCTAATAAAGTAAGTGCAGGAATCAACCTTGGCTCTGGCAGGGGGATTCAGCTTACAGAATGCTGTCAGATATGACACTTTTGACGGAGTAGATATAGTTATTCTGTCCCATTCTGTTAATGAGGAAACTAAGTTTTAATGACATGCTTTGCCTAACATCAACTAGTCCAAAGCACAATAGGTAGGATATGAAAACTGGTCCTCTTCATTTGAGGCTCTGTCTCTTTAGGAGAAAACTAAATGCATACATTTCAAAGGAGAATGAAGACAAGCCAAGGTCCATTAGACATAGAAGAAGTAGCTTTCTTTGGTCGCACATGAGGATGAGTCTGCTGAGATTAATTTCACTTCTTTCTGCATCAGGAGCCTTCAACATCCTAGCTTGCTCTTCCCATCCTGTAGGTGGGGATTGCTTCTTCATGTGACTGCCTATGTCATTCCCCACAAACGAATGCCCCCTGCCCCCCAAATGTGCCAGCTCTTGTTACAGCCACATCTTGCCTCTTTAGGGCCTGTTCATTCTATCTAACTCTCAGTCTGTCTCCCCTTTGGTACCAAACCCTCTTAAGACTGACTCCCTCAGCTGGAACAATGAGACTTGGAGACTCACGCCAACACACTGTAATTCTCCAGCAAGCTTCTGTGCCAAGAATTAAACCACATTCATGCCAGTGTAGTAGCTTTAGACACACCTCAGGTTTGTGTTCTCTGTGCACATAGGGCTTTTTATTTTTGCCTTAATCTCCCTTGAGCTGCTCTGGCGTTTGCTGAGAAATTGAATGAGCAAAAACTATGTATGTAAAATATTTGACATTTTAAACAAAGTGTCGTGAGTTGGGTCATACTGAGTTCACTACTGTTTGCACTTTAATTTTGTAGCTCAAACTGAACTGTGCTATTCCTGGCCTATTTTGGTGTGCCATCATTTTGGAAGGCACAATAAAAAGGTAAATTTCAGATAGGCCAATCATCTCTTAAATCAAGATGTAAATATACATGTAGATTCTTCACAATATGTTATGAATTTCGAATGTAAAAGAAATTTCTACATCATTGAGATGAACATTTCATGAAAGAAATTTATCAGACTAGTTGAAAAAATGACTTAGGGGTTTGAAAATAACACTAAAACAACATAAGCATTTTATTGTCATGCAAATCTAATTTATACTTAACAAACTTGGAATCTTTTACTACAAGAATTAGACATTTTTAGGTGCTAATAGATTGCCAAGCTTTCAGAGAGTTATGGATTATGCAGTATTTAAATATTACCAAGGAAATCAGAGTTGGGAGATGACTGTTTTTACTTAATATAACTTAAAACTAGTCTAGATCAAACTTTTCTTTTACACAGTGAAAATGATAAATTAGAAAGTTTAAATAACTTTCCAAAGTTCACAAATCTAATTAAATATAAAAGTAGGAATTAAAGGAAGGTTTTCAGCACAGTGATCTCGTCAGTTACCACATATCTGTACTGTAAATCTGTCCCCTTAATATTTCTGATGCTGTTATTGAACCCAAGGCCTTAGGCATATTAAACACACAAATTAACACTGAGGCATATCCACACCCTACCAGAGATTCTTTTAGTTAACAGCCAAACTTTTGAAAAATGAAATTTTAATCCTGCTTTATTTACTTTATTTAGTTGTTAATCATGTGAAGGTGATACTCTTAGAATTGCTACGATTACAATCTCTGTTAGGAGTAGATCTGTAATCTACTTCTGAGGGCTCTTGTCTGGCAGTCTCTTAAAACTGAAGAACAAATGCAAGTGAGTGCAATTACAATTCAGTATGTTGCTATTTAATTATTCAGGTAAGGACAATAAGTTTATTTTTGAGAAGATTGAGGGAAACCTGAAAGTGACATCAGGAAGTGCTCCACTCGTGGATAATAACATCATGGCTAGGCGATATTGGGGGCAATTATTAAGCAATTCTGGTAAGTAATAAGGACTTACATACCTGAAAAGTCATTTGTACACTTGAAACTAGAAGTCTGTCTAGCAATCGCTCAGTTCAGCACAGCAGCTGGGCTACCCCATAAGTCGAGTTCGTCTAGGAAATGGCAAAATGTTACCCCTATCTCCAAATACTACAGAAACACACTGGGAATTCCATAGCATTGGGAATTCATCAGCCCCATCTCTACATAATTATCCTCAAGTCATTTAAGTTCTGGAAATGTTTTTCTTTCTTGCTAAAATACTTGGTTCCACTTGAAAATTCATCGAACTTACTAACAGGAAGAAAAAAGGAGGAGGAGGAGGAGGAGGAGGAAACAACCTTTGACGGAGGCAAATTTTGAAACTGTAATGTATAGTCAGCTTGAGAGATAAGTAATACCCAAGTTACTTGTGATAAGCTTAATCTTTCTTAGCTGCACCAGCTGAAAT
>NW_008340972.1:1606686-1611293 GCF_000622305.1 Nannospalax galili | reverse complement strand
GTAAAGCCAGTTGATAGATACATGATAGATAGCTGGCTCTTCTTTTTTTAAAATTTGTTTTTATTAAGTTTTTTTTTTTCATACAGAATATCTCAAACAATCCGAATCATTTCCATAGCCCCATCCCCACCAGCACCCTCCCACAGTCCCCCACTAGAACCCACACACTCTGACCTGGGTAGCTGGCCCTTCTTTTTAAAGATTCCTTACTTTTATTTTTATCAGTGTGCATGTGTGTATGTCTTTGTGAATGTATACCACATGTGCAACATGTTTGGAGGCTGGAAGAGGACATTAGACCCTCTGGAGCTGGAGTTGCAGGCAGTTGTGAACTACCCCATCCGGGTGCCGGAAATCAAATTCAGGTCCACTGAAAGGATGGCAAGAGCTGCGGGTCACTGAGCCGTCTGTCCAGTCCTTTCTTGTTCTGCAATAGCTTTTTATGTGACCCAGGAGGACCTTGAACTCCTGACCTTCCTGCTTCCACTTGCCAAGTATTGTACTACAGACATGTCCTACTGCACTTGGTTGTCTTCTACACTGATATATCCATAATAAACAGGCTTAGTCTTGGAATAAGGGAATAAATAGTCACTTCATTCACCCTCCCACTCAAAAAATTACTTTAGTAGCTACTAGACATTTGCTTTAAGGTTGCTTCAAAGTTTAGATCCTACAGAAAATAGTGTAAGCTATCAGGCAGAACCACGTCAACAGTTTAGCATAAAGGTAATTCCTCAATACAAAAGCCCCTTTTCTTTTTACTGCTGGACGTCAAAACACAACGACTTAATGTCATGAAACCTGACTCCATCACTTGCCAGTTCATTGATCTGCAGCAAAAAACCAAACATTTCCTGCTTCTTTCCTGACTCACATGAAAATAGGAGAGCACATATATGTATACACAATTACATATGCACACACATACATTCACACACATATGTATACACACATACATTCACACATATATGTATACACACTTATACACACATATACATTTACACATATATGCATACACACTTTTACATGCACACACACACTCACACATATGTATACACACTTTTACATACACATACTTTCACACATATATGTATATACACTTATACATGCACACATGCAGTCACACACATATGCATACACACTTATACATACACACACATACATTCACACAAATATACATTCACACTTATACACACATACATTCACACATATATGCATACACACTTATACACACACATTCACACACATGCATACACACTTATACACACATTCACACATATGCATACACACTTATACACACATTCGTACATATGCATACACATACATTCACACGTGTATGCATATACACTTATAGATACACACACATACACATGTATGCACATATTCTGTGAAACTTAACTGATATGGGGCACCAGGACTGCATGTATAGTAATACTTACCATTGCTAACCAGTGTTGGAATTCAAGTCAGTAAAGATCAGAGAGAACTGCACACACACACACACACACACACACACACACATACATTCACACATATATGCATAGACACATATACACATCTATACATACATACATTCACATATATACATATATGCATACACACATACATATATACATGCACACATTCACACATAAATGCCTATACACATATATACATACACATATACACACATATATGCATACATATACACACATGCACAAACCATCTACACATACATATAGACATATACCCAGTCATACACACATGCATACATACATACATATACACACATACACACAAAAATATATTCATATACACAAAAAGATACATTCACACACATGCATACATACACACACATACATATATTATGCACATACATACATACATACATACACAAGCACATACACAGAAACACATAACGCACACACAGCGATTTCACCCTCCTTGCCGTGGAAGCTGCCCGACCCGAGCATCACCAGCCCATTGCAGGTCCCTGCTCTAGCTGTGTCTATGTCAGATAAGGACGGTGACTCTTCTCAGTCCTCTGGGATGAGGAAATGGCAGGCAGAACAGGGAAGGCACTCTTTCTGACAAGTTAATGCATGAGCTGTCCCAAGGAGCACAGACACACATGGCCTCACCAGTCAGTTTTCTACTCCCTTTGGGCAGTTGTCTTTGCAAAGGCTCTTTTGGGTGGCCAGCATTATTTAAAGGTTGTTGGCAAATAAGCGGACAGCACATAGCTGTGTAGAACTCTCCCCTGAGATCCTTCAACAACAGCAATGGTTATTATTCTTATTTATTAGCACTCTAACCCGTCATCAGCCATCATAGCTAACTTCCCCCAGTCTTACCCTTCCCACAGAGCAAAACCATCTTAATTTTTAAATAAGGATAGGGGAGCACGGCCCTGTTGTGCAAGGCTCTCTCAGGAAAGCATTGTCTGTTTGGAGCCAAATAATTTCCGATGCCCGCAAAGAGCAGGTAGAAACATTCGGGTCAAGGTCCAGAATTCAGGTTAGTTTCAGTGCAAAGGGCAGGCAGACAAGGAAGCCAGAGGGCTGCTAAGGAAGGAAGGCAGAAGCCACAAGCGACTCAAGGGAAAGCATGGGAAAGACAGTGAGGCAGCTCCACAGCAGCACTTCAAGGGAAGGACGCCTCTTCCCAAAGATCTCCTTCACCTTTTATATCTCACCTAGCAGATAACCAACCTTTTAAGCAACAATTATAATAATTCTTCCAGTTTTTCACTTTCTATGCATTCCACTTGATATAATAATTTCTACATTGTGTATGTAGGATAGGTTTAAAGAAAAATACGGTAGTAGTTATAGAATTATAATAAAAGGTATTTGAGAATCAGACATAGCTAAACTAATGAAGTTTTAACCAAAGGCTAAATCACCTAGTATACAAAATAAGGAAAAACTTGAGATAGCTTAGGCATCGAGGAACTTAGTAAAGGTGAGGCCGTGAAGACCTAACTCTGTACCTTATGCCTCATCAGACTTTTGGCTGAGATCAAGTGTAGATTATACACATTTATTGATGTATTTAAGACAAGAATCAACTCCGTATGTATTTGGATTATAAACAATGTGATTATCCAACTATAAATAGCACGTCCACATGATCATCCCTCCAGCTGGGTATCTAGAACACACTGTAATAGAAATTTAAAGACCCCATTTACAGAATTCTGTTGTTGCTCTACGTTGTAAAAATGGCTAGTAGAGAAAAGAAAGACAGAAAGTGTCTAAATAGAAAACCACTTCACATACATTAGAATAAAAGTCCAAGGCTTTAAAAATATGACAGAATGTTTTACCACTGGAAGTGAGAATTTAAGCACAGTCAGACGGGGGCTAAAGCACTACACATCCTGAATCTTCTCCATCACAACATATGTGAGCGAGCATTGCAGGCTCTGCCTGCCAGATGCCTGAACAGGCAGGAACAATAGAACTGACAGGATCCCTAGGACGCACTGGAGGTTGGGATGTGAAAGCAGTTGAACAATTGAGTTGAAGAGCTAGGTGTCATTCGGAGTATATTTGTATGTTTTAACACACAGGGTCAGGTTTGAAAAAAATGAGGAAAATGTTCTCTGATTGCTTAACATCATGCATCAAGATTTGCACATAGACTTCTCAACCAAAGAAGTCCATATGCCTTCACAACTTGTTATATCTGGTCTCTCATAACCTTTTAATGAATTTGGGAGTCTGTCGTTTTTAGAGTCATTTTAGATGACACAGTATCATAGCTTCGTTTCTAAAATAACATCGGATGCCTACAGTCTTAGACACAATCCCACTGAAAGGAAGAAACTTACAGTCTTGCTAGCTAACGAACCCTTTGACCTCATAGAATGTAGAAAAGAAAAAGCTTGCAAGGAGTTTCTTTAAAAATATTTTCATTTCCGAGGAGCAAGATAAAAAAATATAACAAGGAAAGAAACAATAAGAACCAAATGGAAATAAACAAGATAAAGAGGAGAAAAGCAATAGCGGGCTGTGGACTTTCCTTTTCTTCATCACCAAATCTGAGTGATAATTAAATACAAATTCAGTGGATAGAAAAGTTGTCATGTACAACCAATCTACGAATACTTAAACTGAAAGATCGAATGACTGGACACCATTGTTTTCTTAGGTTTTAATGTCTATATGTTTTCTTCTAGTCTCTTTCCTTTGCACAATCCACACATAATATTCATGTGTGTATGTGCACACACCACACACATACTCACACGACCAGGAAGCATCACACAACAGTCACTTATTTATCAACCATCTTAATTAGGTCTCACTGTGGCACTGTGGTGGGCACTAAGAGGTGGTTTCTGTATTTCAAGAAACTCACAGTCTCATGGGGAACAGTAAGATCATGGCTGGATGCAGCATCTTTACTGCAGTGACTACAGTGTCTCTCCATACAACTTCGTTCACTGACTCAGAATTAGAGACATGTCCCCCTTGAACCTCCCCACCCATGACTGGCAAACACACATGAGATTTCTTTGGAGCAGCATTACCAGAGGTGAGCATTCTTATGATTTAATATTTATCAGTCAGACCTGCTATGTACCACCTCCACCAGGGAATAATTTCAAAAAATAGGGT
>NW_008340972.1:1606014-1606509 GCF_000622305.1 Nannospalax galili | reverse complement strand
CAGATTTTCTTCATCATTGACGGTATTGCCAAGTGCTGAATAAAATGAAAGTGGGTACTCTTAAAACTCAAAATTACAAGGCCACCAAAGATTTCAGTTTCGTATGTCTTGGTTGAGATCCAGGAATCTGAACTTTTCATCATTCACTTTGATAAATAAACACTGAATCAGAGTTTGAAAAATATGGACTAAAAACATCCCATTAAGACTTCGGAAACTTGAATAGAAAACTCTAGAGCTGGGTAAGAGTTGCAAGAGCAGAATACACTGATTCTTCAAAGGCAAAAGAATTATATTCATATCACAATGGCTGTTCAGTAATAATTACACAACGTGAACTGAAAATATCCAAACATCTTCTGATGCATTCCTATTTACATCCCCATGAAATGTAAATTTCAAACACAAAGGGGGAAAAAGTCATAGGAATATACAATAAAAAGTATCAAAATTTTCCATTATTTATTTTAATTATTACTTAGATAGGGAAATGAG
>NW_008340972.1:1596741-1605801 GCF_000622305.1 Nannospalax galili | reverse complement strand
TTAAATTGAATAGAGGCCAGAGGGAGAGGGTACAGATAGAGAAGGGGATTTAAATATCATCAAACTATGTTATATAAAAATCCCAAAATTTTGATAAAAATATAAAAATTAAAAAAAAAACATTTAAAAGTTTTAAATAAAGGATCATGAACCATGTAATCCTAAATTAGAAACTCAAACACATTTTATGTTATTCTTTGATATAACCCACCACACATGTAACAGATGCACAGAAGTTACATAAATGGCAAAGAGAGAAAAGAAATTCCTGGGATGCCATCCGGAAAACAAGGGTACATTCTCAGAATGGTGGAGAGATGACGCTGGGTGGGCTCAACGGCTAGTCAAAGAACATTTCTGATAATTCTGGTAAATCTGAGCTCAGTGAGAGCAATGAAGTCCCCTTCATTCAGAGAACACCCCGTGAAAATCCCTTGAGGACAGTGGGACCAAACTTATTAACCCAGACATCAGTTTGTGGCAGAAAATAAAACACTTGGTCTACACTCTCCTGAACATAACTGACATGGAATTCTGGGGGTCAGCACATTTAAATGACTGTTCTTCATTCATTCTTAAAAACATTCATTACTGACTTCAGGCAGATAATTTCTCCCATGGAATGACTGAAAGAAAGCCATGGGATGGCAACACTGGACAGTGCTCAGACCCGGGGAAGCAGAAGAGGGTGCTGTTGAAAGATCCTTTCCTCTCCCCTTCCCGCTTTCCAGAAGCTAATCTCTTAATCATTAAGTAAATGAAATAAGTCATAAAGACAATAATTTACTGATACAAATCACACAAATTTCTTTCATATGCATATATATTTAGTAGAACTCACATATAATAGTTACATATAATCTGGACTCCACTCCTCATAAATTCATCAAAGGAAAGGCTTAACATGCAATCACCACACTGTGAAGTAAATTCCTTTTTCCTAATGATTCCTTGTTTAACAGAATAAACTTTTGAGGAGCTGAATAGATGGTTCAGTGGTGAAGAGCACTGACTGCTTTGCAGAGTGTCCTGGTTTGGTTCCCCGTACCCAAATGGTAGCTAATAACCATCCATAACTCCAGTTCCAGAGGATCTGACAACCTCTTCTGGCCTTTAAGGGCATTACACAAATTGATTCCCTTATATACATGCAGGGAAAACACTCATACACATAAAAATAAGTCGACAAAATTTAAAAGGAAGAAATGAAAATTTTAAAAGAGAAAAATTATTTAAAATAGTCAAGGGATTTGGGTCAAATAAAAATTATCACATTACAAATTTATAATCTAGATGGGTGTTTCATTTCAGGATGGGCAAAAGCTCTAAAATGAAAAATCACCTGACCTTCTGTCCCAAGGGCAGAGGGTAACTTTTTACAATCTTGGGATGGTCAACTTTCCAGGCACGAAAACTTGTATTCCATGTGTCAGAAACTCAAAGGTGTCTACACCTCTGGGAATGTTCTCTGAAAGGGAGAGAATCTGCCAGGTCTTTTAGGGCAGTCTCTGGTACAGGGCCTGAGATGGCCTTCTTGTCTGAATATCACATAGAAGTCTAACCTAAGGTTTCAAGGACGTCTCTGCTCTCAGTTAAATGGGGAAAAAAAAAATCTTGAAATACTTCTAGAAGGACGACTCAGAGAAAGCATTGCTAGTAATTCAGTTAATTTAGAAAAATATACTTGGATCATTCTTACCAACCGTTCTAAAAGTAGAGCTTGGGATTTTCAGTCAGTTACAAGCATCTTAAACACCTTCAATGGTGTTACCTGTGTGTAAAAGGTAAAGTGCTAAAGGAGAGTGTGCTGGGACACCTGGGGAACTATAGAAGGAGGTCAATGAGTTCTGGGCCAGCCTGGGACACATAGTGAGTACAGGGCCAGCCTGGGCAACATAATAAGACCCTGTCTCAAAGAACAAAAACAAACAAAAAGGCAAACAGAAAAACAAATTGCACAAGGCAAATTTTTTAATATGAGAAACTTGGTATGATAAAAATAATATAATTCATCACAACCCAACTGATCACTTTATCTGTATTACTTGACAGGGCAGAACAACCCTGTAAGATACTTCACCATATATATAATGGCCTAGAATAAAACTGTGATTTCTAAAGAGAAGGAAGGAAACTCCACTGTTCCAAGGATACTACCAAAGAGTGGAAATTAGATGCTGATAAAATTGAGTTCCTTGAAACCATTTCTAAAGCGTCTAAATTCCCTTTGAGTACACATTCTAAAATCTAATGGGATTTCCTATTATAGAGATGTTGGCCTTTTATTTTAGTCTAGAATCACAAGTATAAAACTTGAGATATGGGTTTCTTTTCTCAGCAAATCATGTAGCCTCCAACACAGCATCCACAGAACTTTGAGCACCACAGAGCCCACTCCCCCAAAGACTAAGAATTCTGTGTGACTCAAGCTGCAGAGACACTCAAATGCAGCACGTTGAGAATTGGGATGGTTGATGTGAGCTTAGCTAAGTCTTGTTTTCATACAGATTTCAGCTTTTCTGTTACTGTTGTGATACAAATACTCAAACACAATGATCAAGTGAGCTTTCACAGCATGGAAGGGGCAAAATAGGAAAGAAAAAGTTTACTCCTTTCTGTGAGTTGTATTTAGGCAGCTCTCAATGGGGCTGCCACCAAATCCTTTAAGCACCAGCCTCTTCCCTTCATTAAACTAATGAAGCATCTTAGGAAGACTTTCTTCACCGGCAGCTCCAGGCTCTCCAGGTGGACACCTACGATCTTCTAAATTACAAAAGGTGACTGAGGGGAGACATCTGTTTGTCACATTCAACACTGTGTTATAAAATAAACGACAAAAAAACATTTGAGAGATTAAGATGATAAGATAGATTCTGAATTGTATTTTCTAAGGTTAATAGGGGCCGGTGTCATAACTCTGCCTTCTTATCTTTACAGATACAAATTCCTGTTTTCCCATCAGGGAGCCAGGGCCTCTGAATACCAACTGTGTGAAGTACAATACTTAGGAACAAACCAGTGCTAAGAGGTCCCTATCACACCATGACACTTGGTATCACTATATAATGCCTTTATGAAACCTAAATACATTAAGCTTGATTATAATCATTTTTTTTATAACATCACCTTCTTAGTAACTCTCACAACACCCGGCTCCCGGGAACATACTTATAATAAGATGGCCAGGTGTACTTTTTCATTAAAGACCTCTGCTGGAGTCTCTATAGTACTTTTTCCTCATATATTTCAAGCTAAATGTTCCCTCTGTTTTTATGTTTGCTGTACTATAGTCCTTTTTCAGTGATTAATTTTCTATTTCAAACTAATTTCCATATTTTCTTTTGTCCCTCTCCTGGTATCAGAACAATCTCCTGCATGTTCTCCTGTCTCATCTTCTCCCTCTCCAAACGTATCACTGTATTCTAGACCCCCCCAAACTGTTTGTACTCACATTTAGTCAAAAATATCTAGTAGCTCCCCACCCCCAACTTCCAACAGGAGGCACCTAGTTACAACCAAACCCCCCAAACCCAGAGTTTTTGTGACTGCTACTTAGGCTAGGGCTACTGGTATTATATGAGTTCAGCAGCCCCAACACACTGTGCCCCACTGGGTTAAACACTGGAGGGAGAGCAAGAGAGAGAGAGAGAGAGAGAGAGAGAGAGAGAGAGAGAGAGGCTTTATAAATTCTGAATGTGTAAGACAGATCAGGGGAGAATGGGGGCGGGCAGCAAAGAAACTGACCACATACACACACACACACACACACACACACACAATCTCAACAAACATTTGCATTTTGAAATGTGTGTGTGTGTTTATTATTACAATTTTCACTTTGTTTTCTAATTTACACGCTTTGGGGAAGCAGCCTAACCTGTGCCTGTTGGCATGCCGAAGTCACATACTAACTGACCATTGCCGGGAGCTGCTAAACCTCCAGAGAGGCACCTAACTGTCAAATTCTGCAAGCCTGTTCGAGATTCCATTAGGAAGTCTTCATTCTAAGAGGACTGGGCATTCCTTATCCCACACACTCCAATCAGAATTTTCAGGCATTTATTTTTGCAAGTTTACCAGGCTAGAATTGATGAGTGGTTGGTCTGCTGGCCCGAGTCCAGTGTGCTAAGCCTGAGTAGAGGGGTTCTTGCTTCCTAAAGCTAAATGCATAGGAGGTTTATGAACAGGCTCTGCCTTTTGTCCAAAATGGAGAAACTCAGGAAAATCAAGTCATCTCAGGACACAATTTTCCTAGGAAAAAAGGAGTAAAGCACACATGCTTTTCCCTGAAATCCTTTATTATTTTGTGAATTACATTACTTAAGCAATGTCTTCACACATGCTGAATTCTGGCTGGGAACAATCAAGGCTCAGGTGTTATCTATAGGTAGGTTTTATGTCATCCCTAAGTTTATTTATAACCCAGCCCTCCCCCACCCCCAAAAAAGGGCAGGGAGAAAAATAACAACTCCATATTAACTTACTCGGAGAAACACACAGTGAGGCCCCTTTCCCATTTCTTATATTTGTGTAGCTGCTAGACATTTTTTGCAAAGGAGGGGGCAGCAGCCAGGCTTGTACAACAAAAGGCCTACTGTCACAGAGCCAGCCTCAGACATGGTGGAAACCAGCCCACAGGAAAAGGCCTGGCTCCAGTGCTGGCCCCGGCCAGGACAGCCACTATATTCACTCAAATTGGCAACAGGTCTCAGTGTTCCTGGCTTTGAGCTGTGAACAAGGGTCGGGATTGAATAACCAATTATACAACCGCTGACTGAGTTTACCCAAGGTTTGCAAACTGCTATAATAGCCCAGTATTCAACCAACTGTTTTATCCTTTTCCAGATAGAGTGTCATATCTCCCCCTGTGCTCCATTTACATGCCACTTTACCACATACGTCCATTAAAAAGGTTAATGCGGTGTCACACTCAATGTCTAAATGAGGGGCTCTTCCCTCCCACTCGGCATTTCAGCAGACACCTTTCTCTTTCTTTCTGCAAGTTAGACCAAGTTTCTGTCAAGACTACAATCAGACTATGAAGGAACAGTAGCAAACTGCCAACAGTTTCCAAAATCCTCGCCACACTAATCGGCTCTTTTACCCCACCTTGGTGTATGAAGAACGTGACATTCTGCAGTTTGGTGATTCTTAGTAGCACCCAAATTTGAGGAGCTTTTATCAATCCATCCAGAAGTGTATTTGCTTCCTGTGCCAAAACGGGCATCTCTCTCAAAGTTCTAATTTCTGCCCCAAAATATTTCAACACCATCCTGTAGACAAATTGGTTGAAATTAAGATAAAACATAGAAATGGAATTTCAAGAGACTTTCCAAAATAGCTACAGAACGGTGGTTTTTGAACGAGTAACCCTAACCAAGAAACAGAATAAGGGAAATGGAAGTCTGTCAAACGGTTATGAAGGGGTTGTCGGTTTTTGATATCTTGATCTTTCACCGTTCATTTTATCCCATATTTGGTGTGAATAGGCGTGTTACAAGTAATCCTTTTCATTGAGGCAATTTAGCGCCAAAGTGATCAGAACAGATTCCTCACCTGCTCACTGAAAACTATTAAATACTGATGAAAGAATTTTAAGGCGGCATGGTATAATGGAAAGTCAGTTTATATTCATGAAAGGGAAAATAAATGAATATTGTTCAAATGTTCAAGCTACCCAGATAATGTATAGGCTCATTGTAACTCCTAATCAAAAACTCCCCTGGCATCCTTTGTATAAACAGGAAAATAAGACAAAGTAATTCCAAGAAAAACATGTTATTTGGAATCATTACAAGTCCCACATTAAAATTATATTGCAAAACTATGATAATCAGGATATTATGTATAAGAAGCAGATTAAGACAGATAGATAGTGGAAAAAAACAGAAAATCTCCAAATAAACTCAAGTGCACATGGTCTACTAAGGTGTGAATGGACAGAAGACATTGAAGAAAATATCAATAAATGTGCTTCGAAAATGGGATTTCCTTAAACAAGGTATTTGATTAGTTCTTTATCTTATACCAAACACTAAAATCAACTCAAAAGAACTAAAACCTAAATACATTGATCTCACGGACATTGACATTGGCAATGATTTCCTTAAAATCATACCAGAATCTCAAAAAAGCAAACAGGAGCAGACAGAATTACAGAAAACTAAAAAAGCTTGTGCATCCTAACTGGTAACTGAAAAAACTGATCAGGTAATCTACAGCATGGAAAATATGTCTGTGAACCAAACCTCATATCTAAGATTTTATAAAGACCCATGCACTTATCATCAAAACAAAACCAGATTGGGAAGTGGGTAAAGGTCAGGGCTGGCGATCTGGCTTAGTGTGTACAAGCACTGGCTGTTCTTGCAGAAGACCTGGGCTTGGTTCCCAGCACCCACAGGGTGGTTCACTCCTCTCTCTAATCCCAGTTCCAGGGTATCTGATGCCCTATTCTGCCCTTGATGGGAAGCACGCACATATGGAGCATGTACATAGATGCAAGCAAGCACTCATAAGTAAAATAAAAATAACAAAGCCTTTAAAAAAAAGAAGTGGGCAAAGGACATTAACATATTTCTCTAAAGATGAGATAACAATGAATCTCTGGTATAAGAAAAGATGCTCCATGTCCCACAACAGCGGCGAAACCCCAGACCTCTACGTGATTTCACCTTACAACCAAGAGCACGGTTATGACCAAAAGGTAAGGCATCACAGGTTCAGAAAGGCTGTGTTTCAGAGACCTAGTACATGACTGGGAGGGACACAGATCTGAGCAGCCGTTATGGACAACCACATGGTGATTTCAAAAGAAATTAGAAACAGAACTACCACAGGTCCCAATAATCCATTTTCATGGGAATAAAATCATGACCTCATAAAGATATCCACGGTCTAATATTTGTCACAACAACATTCAAAAATAGCTGTGCCTAGTTGCCCATCAAAAAACAAATGGTTAAAGGAATGATGGTGTGTGTATGTGTGTGTGTGTGTGTGTGTGTGTGTGTGTGTGTTTGTGTGTGTGTGTGCATATATTTCTTTTGCTGTGATAAAAGACCATGACCAGAAGCAATCTGGGGAAGAAAGAATTAATTTGGGCTTGCGGTTCTGCAGGGAGCGCTCGCAATGGAGGAAATGGCATGGCAGCCGACAGAGCAGAGGCTGAGAGGTCTCCTTTTCAACTACATCAGAAACCACAGAGCGATGAAGACCTGGGCAAGGCCCTGAACTCCCAAAGCCCACCCCCAGGGGTGACTTCCTGCAGGGAGCTGCACCTTCCAATGGCTCCTGAACACCTCAAACAGTCCGCCAGCCGGGACCAGGGGTTTAGCAGCAGACATGAGCCTCTGGGGGCATTTCTCGTTCAGACGATGTCATCCAATCTTACCTACGTGGCCGTTCTGCCACTTACCAGAGCACCTGTGGGCCTGGAGGACATTACTTTACATGGAAGAGGCCAGATGGAAAGCCAAGTACTGGGTACTCCCTTTCACATGTGGAAGCTAACAGAAAGTTGGCCTGAAAGTATTCTGTGACTGACTGGGTGTTGGGGAGAGGATGAGAGTTGTGCGGAAGGAAATGCTGATTTTTAGCGGTATGCACGATATGCATGTAGGGAGATATAACACTAAGCTCCTTTAACGTGCTAGCAAAACCAAATTTAAAATCTAAATGATTTCATGACCATGCAAGCAGACCTCAAGCAGTTCAAAGAATGGGAGTCCTCACAACAAAGCTTTTCTCTTTTTATGCACATCAACATTGGCAAAATTTTCTATGCTGGCACTTGGCCTAACTCTGATGGTGAATCTCCATTTATTGAGCATTTACTGTGCTTAGAGTTTTCAGTGCCTGGTGTTAGTACGTGTAACCCACAAGGTTGATATTAATAACTAAAATTCTGAGTTCTCCCTTGAGCTTCTGTGGTCTCATCCTTCCTAGCTGAAAGCTTTAAGTATGACTCTTTGATATGTTACACCTAAAAAAAGTAAATACTTCTAATATCTGGACATAAACCTATAGCTACAATAATTCATTCATGCAGGTCAATGGTGGCATCAGCAGAGAAACCAAAAGAAGTCAGATTCTACCCTGAAGAAGAGAATTCCTAATAGTCAAAACTGTCAGTAAACCCTGGGCAGCCCTCTTGTCTCTGAGCATTTACTAAGGGAGGGTTTGCTGATCTAACAGGCATGCTAGCAAATGAGAAGCTCAAAATGTAACCAGAAACATCATAGTGTTAGGGACAAAAGAATGCGACTGGGCTGCCATGGGCTGGTGGTTCATGGTTCTTACAGAAGGGAGAAAGAAGCAGTAGTCAGAGGACGTCTACCTCTCAATCTCCAGGGAGGTTACTTGGTGCCGTAGGCAGGTATTTAACCTGGGTTCACTTAGTTCCTGTTTACTGAAGCATGCTGTGGCTATCCAGAGAGATGCAAAATATGATGGCTGCATAGTGAGGGCTACCCCCACCCCAACACCAAACCAACAAACCCATTCAGGCCTCCCTGTTGCCCTTGTGAATTCAATGCTTAGGAGAGTCTCTTCCTTCTTAAGCAGCGTCCTAGATCCAGTGAGTCATACAGATGTTTCATATGCCTTCTTTACAAAGCAGATACATGCCTCTCCTTGGGTTGTACGTTGAACAATGGGTGAGAAACTGTCAATAAGTAAAACAGCAAAGGTCTGCAAAAATATGAAGAATTTTACTTCCAGTCTCCTTTGGTGTGTGTGCAAATGAGACTATTTCCCAGTCTGTACTAGCCCACAGAAGACAGACAAACTGCAAAACATTGTAGGCGCAAAGGGACAATTCTGTCTCCTCCCATCAGTTAAATAACTGCTCACTTAACAATAATAAAGAACATTGTTTTAGACCACATTAGGCATTGTTTCCTTCCTTATTCTGTATTTTTTGTGTACACCTATCTATCTATCATCATCTATCTATCTATCTATCTATCTATCTATATCATCTATCTATCATCTATCATCTATCTATCTATC
The DNA here is from genome assembly GCF_000622305.1 of Nannospalax galili. Taxonomy (NCBI): domain Eukaryota; kingdom Metazoa; phylum Chordata; class Mammalia; order Rodentia; family Spalacidae; genus Nannospalax; species Nannospalax galili. The sequence continues at coordinate 1,596,789 of NW_008340972.1, read as the reverse complement.
TATCTATGTATCTATCTATCTATCTATCTGTCTATCTATCTATCTATG
>NW_008340972.1:1535450-1595782 GCF_000622305.1 Nannospalax galili | reverse complement strand
TATGTACCTTTTCTTTCTTTCTATCTATCTATCTATCCATCCATTAATCCATCCATCCATCCATCATCTATCTATCTATCTATCTATCTATCATCTATCTAATCTATCATCTATCTATCTATCATCTATCTATCCATCTATCAATATCTATCTAATCTATCTATCTCTCATCTATCTATTTATCATCTGTCTATCTAATCTATCTATCTATCTACCTATCTATCTATCTCTCATCTATCTCTCATCTATCTATCTATCTATCATCTATCTATCTATCGTCTATCAATCATCTATCTATCTATCTATACATACATACATACATACATACATACATACATACACATACATATATGTATATATGTGTGTGTATCTATCATCTATATCTTTCTATCTATCATCTATCTGTCATCTATCATCTATCTCTCATCTATCTCTCATCTATCTATCTATCTATCATCTATCTATTTATCTATCATCTATCTATTTATCTATCATCTATCTATCCATCACCTATCAATCATCATCTATCTATCATCTATCTATCTATCTATCTATCTATCTATCTATCTATCTATCTATCATCTATCAATCATCTATCAATCAGTCATCCATACACACACATACATATAGGCAGCAATACTTCAGATTAGGCAATTATTCAATCTCAGAATAACTTTATGAGGTAGGTATAATTATAATAATCTATTTTAGAGGAAACTGAGGCTTAGAATATTCATCCCAGTTTTCAAAGCCACTTCTGTGGAATTTCATTGGCTGCTCTCTAAACCAGAAACCGTATACTCTCTGACAATGAAGGTGTTAAAAATTTAAACACCTAAAATGCAATATTCCTTCTTGATGGTGATCTTTTGAGATATCTGGGTTTCTTGATGACTTGGGTTTAGAATGTAACCCAGACCTTTTACCAAAGCCCATGGTGTCCCTCGGACCTGTCCAGTGTTGATGTCCCCTGAGTGGTCTTGCATTATTTTTCCCATCATGCACTGGCCAATGTGATCATTTTTTATGCTCTACCTGCTTGCTGCCCTCAGTGCTCCTTTCTGTCACTCCCAGTTTATTTATTTATTTTTTCTGTTTAGGACCCTCCCCTCTGAAAACCTCATGCCTGGCACCTTCATTTATGTAAAATTTTAAATATATTTTTTTGAATTTCATACATGATGATTATATTTACATTATTCCCATTCCTCCTAGATTCCCTTCCAAACCATGCCATGCCCCCTACTCTCTCTAACTTTCTTGTCATTTTCTTTGAATATTGTTACATATACATACACGCATTTATAAAAATACATATATAAGATTCACTGAGTCTAATGTTCCTATATACGTGATGTTTAGGAATAACCACTCAGATTGTATAACCTTCTCAGGGAGCTCATCCCTGAGAAAACTGCCTCCCGCTCCCTCAGGATCCACTGACTTCCAGTAGTTCTTCATCTAGAAGTGGGACTCTGTGAATTTTCACCCATCAATGCTGGCATGTTCACTGGTTCTATCGTTATGTAAGTCTTGATAGTCTTCTGCACTGTGGCTAGTTCACGGGTAAGACTTCCTTGTCATGCCTAAAATGCAGCAGGTGTCCCGTTCCTCCGACTTGTACAGTCATCCTGCCCCAACTCCTACGATGTTCCCTGAGCTCTGGGTATAAAGGTTGCGTTGTGGATGTATCACATCGGGATTGGAACCTCACAGTCACTGTTCTCTGCAGTTTGAGCAGTTGTGGAACTGTTGGAGAAAGAAGCGTCCTTGAAGAGTGGTGTGTACCACACTTGTCTGTGGATACAGAGCTACTTATTTAAAATATAGTAAGACATTATGTTGGTCTAGGAAAGGCCAGAACCTACTTTTATTCACATCTTACTGCCTATTCTACTTTTTCAGAAAGTCCTACTTTGACTCATTGTCAAAAGCCAGTCAGTCCTTCTCTTGCATCCACCCAATTTCTATACAACCTCCTTCATTTTTGAAGCACAAAATTAGATTAATTTATTTTCTCCTTTTCTCCATTAAAATATAAGCTCTGGAACACCAGAAATGTGTCTGCATTTTTTTTTCTACGTACTTTAATTTCCTGAAACTGACTCTGGCATCTATGAGTCCTAACAAACATTTAACGGCGTGAACATATGCATTTCTGCTGAACTCTTAGAGACCTCCTTTGTTTTAAGACAATTCAAGTTTGCAGATGATTCTGAGGTTATTTTTGATGCTGGAAAGACCATCCTTTGAATTACCGATAATGAGAGAGTGGAAGATGGTAAATATGTTTACACAAGTTTCTTAATTACGTCCCACGGATGCTATACTTCAAAGGAGCTCTGAACACAGCAGTGCAAATCCTTGCTCCATCTAGTTAAATTATTAAGAGAGAAGGGGCTGGAGGGATGGCTCGGCAGTTAAGAGCACTGGCTGCTCTTGCAGAGGATGCAGGTTTGATTCCCAGCACCCACATGGTGGCTAACTACTGTCAGTAACTCCAGTTCCAGGGGATCTGATGCTATCTTTTGATCTCTGCGGACATTGCACTACACAGGTACATTTACATGCATGCATTTTTATATATATATATATATATATATATATATATATATATATATATGCCTTAGAAAGGAAGTCTGTTAAGAATGAGAATACTTTAAGAGGACGGGGACAGTGGCCATAAAATAGCTTCATTCTCTTAAACAACCCTCAACTCACATTTTCCTAATGTTGAATGAATTTAGCCTTTCTTGAAGCAGTAATCCTCAGAAAGGTATGATCAGTGCAACGGTGACCAAAAGATCTGCTTTATCCTCTCACATCTATAAAGATACACATAAAAACACACATAATTTTATTATACTTATTAAGCTTATAGTTACTTATATGAATTTTTGTCGTGTCTAAAAGACTGGCCAGAAGATCCCTTTTCATTCTTCTACTTTGGAGTCATATTACATAATTAGTTAATTCTTCTAAACACAACTATGATTATTTGGAAAAGAAATTCAAGTAAAAAGTTTGAGAAAAAATAGTAAATGAATGTGGGCAGACAATTCTGTTTGTCCTTGCCCTGAATGAGTTTATGCTGCACACGCTTGTACAGAGAGAGCTCAAGATAGAGATTGACGTTCCTCTCAATGGTCTCAGGTCCTGTCAGCTTCGTGTAGGTCGAGCATCTCCTTGTGATAGGAAGTAAGTTTTCACGTACTAGGAAACACCATCAACTACTGAAGAGTCAACCATAGAGGCATGTTGGGATGCTTTGAAGGACTGAGCAGATGACGACAAGAGATGATCTCTATGTCAAGTCCTGACTTCCAAGTACACTTCTGCCTTCTCCCTGACTTTAGAGTGGAAGCCCAGTTTACACATTACCCCTGAAACGACTACTATTTAATGTGCACATCTACTTTGATGTGAATGGCTATAGAGGAATAAATTATTTTTTCTAGCTGCTTCTTCCTAAAGAAGCTTTGGAGCCAAAGCAAGGATATCCACATTGGGGGTCTGTAGGAGAAAATGAGGTTCAAAGAGCCAAGATATAAAAGTTGAACACTTTTTCACATGAGTATTAGAACAGCAGCATCCCAAGAAGGGATGAGAAGAGAGAATCAGGGAAGGGGCAGGGAAGGTGACATGCCTGTCACATTAGATTCTGAAGGGCTATTTTCTATATCATAGAGTACATTACATGGTGTGAGGGCAGTAAGGGAAGGTGGGGATAGCAGAGAGGTTCTAAATACTGTCACCTTATATTGTATGAAAATCACAAAAATTCAATAATTGGTGTTTAAAGAAACAAATCACTAAGCAAACTTAAAGGACGCCCACGCATATAAGTCATGAAATGGACAGCAGAGGTCAGGACATCAAATCTAGAAAGGCGCAGGGAGTCAGACCTGGAGGGGTCCTGACTACCGCAAACTGGAAACCAGGGTTCCAGGGATATGAAGAGGGAATGGATACAGCCAGATTGGCAAATCCCCCTCCTTTAGCAGAATCTGGACCCAGAATATGACATGTGCAAATGAAGCTTCAGAGGCACAGACTTTCCTTGGCCTTTCCTACCCACCCATCTCCCCACATTTCCCCCACTTTATTAACATTTGAGTTCCTCCTGCCCAAGGCATGTCTTAGGAACAAGAACATCTTTCCCAAAGCTGGTGAACGAAACCTAAGGACTTTCTCTTATCTTCTCCAACTTTTGTTTTAAAAGTTGGCAGTAAATAAACTCTCTGACATCCATGTTTGATCGTAGGCCATCAGACTCAAGATCTAGAAATGGCCCTGTACATACTTGGAAGAAAGGTTACACAGGTGAGTCGAACAGGATCTAAAAGTCAGGCCTTGCTGGGCTCCTGGGCCCTCACTGCCACATCATACCCTTTTCGTTCTAATAACATTTCCACAAGGCTCTTCCTATTTACCTGAACCTGCCCAGGAAGGAGACAGGTCACCCTAGGTCTTTCGGTCTTGAGTTTGAGAGCTTCTGTATGACATGGACTGTGGTCAGTAAATTTGCTGTGCTTCTGCTAGCCTGGCCTGTGATGGCTATGGCTTTTCTGGGGGATAGGAAGGGATTACCCTCTCTGCCTTGAGCAGAGAGGGCTGCGATTGTCAAACTGGCCTGATACAGTGAGCTGGAGGAAGAAGCCTTGGCTTGTTGGTGGGGGGGAGGGGAGAGAGGGGGGGGAAATTATCCTAGAGCAGAAGTCTGAAAGCTAGGCCTTTAAGACAGAAACAAAGAGGACAGGAGACTGAGAACAAGGTTCCTGTAATGAAACGATGTAGTAAGAATACAATCCCAGTGAGTTCAAACACTGAAAACACAAAAATCAAAACAAACCCCTTATTATTTTGCTGCACAGGTAAGTAACTGCAGGGGAGAATTACTCAGCCCATGGCCAGTGCACACGGCTTCTCATCTCTACAGAAACTGCTTTCCAAAGAGGACGTTCTAGAATGGGCTTTAACCACTGTGTGTCCAGATATGACACAGTAATTTTCATAAGCTATCGTTTAGCAATAGTCACGTTGCAGGAGGTCTTAGCAAAAGCTAGTTTGCAAAGTGTTGATTTGGATTTTCCCGCTTCAACCATAACAACAAGTTGAAGAAAATTATTGCCAAGAAAAAACTGTGATTCCTGGCAACACACCAGAATCCAGTACAGTCACTTCATGTCACTTTGCCTGACTGGACTCAGTCAGACCCTTCTTGGACCCTCAAGTCTTTTCTCCACAGTAAGTGTGAGCAACTATATTCAAATGACAACATGAAAGTTAATAAATATGAATGTGTAAGTTGAAAAAGATCTTAGTTTGAGTATGTTTAATTAAAATCATGGGTTAGTGTGAAAATATTTGTGATTTTCATATGCATTCCTGTAACAGAGTCATAATACCAACGTAAGCTGCTTTTAGTCCATAGGATGAAGTCAAATTCTAATGGGTTAATCCAAAGGGTGTCATAAGTAAAAAGTACTAGCCTGACTTTAACTATATGGAAACCTACTAAGTCAGTTTTTTTTTCCTAGTAAATTCTATTGATCTCAAGGAGTATGAATGGCTGAGTGTTTATACACATGTGTGTGTTCATAAGTATGTGTGCCTATGTGAATGTGTGTGCATGAATGTGTATACACATGAGCACATGTGCATGTTTGACTGTTTATGTGAGTGTATGTACATGAATGTGTTTTCATGAGTGACTGTGTGTATGGAAGCATGTCTGTATATGTGAGTGTGTGTTCAATCGTGTGTTTGAGCATATCAGTATGTTCATGAGTATTTGTACATGAGTTGTGTGCACAAGTGTGCTTGTACACAAGAATGTGTAAATGTGTGAGCACATTTACATACCTGAAGCTCTGTACAAGGCCTTAACTGACCATCCATAGATATCACAACGATCTAAATAACTCTCCACAAATCAATATTTATTGTCTCGACAACAGCTTAAATAATTTTATATTTAATAAATAATTGACATTGTAATATTAGGATTGTCTGAAAAGGTTGAACTCTAGATATTTTATGCATTAAACAGAAGTAAAATGTCTAATAAATTTCAGGATTAAATCGAGTGCTGGCTAATCCCAAACTCTTAGGACGGCAGTAGAGTCCTTGCTTCTTAGTGTTTCAGAATCTTCCTGTTTGTAGACCACACATCACTCCAGAGGAAAGGGACTGCATGTCAAAGTGGGTCACCATCACCACACTTTGAACTGTAATGTCAGTATGTCTCAGACAACAAGTGACTGTTCTTGCCTAAGGATCTGGGTGTGTTCTCTCGTCTTCTTTTATCTTACGGCTGAAGTATGTGAAGGAAGGAAAACGTGAAAGTTAACTCGCTGATGCTGGTGTGTGTGTGTGTGTGTGTGTGTGTGTGTGTGTGCGTGTGCGTGTGCGCGTGTGCGTGTGTGTTAAAAATAGACAGGTGTGGTGGTGCGCTGCCTTTAATCCCAGCACTCAGGAGGAAATCTTCCAGGCCAGATGGTGCTATTGGGAGACCCTGCCTCAAAAAAGCCCAAACAACAACAACAAAACAGAAATAGAGAAAAAGAGACACATCAGGGTAGAATCACTCAAAATTGTTGAATGGGGCAGAAGGTTTTTATTTTGTGTGTATGTGTGTGCATGTGTGTGTGTTTTGCAACATTGGGTTTTGGGCTTAGGGCCACATACACTACTCATGAGCTGTACCACACAGCTAAAGTCTAAGGTTCTCTTCTGGCCTCCACATATGTTATCCATACACACACACACACACACACACACACACACACATATACACAAACACACACACTCTCACACACACATAATAAATAAAATATATTTTAAAAAATTCAGACGGCAGCAGTGATTAGAACATGGTACAAAACGGGAGCCAGGAGGAGACATTTACAAACTCAGACGACTTTCCTATGGCTGTGCTGGGAGCGGGTGTGTGATGAACACCAAGCCGGTTAATATGCCCACCAGATTGTGACAGAGTTGGGAAGATGCTATAAGCTAAGCTTCCATTTCACAAAATGGATAACATGTGAGGTAGACAGAGACATTTAGAGCCTTAGTCCAGAGGCAACAAGTTAGCACAGACAGGAAAGTGCTTGGTGGGACAACCCTGAGGACTGAGTTTGGAAGCCCTGCACCACATGGAAAGCCAAGTGTGGTGGTGCGCATATGCAATTTCAGAGCTGGGGGGTATGGAAAAGACATCCCTGGAACATGCTGGCAAGCCAGTCTACCCAAATTGGTGGGGTCCAGGTTCAGAGAGAAACCCTGTTTCAAAAACTAAGGGTCAGTGAGATGGCCCAGTGGGTAAATGTTCTTCCACCATGCCTAAGGACCTGAGTTCAATTGCTGGGGACCCTTACGGTATGAGAGAACTGACCCCCACAAATTGTCCTCTGACCTTCACATGCACACTGTGGAATGCACCTATCACAAAAGCTCACACAGCATGTACATGCACACATATTGCACACGTGCACATATACCATACACATAACCAAACAAAACAATCACAAACCAAGTCCAGGGTTTCAGGAGATGATGCCTAGGGACAGCGGGGAATGGTCAGCAACAGAGTGGCGAGTGAGAGACCACTGTGGACCTGAGCACACGAGCTGATGTACAGGGTGAGGAAGGTCTTCTGTCTCCTCATGAGACAGCAGAGCTAGTTTGGAGATGCCAGTTCCCAGATTTTCTATGCAGACTGATCAGAACAGTCCAGTAGTCAGTAACTTTCCCTAAACTCATCCCCAAGTGTTGTGTTCTGTGAAGAATGAGGCATCATGTGTCCCCTATTGGGAAGGGGGGAAAGCTATCAAAGGTAAGGTTTCTCACTAAGGAAGCAACAGCAAAGACCACCCAAATTTCTTTTCTTAATGTGTGTGATGGAGACATTTGCCATCAAGTTTCCATAGATGGTTCCCTTTATCTATTTCAAATCTGTTTTGGTCAACCAATCATTGGGCTAAAAAGCTTTCTTTTGTCTAACCCTTGTGTTATGACCTCACTAAGAAACTCTGCTACCACAGAGCTACAAAGAGTATGTAAATAAAGAGGCAGAGCCTGTGTGCACTGATTGCCTTTCACAGGACGGACAATTCCCCTTTTCCAAAACAAAAAGACAGATAATAGTTTAATTCCACCACCTACTGAACATTTCAAAACTAACCATAAAATGATGAAAAATAAGGACAGAAAAAAGTTTCAGGTGGAGTGTTAAAAGTGAAGAGAAAATTGTCAAAGAAAACTTAAAACTCCAAACATATTTGAATAGATATCGCTCTTCCTCTCTTCCCTCCCTCTCCCCTTCCTCTACCTTAGCCTCTGTCTGTTCATGGAAAAAACACAATGGCTCTTTCTTTAGTGAGAGGGTTATTTTAGTTACTCCTAAAACCAACACAGGATTAAGGAGAATTTGGAAAACAAAAGCTAAATCAAAGGCCAAATCCAGAAAATACTGTTCTTTAGGTAAAGCTAAGCTGTAACAGTGAGTCATGACCATTGTCAAACAGAAGACAGGAACTTGTTAAGGATAAATAAACTAATGGTCATTCAAGTTACAAAGACTGGGAGTGGAAGGGCCTGAATGTCCCTGACTGGGTGTGCAATAGTCACGCATATCCACCCAGCACCCTGAGACAAGCAACTCATGTGAAATGTCAAATCTGTTCTATTTCTGATAGCACGTTATGAGGTCTCCAGGTCTGTGTTCAGTATTCAACCCTGGGCAAAAGGTTGGAATAGACTGCTGAATCGCAGTGCTGAAAGTGTGTCATAAAGGAGGCAATTCAGCAATCATTTAGAATCTTACTGTTTGACTGTGTGTCCTTTCCAGGCAGGTAAAAATGCTTCCATGTTTTCTCCAGGGTCTTCGGGGTCAACACTTATTGGAAAAGCAAGAGTGTACCTGAGAGTCAAATGAGCAAAAACGGACAAACTCACAGATGTAGAGAGTTCAATGACACCAGGTTCTCCAGAAGTTGAAGATACTAACATATCTAAGCAGTGAGTGAGAAAGTTCTAGTCATCCAAATATTAGAGTAGGAGAATACGGGAAGCATCAGATGGTTGGATTGATGCACGAAAGTGGTAGGAAGGCATGTATGTTTATGTGATAGAAGCTTCAGGCAAAATGGCAAGGTGGGCAATCATTGTTGAAGACATATTAACTAGAAACAACTGTTTTCTGTTACCACACAGGCTGTCATTTCTCTTTTTATGACAGTCTCTTCATACCTCTCTAGATGTTCTGAAACCCATTGTGTCACCCAGGCTGGCCTCCAACTAATCCTCCTCCTGTCCTAGTAGGTGTGTTCCCTCTGGCTTGCCCAGCTACCTTTCTGACACAATCCAAGACCACCTTCAGAGGACAGCACTACCCATAGTAGGATGGGCCCTCCTACCTCAATTAGCACTCAGACAGTGCTAAGATTACAGGTGTCGGTCCCCACGCCTGGCATTGTCCTGTCATCTTCAATGCCATTACATGACACTCTACATGGATCGACTCTAGGAAGAGGAAATGCTAGTCTTGTCATAAGGACTGTGAGCGTTCTGAACTTTGCAATAATTATTCCTCTGGTTCAAGACTATAGTTTTACCTTCTATTCTAATATGACTTGGTGTCCTAAACATGGGAACTGAAAGACAGATGGATTTATTCTTCTTGTGCTGGTAAAATCAGATTTACACAATTATAAATTCTCTAAACACAAAGTTGATAAGCATTCTGATGCAAGGCACTGTGAGAGATTTGTTTCTTAAGAAAGCATGCAGGCATCCCTGTAAAATCAGAGACTATTTTTGACAATTGTATCTACGTCACTGCAAGAAAGTCACCCAGTTATGTTAGCTTGTGTTATATTTGTCACAGCCCACATCACCTGAAAGCTTAGTTCCTTTACTTGGTATCTGTGTCTATCTATGAGAATATAAGTTCTGTGAGAGGACAGACTTTGTCTACATTCCTAATTAATGCACCTCCAGTGTCTACAGCAGCATAGTTCACAGGAAAGAAACCTGCATTTTCTTATTGTCTTAGTTCATAGTATATTTACTCAAATATTATGAGAAATTGTTGAGCGAGATTTCGGTAATGTTCAATTGACGAATAATTCACTGTCAGGCTCCAAATAGGTCATTCTCACTCATCCTTCCAACAATCAATAAACTCAGAGAATCTGTCATGTACCAGACAAAGGACACATATCTGAAATTCAGCCATGAACAAATCAGGTACTCCTGACGGCCTTCATAGAATTTGTGGCCTAGAGAATGGCTACAGGAGAAAATAAAAGTAAATATTTGTGACCATTTTTATGCACTTTTAAACAAAACTAAATCAGATTTTAGTTGCTTAACAATTACTACCCCAAAATTCAAAAAAAATAAATCTTTAAGATAACTCAACTCCAGTTCCAGGGGAATCCGAAGCCCTCTTCTGACCTCCACGGCATTGCACAACACGGGTGTACTCACATACATGCAGGTAATATACTCATACACATAAAAATAAATAAATAATAAAATATTTTTTAAAAATATAACTCAACAAATTAAGCATATGTAATGCAATACCATGGTACCAAGTTGGACCAAGAACAGGAATGAGAGGACACTTGACATTGACCTAGCTCTTCCAACAATCATCCTGTGGGTGGATTGGAACAAATCATACCATCTCATAGGCCTGCAAGAAAAGGTTTGGATGAGAAGATGTTTCAAATGACATGGATGCATCTATGACTGAACTGGTTAGCACATGACATTTGTTTATAAACGGTAGTAAAATGGTATAATACTGTGTGAATGCACAGACTCCTTCAAATTATTGCTGGTGGTTCTATCGTGGAAGACTGTTACAACACTTTCTCTACAGAAACACAATATGTCACCTATTGGGTCAGTATCATACACTTTTTCCTTAGGTAGAATCAGAACAGGCAAGTGGTGTAACATACATTTATTTATTACTGATAACAAGCAGCATATAAAGGAAACTTCATGACATGACTGTTTCCCAGTCTGAGAGCTTTTATTGAGACTTCAGACGTGGGGACAGACTGGGAATTTGTGCTTTAGTGTTTAAACCTGGTCTTTAGAAGTCATGAAACAAAATCTCCTGGCTTAAATACCCAACTTTTCCAGTTCCATCAGTTTGTTGTTGTAGGATTGGGGTAAATGCTGAACTGGTGTCATGTCTGTTTAATCCAAACACTGACTTATTTTGGAAAAAATAACAAGTGGTTGGCTGGTACAAAATTAAATAAAGATATTTAATGAACAGACTAAATTATTACAAACATTTATGGAATTTTGATGTTCATACTTAAAGGTTACGTTTTTATATAATAACTTGTATTGCTATGAAAATTTTTCATCAAGAAAATAGAGACTAAGTAATTTTTGTTTTGCTTAATTTTGGTCAATTCTAAATTGCATGAGAGAATCTCATGGATAAATCTTTTATCTTCATAATAATGTTGCAGAGGACTATGAATTCCATAAATTGCTCCTAAAATATGGATTTTTACAGCTAGAAACCCATAACAGACACACACACACACACACACACACACACACACACACACACATACGCACATGCACACACACCAAATGTTTCAGGAGTATGCAAGGTACAGAGAAAACAATATATTGCCTGGACTTTTCTAAGACCATCCATATATACTTAGTTTCCGGATTTAAGCAAGAATAGATGAATTATCATTTTTTTCATAATGTTATTAAATGGTTCCAGGATTACAAACAGGAAAGGGCAACAGTGAAAATCTAAAAATGTTTCTAAATGATTTTTATTATTTGTGTGTTGTCTGTGTTTGAGTATGTGCACATGTGTACAGATGCCAAAAGAGGCCAGAATAGGGTGTCCCCGGAGCTAGAGTTATAGGCAGTTGTAAACAGCATGATCAGGGTCCTGGTGACTAAACTCCTATCCTCTGCAAGAGCAGTGAAGCTTCTTCACCTCCAAGCCATCTCTCCAGCATCAAGAAAAATTAAATAGTGGGCAAATCACACAATCTGAACTTCATTGAATTTAAATATATTTTTCCTAGTTATCAACTTTGTACATCGTATTTAAAAACATACCATTCTTTTTCCCTTGCTTACCCAATACTTTTTCCTTTTGCTGACCCAATTCACCTCCCAAGGACAATGAGGCCTCAGTCTAATGAGACAGAGATGTTCAGAAATCGCTGGTTTATGTCCTACCAGGTGGTATTTGCATCAGTTCAAAGACAACCTCCTAACTGACACCCTGAGATGGGGCTTCTACACTCACAGTACCAGGTGGTAGTGCTTCAAACTATTATGGAACATGACTTAAATCATTAACAAGAATTGTTTGAAACACATATGTTTTCTTCTCAGGAATGACAAGTACTATTTAGATGTCTATTGGTGATCAAGTAGTTTTAAGAGCATTATAGGAAGAGAATGCCATAAATGGGGGGAGGTGTGTTTTATTCACATTCAATGAACATCTTCTCAGGTGGCAAAGAGCCAGAAACGCAGTGACCTAGCAGGACACGAATACAGCTTCGTAGCAATGTGGAGTTATTTCTCTGGAAGAAATCTTATTAATAAGGAGGGCTGTCACTTTGGCACAAACCTGGAGTAACCTGGGCAGAGGGACCCTTACCTGGAGAATCATGAAGTCAGACTGGCCTATGGGCATGTCTGTGAGGCTTTTTTTTAACATGCTAATTAATGTAAGACGGCCCAGTTCACTCTGGGCAACCATCCTTGGGGAGGTGGGCTGGGGCTGTGAAAGAAGGTAGCTGTGTAGGCCCAAGGAAGCCAGCTAGCAGGCCGTCGTCCTTTCTTGGTTTTGGTTTCAAGCCTTGAATCACTGCCCTGGCTTCCTTTACGACAGACTATAAACCAAATAAACCCTTTCCTCCAAGTTGCATTTGGTCAGTGTTTTATCACAGCGACAGAAAGCGAGCTATTCCAACAATATCAAAGTGTGATAAGTCTATGAACAAAATGCATTTTAGCTAAGTACTCGGTATTGTTATTAATAATTATCTTAGCCGTTTTTCATCTGACTTACCATTAGGTAAGAATAAAAATAATCAAATATTTAAGAAAAATATTATGAAAGAAAATCTTATACACTGTGCCTATTATTTAGTTTAACATGTTTTTAACCTTTTTTTCCAACTAGTTAAGAAGATTCCTTTGATTTTAGTACTGATATGAAGGGTTCACTGTAATTGTAGTTTGAGAACCACTAACATAAACCACAGGCATACTTGCTATGAGACAGGACCAAACAGGCCACAAGAAACTTTCCTCCCATAGCTGGTTGGTCAGTTACACAGACTTAGGCAAATCTGAGAATTTCTTTAGGCCTTGTGTACTACAGTGAGAAGCACGGAAAACATATTAAAACAACGTCATCTATAGAAAATTTGTTTTAAAAAACTAAATATTTGGGCTGGTTAGATGGCTCAGTGGGTAAAAGATGCTCGCTGCTGGGCCTGACAAGGTGAGTGGTCCCTGGGACCCACACAATAGAAGGAGAGAACTGACACCAGCAAGTTGTGCTCTAACCCCCACATGTGCACTGTGGTACATGAGCACCCCCCCCAACGACTAACTTAATAAATACAATGTAATGAACAAGTTGAAAACCTAAATATTCATAGGGATAAACTAGAAAAAGGTTATCTCCGTAGAAGCATTTCATAAAAGTTATGACATAAAACCTTTTTAAAGTTTTAAATTAAAAATGGCATCACGAACATCAGAAAATCTCAAACTGAGCACCACTGTATTAGTCTTCTGTATGAAAGCCTATTTTAAGAAATATCAATGTGCTTTTAGCTTGCTGTTTTAAAGTCTATTCCTTCGTGGCTGTTTACAAACAAAACATTGCAAACCCACTAATTACAAAATAAACACAAATTTGCCACTTATGTTAAGCACAAGACAAAAATCAGAATTGGAAGTGTGAAAGTGTTACTTTAACTAATTCTAGCCCCAGGGGAGGAAGAAGTCTTTAAGAACTGAAAGTTTTCCTTGTCAGGTATTTTCATGTTGATTCAACTAGACTGAACGCCGCAGTAGACGCGGTGGTGAGTGTCGCTGTGAAGAGCCATCTATTCCATCTTGCCCAATCAGTTTGTAGGAGTCAGTCTCTGCCAACGAGCCCCCAAAGTTCCAGATTGATTGGAAATCAGAGTTTAATCTAGACATCTGTACCCTAAGCATATATTTAGTATATCTTTAATCAGTAACAGCAGAGACAGTAACCCCTTTAACGACACACTGCAGCTTCCAGGAGAGTGCGGATGCAAAGAGATCCAGGTGCTCAACTCAGCTGGTGGGGAGGCCAAGCTGGTGCTGGGGAAAACAGACATCCAGGGCAGCGGGGGGCCATGGGAGGCGATAGGGGCAGTGAGGACCGCTGGTGCTGTGCCTGTGCACATGCCCGCTGTCAGCTTTACCTTGAACACTAGTCAGAGTGTTCTGTAAAGTGTAAACTTTATTTCTGCCTTGCAAGTCGAGAAAGATATAACTTGCATGTATATGCATCTCTGTGTATGTGTGTGTGTGGGGGGGGTGTCACATGCCTGTTTGGACACAGAGATGCCCGGAGAGAACATCAAATATCTTATTCAATCACTCCCTACAATATCTATTTGATACATGACCTGGAGTGAGGCTGACAGTCAGAAAGGCCCAGAAATCCTCCTGTTTCCAGCACCAACAGTGGTTTAGTGAAAGGCACTCTCGAGGCCATGATCAATTTTTTACATAGGTGCTGGGGATTCCAACTTAGGTCCTTATGCATACACCACAAGCCTGCTCACCTACTGAACCGTCTCCCCAACTCAGCAATGCATCTTATTTTCTGATTGTCTTCATACCCCCGAGACCTAGAATGATGCCTTAGTTAAAAATCAGCACTCAGTAAATACTAATTGAATTAATAAGTAAAATTCCATCCATCAGTTAGGAGAGTGAACTAAATGCCTTAGAGAATTTTCAATCAGAGAAACTTAATTTAGAGCATGCTTAGCTTCTCCAAAGTTTCACGAGTGTCAAAGTGCAGCCATGCAGCATTAGCAGGACTTAGCATTAAGGTGCTTTTGAGTCTATAAAAAAAAAAATGGTTTTATCATCAATAAGGCATGAATAGAGAGTGAGAAGGCCATGAAGTCTTACTCCTCCTAAAAACGTCCAGGGTCGTTTTTAACAGGACACGTATGGGAAATTGGTGCTGAAAAATTACATAATACTGAGAGTTTATGTTGTCAGCAGGGTACAGTTTAGAGCCTGTGTCCCCTGGATGCTCGCCTCAATAGCTCGTAGTGGATCACACTCAAGGGTAGGTAAAAAAAACCTCTTCCATATTCATGGTTGAGAGAGTTATACATTTTCTTTGATCCATGGTTTGCAAGGAGGATGAACACAGCCATCTGAAATATATCTACATCAATTTAATTGTAATCAGAATTACACTCCTCACAAGCAACACCCATTGCTAACTTGGGAATTGAAAGTCCTCATTAACAGAACACGGTGTTGTGATACACAGCTCCATTGGAAAAATAACCCACAGTGCCTGCTAACCTCTAATCAATCAAAGATACTTCAATTCAGAACATATGTATGGCAAAGTCTAGAAACATCGATGCTTCTGATAAAGTGCAATAAGTTATGAATTTATGACACCATAACAAAGGCTCAATGATCATGCATGTCACAGATCAGTTTCAGAGAGGGGTTAGTGAGAAAAAGAGAAGCTGCCTCGGCATCAGCAGAATAGCTTGACAGAGTCAGAAAAAGAGGGACATTGCCCGAGTCTGTGAATGGGGGGTGGTGGCAACTTCCTTGATCGTTTATTATTTAAATCTGGAATCCCTGTAGCTATGTCATAGGCATGGCAAAAAATACTATGAAATGATAGTTAAACAAAAAGAGATAGTAGAAAGGGAAAAAGAATTAAGTCCTAGACATAAAAGGCAGCGATTAAGAAAGCATGATAAAATATAAAAAATGACATTAAAGTAAAATGAATCCAGAGGTCCAAACCACTGAGCATCACATCGAAACTTAGGGTCCCCCACACTTCTATTACATGGATTCTGTCATGCCTACCAGATGAAAACAAATTAGCTTTAGGTATGGCAAGAGTCTTTGTGATTCTGAAACCTGACTGGAGATTGTCCCATGAGTCCTCATTAATGGAACACTGGAGTTGATTTAGTGAACTACATTCTTGTAATAGCATATTTTTTAAGAATTTTTCTTTTAAAATTCTTCAGTGCAAACTAATATCTTGCCAAAGCATTGTTTAATAGAAGCAACTGCATCACCGTCTAAGAATGGAAATTAGGAAATCCTGCTTCACCCTCAGACGAAACTGAGGAACTTTTTAGAATGACTAGATTTAAGGTAATCAGATGCAAATATTCTATTTTGTTATTTTACTTTCGATAAGCTTGGCCTATCAGAAGCTTCAGATTTTTATTCAATTTGAAAAGAGCATGGGAAGTAGAGATTCTATTTACTGATCAGGCTGAGTCAGCAAAAAAATTACATTATTAATCAATAATCCAATGAACACTAATTGAATACAAATTGTAGTAGGTGTTAGTTCACCAGAAATAAAGAATTATATGCCAAGTACAAACAAGAATAGAGTAAGTAATCATATAGCTCGATTTTCAATCGGAGAAAAGCATAGGAGATAAAAAGTCAAGAAACGTTTATATAATATATAATATATATGGTATTCAGCTTAAGGGATTGTTTATGACCTGTGTGTAAAGTTTGTGAATCTTAAGATGGCAAAAATGTTACATAAGTGAAAATGTTGCCAAAAATCTTAAACAGATATCGTAAGTCTCCATAATAGAATGACAAAAAATCAGCGAAGGAATCCAGTTTTGAGGTATGATACCCAGTACACTGAACAGGAAGAGGAGGAGGAGGAAGAGGAAGAGGAGGAAGGGGAGAGGAGGAAGAGGAGGAGGAAGAGGAGAGAGGAAGAGGAGGAAGGGGGAGAGGAAGAAGAGGAGGAGGAAGAGGAGAGAGGAAGAGGAGGAAGGGGGAGAGGAAGAAGAGGAGGAGGAAGAGGAGAGAGGAAGAGGAGGAAGGGGGAGAGGAAGAAGAGGAGGAGGAAGAGGAGAGAGGAAGAGGAGGAAGGGGGAGAGGAAGAAGAGGAGGAGGAGGAAGAGAAGGAGGAAGAGAAGGAAGAGGAGGAGGAAGAGGAGGAGGAGGAAGAGAAAGAAGAGGCAGAGGAGGAAGTGAGAAGCTAAATTATAATATAATCCAAGGTCATGCATTTTCCTTTCTTAATTCTGATTCTTTATTTTAAACAAAATTTAAAACCAAATACATCAT
Source organism: Nannospalax galili (assembly GCF_000622305.1). Lineage (NCBI taxonomy): Eukaryota > Metazoa > Chordata > Mammalia > Rodentia > Spalacidae > Nannospalax > Nannospalax galili. The sequence continues at coordinate 1,578,385 of NW_008340972.1, read as the reverse complement.
GTTAACATTTTTCAAAGCTGTCTTGCTGTGTGTTTAACATATATATTAATTCCAACATCAATAACATTCCATAATATTGAAGGGACATGTGGGTTATTTTCACTACCTTTAAAAGCATTAACCTTTAAAGGACAGAGTGCAGCACATCTTTTGCAGTAAGAATATGAAGGAGAAGGTGAACCATTCCTCTGTTTTTATCCTTTTCATTATTTTTATTTTATGTATATGTGTGTATTGTCTGCATGTATGTAAGTACACACCTCTCATGCAATGCCCACGGAGGTCAGAAGACAGCGTCAGATCCCCTGGAACTGGAGTTACAGATGGTTATTAGAATTGAACCCCGGTCCTCTGCAAAAGCAGCCAGTGCTCTTAACCACTGTGTCATCTCTCCAGTCCCTTTATCCTCTGCTTTAAGGAGAATAAAATTTGTTTTAAATAAAAACATCATGGGCCTAGATTAGTAGCGATGACTCAAGGATTAAATGCTGATGTGAGACAGAGAGCTTTAAGCTGTTCCTGGGCCACATGCTATTGATCACAAGAAGCCTGGACAGAACTGCATCATGACAAATCTCACTACTCCTGGGAAAGCTTCCAGAAAGTGCAGAAGTAATGGGCTAGCTTTCCCTATGATTTATCTGTAACAGAATGAGACAGATGCCTGTCATTTCATACAACCTCCTCAAGTCTTAACTCCAAACACGTATGTTGCCAACTGTCTAAAATTATTACAGGCAAGTTTTATATGTGTGGTAGACTCAATAGTTTGCAAGCAGTTTGCATGGAGATTAATAGTTGCTTGACAGAGTGAGAGTTCATTTTGACTTTTATCACAGAGAGCATATTGTTAGAGTTTGCTCTTTTGACTTAGCAGCAATGACTATCAATCTTTTATTTTTCCTTATCCCATAAGCTTTAACATACATATATATGAAAAGGAAAACACATGGTTAGTGAGCTCTCTGGTTTTGGAACCCCTTTGGGGGTCTAGGAACACACCCCACGAGAACAGTTCATACAGTTTAGCTTTTCTGACTAGCGCATCTCAAGTACTAAGAAATAAGACAGTCTCATTTTTAAATTATCTCGTGTGAACCAATTACTTTCTTAGTAGTATACAAAAAAATTATTCACTTAGTCTCTGAAGATTCATTCCCTAGTCTGCTGCTATACCCTGAGTTACATCCTTCCATGTGCAGGATAATCAGTCAAGCAAATAAACTTCCAAGAGATCTAGAGAAGAAACCCGTATTTACAGACATGCCAAGTTCAATTTCAAGGTTTACAAGGAAATCACACGGAAAGGAAATGGAAGAGAAAAATCACAATTTTTGTTTGTTTGAATGTGGCTAATCGAATCCAATCTTCATCTGGATGTTATCGTCATATGTGTGAGAAGAAAAATAAGACAAAAAAAATAAGAGACAGGTAAATCTGAAATGTAACATAACTTTCAAAGGAAAATATAGCTGCACCTCAGCAAAATACACACTTCACTTTGATACAGAACCCAAGGGCTTGTTCTCAGGATGCACTGAGTGGCATCTGTCATGGGATGCTTTCTCTAAGTGTTCTTAGGAGAATGAACTGCAGAGCAAACCAATAACATCCCTTCATCTGTGCAGAGAGCATCAGGAGAGCAAACATGTACCTTCCGATTGGGGCGCGGTGTGACAGTCACTATGGAAATAACTATGAAACTGAAAAACAAATGTGTGAAATAGAACAAGATTCGCTTTCATTTTCTCCGTTTATGTGTTTTTTTAATTGCCAGAAGATATTATTTCTCATCACTTAAATACTTTTCCCTGTTTTTATGTGAATTTTATTATTTCACAATCCTTAGATGTTGCGTTTTCACAAAATAGGCATCGCCACATATTAAATATCGGGGAGATTGTAAGATAGGCATTGTTTTGGTGAAAGAAATAGTCTATCAATAACAGTATCGTACATTTAATAGGTAGCTCAATAAAAATTTTGTGATGCCAACTGTACATTCTCACATTAAATATTGTCACTGGCTTTTCTTCTTGGGGTTCTCCACATAGAGTCACAAATGCATGTAAAGTTCCATTAGCAACAATCTCCTCCTAAGAACCCAACATTTTCCACAAGTGACTTCCACTAACCCACACACCCCAACCTTGCTGCCATGTAAATTCATCCTGAATTTTTCTACTTGTGACCGTTCCCTGTTTCCTAAATATCTCAAATCGTGGTTTAGTCATAAATCAGCATATCCAAACTTGGAGTTTCCAACCCACCTACCAGTAATCTATACTTGCCAGCTGAAGAAAGGTGGCACTTTTTAAGAGGAAGTAGCTATTCCCCAGGGCATGCAAGGCCAGGAGACTCATACTGCATAATCAGAGATAGTTGCTGGGGTGTAGCTTACAGGAGTAGACTCTTAAGTCATATGTGTTCACATTCTGTGCTCTCGGGGACAGTCTGTTTAAAGAAAGTGTGCTTGATCATCCTGGTCTTACTGGAGAGAGAGCTGTGTATTTCACAGCATTTTGCTTGCAATGTTTGATGAGCCTGAAGTCAGAGTTATTTCGGGCACTTTACGACCACTATGTACAATGGAAAATTCAGGGAAAGCTGTTTATCCACCACCCGGTTCTGTGAGTACATGTCAAATATTAAAGTTTGGGCAAATTACATTACAAATTCGACCAATAGAAACCCTCTAAGATGATCAGATTTTGTAATTAGTCACCACTTAGAATACTTTATTTATATGAGACTCAAGCTCTTCTAAGTGGTGGCTGAGGTGGCACCTAGCATGTAGCTTACATTTACCGAGATAAGGAAGCTTAAATTGAGCTGGCCTTCACTGTCAAAGAGCAAATTCATAAGAGTTTATCTATTTCATATGCATCTCTCTTGTTAGTTAAAAAAGGTCTTTAGAAAGCATTAGTAGTTAAGACAGAGTAAAACTATGAAGTTATATCTTTCTTACGTTACTATCCAGTGAGATGAAACTTAAACATTTTACGTATGGATCTTTGTGTGTAAAGAGACAAAGTTGCATTAAGAATTTTGGATATAGGGCTGGAGAGAAGGCTCAGAGGTTAATAGCACTCACTGCTCTTGCAGAAGACCCAGAGTTGGATCCCAGCACCCATATGGTGCCTAACAACCATCTGTAACTACAGTTCCAGAGGGGGTCCACAGGCAGTGCAGAACACGGGTGCACTTACATAAATGCAGGCATAACAATATTACAAATAAAATAAAAAATAGTAAATAAGGTATTTTTTTAAATATAAAAGAACACACACATGCACGCGTGTGCGCACACACACACACACACACACACACATATTGTGTTGCAAGACCTTAGGAGAATGACTGGGGGTGCTGACAACACACTGGACAGTAACAGGGATGACAGAGTATTTGGGCTCCAGTGGGGAGGGGCTATGGGAGGGTGCCATTTGGGAAGTGGGTATATAGATGAATAAGACTGTCTGGGATGTTCTGTATGATACACACACACACACACACACACACACACACACAAATCAACAAATAAAAACATGACTTATATTCGAGGAGGAAGCATAAAAATTTATTTCATGTTAAGTAGTAGAGGTGAGAAACATTACCATTGAAATCCACCTGAAAACTTTATATCCTTACTCAGGTACCAAGGATCCAAGTGTAACTGACTGTGACTAGTAATAACCAGAGACATAGAGATTAGAGATGCATGTGCAAACATCTAAGTGTTAATAGCATTGAAAATGAGTCCTTTTGTAAGTAACAGCATATTTTAAAATGAAATGGAGATCTTTTATAAAGGTTAAAAACTCATTCAATTTTATGTCTTACAGGTTTATACTGAGTTCAATATTGTATAACTGTATTAATTCAACTGTGAACCTAAAAATTTACAGCCACTTTTGAAAGAGATGCATCTTTGCTCTGGAAATTGTTATTGAATATGTTAAATCTGTAATGAAATGCTTCTTCTAATCATGTGGTTATTAAATTTTTAAAAATCTCAAATAAAAAGAAAAGGTTGAGGGCTGGAGAGATGGTTCAGCAGTTAAGAACACTTGCTATTCTTCCAGAGGATGTGGATTCTATTCCCAGCACCCACATGGTGACTGGGGATCATCCATAACTCCATTTCCAGGATAACTGGCCTCTGTGGGGCACTGCACGCACATGGTGCACTTACATACATTCAGGCAGAAACACTCATACATATAAAGTAAAAAATAGTAAATAAAATATTTAAAAAGAAGCAGTTGAGGCTCTGTTCAGAGAAAGATAATATGAATTGGGATTCAGAAGAGAGAAAGAAAAGTCCAGGAAAGCCATCCCAAACTAGAGAAAACTGGAAATGATTCAGGTACGTTTTCTGCACTGGACAGAAAATAAAGATGAAATGGATGGAAGTCTTGGGGAAAGCACGGATCAAGAGCAGACTCAGTGCTGTGTAGGCGTCTGTAGGGCACCCACCTGTTCTGTAAACATCCCTCCCCACAGCTCGGACCATCCTCTGGCTGGGAGGCTGTTTGAATCTGAAATGTCCCCAGAAAGTCCTCATAAGGCAAGTGAAGGCAACTCACGTGCGCTGTTCTCGGTCAGTAAGAAGTCTTTAGGCAAAACTGGGTATTGTGCATGAAAACAGAGACCTTCATTAATGTGCTAAACCTGAGACTTTCCAGACTTAAGACTTTTGCTTTCATAGAACTCCCACTAAGATTACACTCATCTCCTACCTGTGGGTTTCTCTGAACTCAAAGTGAATAGATACATATATGTACTTTTTCTCAAGGATGCCTAGCTTTTTTGTGCGGGCGGTAGGGGGTGGGGAGCTTGTTTGTTTATTTTGGAGAAAAGGTTTCCTGGTGCTCAGCCTTGTCTTGACCTCTCTCTTCAGTCACGGATGACGTTCAGCTCCTCAGTTCTGGAGTGCCAGGTGGGCATCACCAGACCAGGTCTTAAAACTGCATTGGTGATGGAAGGCAGGGCTTGTGTATGTGAGGCAGGCACTCTACCAACTGAGCTACATCTCCATTCCTGCTTTCAAGAATAGAATATTTCTGAACCATCAACGACTCCAAGATTTAAAGTAAAACAAAAAACAAAAACAAAAACAAAACCCAAAAGATAGTTGCCACATAAGACATTTATTTAATTGGCATTTCGTAATGCCTGCTTTGTGCTACACATTCTGATCAGTCCTTGGGTTAGAGGTAGATTCTAGACTCAGTACATTAAGCAGTTTATAAAGACAATAACTCTTGAAGATGTCCATATTTGCCTAGAAGGAACAGTACCAAACATTTTGTGGTACCCAATTCTAAACAGTAACTTTTAAGCATGTAAATGTTTGAGAAGCACTAAACTAAAGGAAAACAAGCAAGATGCCTATGTAAACATTGAAACCATTCTGTATTTAGAAAAGCTATTAACTCTGCAATCTAAGAATGAAGTGTGCCTGGAAAATTCTTGAACTACCTCCCTTTCTCACTCATTTCTTCAATTGAGGACACATACTGTGTGAGAATAGGCAAAGCAAAGGTAGCACTGCAGAGGATAAGGTGCTGAGCTGAGTACACAAGGTGCTGAACTGAGTACATGAATCACATGCTTCTATATTACAGGTGTCTGGTGTAGCTACAGGAACAGAAGCCCGCCTGTGTCATAGGACATAACGATGGAACAAGACAGGCTTGGGTTAGGTAACAGGAGTTAAGGATGCCCTCTCTTTTAAGATTCTGTGCTTCCAACCCTGCCTTTGAAGGACTGCGAGTTTCTCCTTAAATTTTTGTGACCTACTACCAGTATCACATGACTTTCCTGTGAGGCATAATGGTTTCATGTGCTTCTTCCGTTCAACTAGTATGTATGGTGGCTACAGCTTCCTTCATTTTAGACAAACCCACAAAGATATCTATCCCTCCACACAGTCCTTCGCTGAAGTATTACAGAGACAGCAATCATGTCTCTGAAATGAAAGGAGAAATATATTGGAAAAATACTTAGAAAGGAATAAGTCTTTAGTATGGTAGTCTATCAAAGAGGCATTAATTGATACACTATTATTACAAGTTTATTTTAGTGACTATAAATTAAATATTTATGTACACATTCACTATTATCCACCTAATCACATATTCATACAAGTGCATTTATACGCACTCTACATATGGTCTCCTTAAGAAAACCCTTCTGAGAGTGACAGACTATAGGACCGTACTGGTGTTGGGAAGATACATTTTAAGTCCGGCTGTTCATCAGTTGTGAATAGGGACACCCCAACATTGCAGAGGATTCTTAACCATCGGGGCAGGCAGAACCTGCAAGCGATGACTGAGAAATATGAACACTATCCTGCCTTGTTTTCCTGGGAGGCTTAGAGGCTGAACCTCATTTATTTTAGCATTCTATTTGACAAACAGGATGCTGTGACTCCTACACGGTCATTTAATAAATGTGATAAGAAAATTTTCAACAATTTTACTGAAGGCATTTTGCATTCTATGCAATAAGACTGTCTATACTCTATTTCTGCAAGAGTACAGAAATACTTTGTATTTAGTCTTTTTTTTCCTCAGAGAAACATGACTGTTTCTACCCCATACTGAGTAGATAATAAAGCTGATTTATTTAAGTCTAAAGAAAAGTAGCTCTTCCTTTGCAAGTACAGTTAGTTTGGGGTCTTATGTAGCCTAGGCTGACCCTAACCTCAACATGTGGCTCAAGATGGCCTGAAACTCCCTCTGCTTCCTGAGCACTGGGATTACAGGTGTGTACCATTGTGACTAGCACAACACTTAATTTTCCATGGATTCAGTGGTGGTCAGGTCCCAAGAAACCCATTATAAACTAAAGATACCATAAGTCTAAAATGTGTCTATTGACTTGGGATTGTCTATAGTAGCTTGGGATTGGCAGAATGCTTGCCTAGCATGCATGAAGTCCTGGGTTGAATTCCCAGGGCCAAACAAAACTAGGTATGGTGGTGGATGCCTCACGAGGTGGAAGAAGGGATTTCCACATTATCTTCAGATACATAGGGAATCTGAGGCGCTGTCTTATAAAAGAAAAAAAGTGCATCTGGTATACCTAAGGTCCTGACTGCCTTAGCCTGGCAGCGTATGCACCAAATGTTGGCTGTTTAACATCATGATTGATAGACAGGAAGCTTCAGGCTGGGTGTCCTGGCCCAGTCTCTCTAGGGAACATCATACCACATATCAATAGCTCAGGGGTGAAATATCTAAGCTCAAAGTCTGAAGTGTGTTTTCTACTACGTAGCATGATCACACCATAAAAGTTGAAAAATCACAAGTCAGATCACTGTAAGCTGTTTGTCATCCCTTACTGCCATTTGAAACAGTATCTTTTCCATCAAAGAAGTTACAGTAAGAATCTCCCATATAAGTGCCAAGCCTCTCTCCAGGAGTTTTTAAAGTATTTTACATAGGTTAGAAAATGATTTCTAATCATCCAGCTGGTGTATTTTTAAGTACTATTTCTATAAAGTACAGAGGAGAAGCAGCTCAGGGGTAAGTCGCAGTGCTACACAATCCCGAGGCTGCTGGGTCTTACACTGTACATTGTATGTTTAGAGCTCTGTTGGGAGATTTGACCATGCATGTTCTCAAGTCAGTGTTATATACATGGAAAAGGTATCAAAAGATCAGTATGTGGTCTCCTCTTAAAACACAGATCTGAAGATTATATATCTATCGCTGTCTGTCTACCATCTGTTTATCATCTAGCTAGCTAGCTATCGTCTATCTATCATTTACCTACCTATCATCTATCTATCTATCTATCTATCTATCTATCTATCTATCTATCTATCTATCTATCTATCTATCTATCATCTGTTTATTATCTATAACCTTTATATACTCTATCAATCAACCTATCATCTATCAATCTGTCTTCTATCAATCTATATCTGTCAGCTACCTGTCATCGATCTTTCTGTCATCTATATTTATTAATGCATCTATCTTTCATCTATCTATCTATCTATCTATCAATCTAGCTAGCTATCTTTCATCTATCTATCCACTAGCATATGACACATGTGATAGATTTACCAAGTATCTCTTGCCATTGACCTCTTTTTTTAGGTTATTTAAACATTTTTGAGGAACAGATACTTCATGGAAAGTTCTGGAAAGAGATGCAGCAGAGATTTATCCTGTTTAGTTAGAAAAGTTAAATCATTATTTAAAATACTATGCCCCTTTCTGAACCTCAACTGTGCTCCTCAAAATTTACCTTTTTATGCCCCCTTTGGATCTCATTTATTTATTTATTATTTTTATTTTGTGAGTTGGAGTGTATTGCCTACATGTATGTGAGTGCACCTGTGTCATGCAATGCTACGGAGGTCAGAAGAGGGCTTCGGATTCCACTGGAACTGGAGTTAAGGACAGTTCATAGCTGCCATGTGGGGGCTGGGAATCAAACCTGGGTCCTCCGCAAGAGCAGTCAGTGCTCTTAACTGCTGAGCCATCTCTATAGGCCCTGGATCTCATTTTTAATAGAGCTGACACAAGTCTTGCCTTGTGGCTAACCTGGGACTTGGGTGGAGCCAGATGTGAGAGTGGCTTTTGTGATGTGGGGTAAAGCATGTGAGTGTGCCCCTGTGTATGTGCCTAAACTGTTCAAATAATCCAGGAAAAGAGAAAAAATGCTGAATGTGGGTTCTGTGGGAAGGAATGGCCAGGCAACAGAAGCTTTGCTGTGCATTTGGGGGTAAATTTCTAAAGGTTCACGCTAGACAATGAAGCTACAGTCTGGGCAGCCACCCTCGGGAAATGTGTATTTGCGTTCATTCACGTGTGCATGTGAAATATAAAATTATCTGTAGCGTGTGTATTGATTACCATTTTTCCCTTCCTGGAAAAAAAATCTTCAAAGAATATAACTTTCTGGTATTTAAATAACTGGGCTGTATTTAACTAATAAACTATAAAATACTCTGGAGTCTGGAGGCAAGGTCAAGACAGGGTGTAATTTAAGAGTCTGAACCCGCTTGATGTGTAACCATCATTCACCCACATAAAAGGGCGTTTGGAAAACCCCTAACTGTTACCTATTGATGCCTGATCATCTACCAAATCCTTTTCACTACAATTTACTTATGATGAATACTTTTCGTCTATGATGAATCCATGGTGTTTACAACTCAAATTGTACACAGTCACTTCATTCAAAGTTCTTCTGCCTACAATCTTGCCTGCAAACTGAATTCTTCCTTTCTTAGTGGTAAAAAGTGCAATGAGACATTGAAGAAAGCCCTGTGGGCTCCAGCCAGATGGCGATGGAGAAAAGCAGAGAGAGAAAGTGTAGCATTCTTCTAAAGGCTTGTGTGCATCCCTGGAGGATATGTTTCAGAGGGGAAAAACAAGGAAAAGGTACATTTGAATGAGCAGCCTGAGTTTCGTAAGTTAGCGGCAGTCAAAGGTCATACATTAATCATTCGATTGCATAGCTAACACGTAAAAATCGCATCATGGCGGGTAATGGCAGAGAAAGTTGCAGAACAGGAGGGCCAGGAGTATCCGTATTATCAGGGTGGAATTTTCATAAGTCAGTGTACCTTCCTAGGAAAGAGGTAGAAGGAAATTAAGTCTTGATTAAACTCTTAAACTGTGTCTTTTAAATGAAGAAGTATTGTGCAAAAGCATAAAAGTATAGAGTCCTGCAGTTTTCTCATAGAAGTAAATGAAAATACCCAAGGATATAGGAATATGACACTCACCATCCTCATTTACTGGAGTTACTGATGGGCGGGGGCGGGGGGCAAATTCACACACATTTCTACGTTGCAGGTTGGCATCCCTATTCCCTATTGGCAATTTGGGTAACCCCTTCAGAGGATGGTGTGGTAAGAATAGGAGGTGAGAATTGGCTAGGCAGTTAGGATAAAAAGACCCCAAAGAAATGTAGCCAGTTTCTTGGCTAAAAGTCAAAATGTCCTTGGGCCCGTTAGCAACGCACTCTGTTCCAAGGCCAAAAATGTCAAAAGTATTTGGGAGTTGTATCTAATCCTTAAAAGATTTTAGGGTTTCCTCTTCAGAGGGAGAATGTTGGAGGGGAGGGAGTGGGCATGGGTTTGATCAAAACACCTTATATGCATGTATGAAATTCTTAATAAGGTTTTTGTAAGAATCAATCAAGCAAACATATTCATATGTGGAAGAAGGGTAAAACCAAGCTTTAATGCCCAGATGGAGCCATTGTACTTTAAAAATTTAAAGCGAAAAAATAGTGATTATATAAACACACACACATATATATATATATATATATATATAAAATGTCAAAATGTGACTCTAACTTGAATATAACCTGAAAGTTTGACCAAATTCAAAGTGGCCTAAATTAACATTAAATGATTAATTAGTTAAAATGATATTGTTAGACCTAATATCCTTCTTGGGATGTTAATTAACTGAGCCCTTCAAGAAGAGATTATCAGAATAGGTAACAGACACAATTATATTTTTAAAATACATTGAAAAATGTCCATTTGTTCCTCAGGATCCTTTGGGCAGCGGTTCAGGGCTCTGCTCTGGAGTGTGAGGCTATTCACAAGTATGGGCAAGGAACACGTTATCCTGGAACCTAGGGGCCTGTGCGGCCAGATTACCAGATTCCTTAGGAAGTTAGGAAGCAATGATGAGACCATAGAGTCAGGCTGAAATGATCCCAAAAACAAGCTCCAGAGGCAAGAGGCTCCATGTCCCCATCTCATTCTGCCTTCATGGTTCAGGGTCAATACCTGAAGCATCTGAAAGTTTGCAACTATTGTGTAGACACATTAGTGTACCATGCTGGGCCATCGAAGTACCTCACGGCTCTGCTGCCTGGGGCCTTCAAAAACGTGCACTTCTCTCAGGAAGACTCACAGTCCTGACACAGGTCTTCAGCCCTCTGCACTCCAGCCCCACTTCCTGCCCTATGCATCCTCCCTTAGCCTCTATGCTCAGTGCATTTCATCCCTGTCACAATGGTCAACCTGTCTCCCAATGTGTCCAGTCCTTCCTACTCTCATTGCATAGCTAGAAAGGTCGTCCACCCCATGCAAGACTCTCTCAACTTATCCAATATTGTTTAGATGCGATTTTCTCCACCAGCAGACTTACAGATTAGTATCGTCCTATCCTTCCATTCTGCACCTTGTATCTAGTTCTCCCATATCATGGCTCATAGGCAAGATAATTCTCTTATTTTTTTTCATGAGTATAATGCCTGCATGCGTGTTAGTGTATCCATGTCATGCCCAAAGAGGTCAGAAGAAGGTGTCAGATTCCCCAAAACTGGAATTACAGATGGTTGTTAGCTGCCATGTGGGAGCTGGGAATCAAACATAGGTCCTCTGCAAGACCAGCTAGTGCTCTTACCACTGAGCCATCTCTCCAGTCCCTTATATTTTCTAACCTAACTTATTCTATAACAGATCCATAAATGCAAGGTTTCTACTGTGTGCGCTGAGACGCTTCCTGTACCTAAAATACTGGCCTGGCTCCAGTGAGGACCAGACACATTTACGATGAGTTTAATTTGGACCTAAGAAAGTGCCTGACTTGACACAAATACAGAACTCTTATCTTTCTCTTTATTATAGTGCAAAGATATGTACGTGCAAATATAGTCACACTGTGCATAACTATAGTAATTATACATGCGTGCATACATTTTACATACACATGTACGTGACAGAAATATGTCATTATTTCTTTCTGAAATGGCAATGGAGAAATAGAGTGAAAATAGAGGACGGCTTTGTGTGTGTGTGTATGTGTGTGTGTGTGTGTGGACATGAGATCGACATGCCAAAGACCTATCCTCACTCACATTTTTACTGTAGTACAACTCACTGTTACCAAGATAGGAATCAGTTAGTGTCCAATAACACATGAACAGGGGATGAGGTACGCATATTCATTCATTCAAAAGTATCATTTCGCCCTTTGCAACAACATGAGTGAGATTCATGTTATCCCTTATGTAGCACTGTCTTCTTGGACATAAAGGTTCCAGGAATAAAGGTTAAGGCTTTTCATGCATAGTATTTGTGCTAATGAATCTGATATTTTTATCACCAAACTGGTATTGAAATAACAGTGTGACAGAGACTGTCTGGTTTGATATCAGAAACTTTCCTATAGTAGCCTTAATTAAAATAATAATGTGTGATACGAGAAAATGATGAGGAGCTCGAAAAATCATCAGTGCGATGTTTCTCTTCAATAGTATAGCCGTCTTTTTTATTTTTGCTCTGTGAAACCCAGCAAGTTGGGGGGCGGTATGGTAGGTGTGGAATGGGTATGGTGTGTAAAAATTATTAAGCTGTTTTGTATGAAGTGCAGAAAAATTCAATAAAAATATACATTGAAACAAAAAATTTAAAAAGTCAATTCTTTATATGATAGGAGCTCATCTGGGTGTGATGATGCACACGTTTAATCTCAGCACTTGGGAGGCAGAGGGAGGTGGATTGCTATGAGATCAAGGCCAGCCTGGGGTGTTCTATGTAGCAAGTTCCAGGCCAGCTGGAGCTACATAGTGAGATGCTGTCTCAAAAACAACACCACCACAAAGGATAGGATCTCGTGTAGCTGTAGCTGGCTTCAACCTTGCTGTATGGTAGATGACCTTGAAGACATGTCCTTCTTCCTCCACTACAGAAGGGCCTGAATTAGAGATGCATGCCACAGTGCTGGCAGAGTAGTGAGCTCTTTCTAAAATGCTTAATATATATTGGAACAAGGACATTATAGGCACCTCTTATTTATAGACTACGAAAGGGAAAAACAGAGCACCCCGAAGCCACTTTAAGTAGAGATATATTATGATAGCAACCAGAGGATGCAGAAGGATAAAACACTTCAAACTGCAGATATTTTTACCAGGAGCTTTGCATTAGAAGTGTTCACGAACGAACAATAAATAGCTACTAATCTTATACCTAGGATAAGTCCAAGTTCCCTCAAATGACACTTTAATTTGGATTTATAACATATTCATTAAAGGAAATAGTTTTGATAAATTCATTTGAACAAAGCTCATCGAACAGAAAACTACAAAGTGTTCATGAACTATTATGGTCTACATGAAATTATGTAAAAGTAAGGATTAAAAACTTATTTTGGGAGCGATGAGGAGATGACTAGATGGGTAAAAGTGCTTGCCACCCCAGGCTGAAGGCCAGAGTTTGGATCCCAAAAATCTCAGTAAAAACAGACTGAGTAGCACAAGGCCCCATAATCCCAGAAAATCCTTGGGGGCAGATGGCAGACTGAGACAGGAGACTCTCCATCTCAAGGGCCCGTCAGCCTGGTTACACAGCAGTGAGCAGACCTTGTCTTAAACAAAGAAAGGTGATATCTGAAGTCCTGAACTCCACAGGCATGCCTTGGCATATCCATCTACATTCACAGGAACACACACACACACACACACACACACACACACACACACACACCACATACATATATATACAGAAAAGGCATTTGTTTTATCTATGGAGAGCTAAAGCTTGATATAATATACAATGCATTCCACAGTAACTAATAACCTAATTAACTCTGAGTATTCTAAAGATACTGAAACTAAGCATAAAATGCAAACTACACAAATAATAACCTCAAACAATTGTATGCTAGAAAATAATTGAAATATTCTCAGGCTAAGTTATAAGATGCCAGAATACTGGAGGGCATCATGATGCGTTCTACTTCTGCTGTCTGACACTGATAAAGCCTTCATGACACTGTGAACTATGCCCCCCAAACATAAGAATCCATAAAAGTTGCTAACAGACAATGAGCCGCTGTTTGGTGACTGTACGAAAGGAACAAACACAGTGTGAGATGGGAGAGAAGGAAAATCTGCAAATAAGCACCTATTAAACTTAATAGCTGACGCTTGCTTGTTACCTTTCTATAAAACAGGACTAGCTTTCCACATAAACACATTCTGAGCATGAAGGAGCCACCATTCTGGTCTGCGGATACAGATGGAGAGCAGAAAATGTTTTTCTTGCCGGTTGCTCTCACACCTGTCAGGTTAGATGCATCTCTAAAGTCAGACCTTTGAGCAGAGGGACTCTGCAGCTGGTCACGTGGCAGACTGCATGTCCAATCAAATCCAGCCGGACCACGGCAGGCATGCCACAGGATAAGCACATACTGTCCTCAGAGGTCCTTAAACAATGCCATTTTAGCCTTGATGACTCTTCCCGTATCTATGAAATAGGTCTCATTCTAATTTATGGGATTATCAGATTAAATATGACACTAATGCCAAGCATTAGGTCACCTGGAGCTGGTGTCAAAATGTTAACCTATCGAACAGCATGCCTCATTGCTATGAAAAAGCTCACCCAGAACTCAGCATACTTTAAGCAACCCTCCTGAAGGAATCAGTGTAGTTGTTACCCAGCAGTCTGATTTTAGTTTTGTCTTGTTTTTTTGAGACAGGTAACCAAGGAAGACCAGGAAGTCACTGTGCTCAGTAAGCTATCTCAAACTGGCCCTGACTTTGTGGAAATTCTCCTGCCTCAGCCTACTGAGTGCTGGGATCACAGGAGTTTGTTACCATACCATCCAACACTCCTGAGAGTTTTCTTTCCCAAAAAGCCATGAGGAGCTTTGCCGGGCACAGGGTGTCTTTTCCCTTTCTGTCTCTTGGGTCCTGGGCACTCTTGAAGTTCCCAAGCATACTGACAGCACATCAGCAGAATTCACTGGGTTGGACTAGCTGTTCATAATAGATGAGGGACCTGTTCTTAGGTAAGGAAGAAAGAGGAAGGAACTGGGATGTGGAGAAGGAGAACAGAAGGGGACATGGGAAAGATGAGCAGTGTAGCAGCGACTCTTAGATTTCCTTCTGACTTTCTATACCCACAGAGCCTACATATTTCAAGGTGGTAGTTCAAAGATGGTGGAAATTATCCGCATAAGCCCCTCGATGTCACATAAGACACAAAAAGATGAATCCAAAATGTCTCTGAAATGAATTCTGAAGAATAAACCTTAAATTTTAGTGATGGAAACATAGTCTTTTGATACAGCCAAATGTTTAGTTATAGCTTTACAGTATTTTAGCAAAATATGAATTTTTATATCTAGGAGTTTTTCCGTACTTTTGGATTATTTGTGCCAAAATTTATTTAAGCATAATTTTTCACTTAATTCATAACACGTGTGTTAAATTGCAGTACCTTTTCTATAAACTTCACCCTTCTTTCTAATTTCAGATGTTATTCACTGATAGATTTTATGCCTCGAAGAAACAAACCAAGTATTTCAGTCCACTGAACCGTTTTTCCAATCATCAATCACCACAGTGTAAAAAGCCTATGGAAAACTGATGCCGATAGTACTCAGGATTTGCCCATCAGTTATCAGAAGAAGAAAGCCCTGTTCTAGGAAAAACACGACACAACTGTAGAGTATGATTCAAATGATCAGATGTGGCACAAGCTATTGAGAAGATTCATTATCCTCCTTCGTTTAAAACACAATTTCGGCTTTCATCCATGAGTATAGAGTATATTGGTGCATTTTACTGTCACTGGGGCACACTTGAGAAACGACTTAAGGAAGGAAGAAGGACTTATTTTGCCCATAGTTTTGGGGCTGTCATCCTTCACCGTGTGGAAGGCACTATGGAGGAGAGCTGTTCAGGTCCTGACACACGGGAAACAGCAGAACAGCAACAGGAAGGGACCCAGACAGGACAAGGCAGGACACCGCCCCCAGCTCGGCGTACCTTCTCCAACCAGGCCTGTCTCCACAGGCCCACTACCTCTAAAACTTTACACAAAATTGGAGTCTACCAATTATCAATCCATTCTTTAAATCAGTGCCTTCTCTGTCCAACCTCCACATCACATCCTCAGCAGTTAAGAGCACTAAGTAAGAAGTAATGCCCAGAGGAGTACGTTACTAATTCTCTAGACATGTCTCAAATACATTTGGTTGACAATCAAGACCACCAACACCTATGAATATATGCTACATGACTTATACAAGAAACGCTAGTCATGAGATACCAACATTTGAGTCTTCTGACCCAAATCATGACATGGAAAATGTGGCTTGCTCTTGGAGTTAGTGAGAGTGATTTGTCAGTATGATTATCCTTCACTGTAAATCGAGAACGTTCCCCCAATTCCTCCGCAATCTTTATACTGTCAGAGATGTATGGGGAAGGAAATACCACCTGCATTGCTTATACAGAGGTTTTGTTTCTATGACACATGTCAGTGCAATCAGTATTGATCATCTTTCATGGGTTCATATATCACTTCATTAAAGGTAGAATTTGGCCCTCACTCTGCCTCACACATAACTTATGGTCTTGCTGCTGATGTTCCTGTGGTCTTATTCCTTTGCCATCTGGGTTCCGACAAGGTACCTAACTACTCACTTGTAATACAGAATCCCACTTCGGAACCTTGCAGTGTTAACCGCTTCTGTAACAGCCACTCCTCCACGCCCTTGACTACATTCCATCTTGGCCTTGTTCCTGTTCTTTCCTCCTCACTGTTCTGTCACTCTTCTGAAGGGAGCACAAGAATCTTTCCCTAAACGCAGCTGGCGCTCTCTCTCTCTCTCTCTCTCTCTCTCTCTCTCTCTCTCTCTCTCTCTCTCATTTTTCTACCACAGGAGATGGCTCAGTCTGTAAAGTACTTGTGATACAAGCATGGCTACCTGACTTTGGTTCCCCAGCACCCATACAAAATGCTAGGTGAAGTGAGGGTTTGGAGAGACGCTCAGCAGTTAAGAGCACTGGCTGCTCTTGCAGAGGACATGGGTTTGGTCCCCAGCACCCACATGGTGGCTAACAACCATCTGTAACTCCATTCCAGGGAATTTGATGCCCTCTTCTGACCTCCCTGGGCACTGCATACACTGGGGCACTTACATACATGCAGGCAATACATTAATACACATACTAAAATAAAATTAAATATAAAATGCTAGGTGAAGTGGGCTGTACAGTGAAGGCAGCCAGTCTAACAGAATAAGCAGGTCCTGAATCAGCAAGGGACCCTGCTTCAAAAACTATGGTGGAGAAGCACTGAGGGAGCCGCCTCACGTCAACCTCCGGCCTCAACATGCAAGGTCACACACGTGCATGTATACATGAACAGGCATAGGCATACACCACACATATCACACACACACAAGTTCTCTATCACAGTCTCTCCTATGCTAACTTCTTATCCAATGTCTGTCCAGCACCTCAGTCTGACCTGATGGTGCCACAGAATCACCGTGTCCAAAAGAGGAAGCCTTTACCTGCCCTGAAGAAGCCAGGTCCTGTTCCTAGGTCTTGTAACCCCTCAGAGCATTCTTAACTTGCAAGTTACACGGCATCTTTGTGAACTTGATATAATCTGTTACAGGGTCCCACTTCTATGTGTGAAATTCTTACTCTTTGTTCTATTTGAAAAGCCAAAACCCTTGTTTAGGTTTTGACTGCCTGTAATCTACTAATGAATCCCTTTACCTTTAATTTATAACTCTTTCATGAAATATTTAATACTAATTTGCCATCACCTGAACATTGTATTTATTTAGGAATACAAAAAGCAATGGCATAGTTCCTGCCCATAAGGGAACTACAATCTAGTGCAGAGCGATTAAATATCAGGTATCAATGGAGCTCTTTTAAAGATTTTCTTTTCTTTTTAATTATGTGTAGATGTGTGTCTATGTGTAGGTGAGTACATGTCAGTACAGTACCCTCAGAGGCTAGAAGAAGGTGTTAGATCCCCTGGAGCTGGAGTTACAGGAGGTTGTGAGCCACCTGATGTGGATGCTGGGAACTTAACTCAGGTCTCTGTAAAAGTACCATGTGTTCTTAACCACTGAGGCATCTCTCCAAGCACCATAGGTAGAACTTTTAAACATGTATAAATTCCAGCCAGAAGCCAGCACTTATAACCAGCTCAAGTAGAGAAAGAATTCTTGTAAGAACTTGTTTAGCTTGGTGTGGTAGAACATCTGAACATTATCCCAGAAAGTGAGGACATAAGAGCATCCATACCCACAGGTGGTACGGATCAGCAGCATGTGGCCAGTGTGAGTGACTGATCTGCTACACCCTCAGAGCTAGCTGTCTGATCAGGTATAGGAAGACAGTTACACATTCTATCTACTTAATACGCATCCATTTAGCAAATGTGATGGTTAATTCTGATCTTCACCTTGAGAGAATTTAGAATCACCTAGATGATGTACCCTTGGGCATGTCTGTGGGAGAGTTTCTCGCTGGGCAAACTGAAGTTGGAAAACCAACACTCATGTGAGCTGAACCATCCCAAGAATTAGTGTCCTGGGTTGAAGGAAGAGCAGAAATAAGCAAGCACCAGCATGCATCTCTGTTTCCTGTTCACAGATTCAATGTGACCAGCTGCCTCCCATGCCTGCTGCCACAGCTGGACAGACTCTTACCCATACCTGCCATGAAGGGCTGTAGTCCCCAGCTGTGACCAAAACAAATCCTTTCCTTTCTGAAGTTGCTTCACGTTGGGAATCTGGTCACAGCAATAAGAGAAGTGAATAAGCCCACAAATAACAATTTAATAAACTAAATCTATAATATTTTCCTATTAATAAATCGTAATTAGACAGCTTTCAAATCCTGAGGTCATGCGACTTAGTAAATGAACAAGCTTCTAGTATCAGCACGCTCCAAATTTCATGGAGGAGATAAGAGGCAGAAAAAAGTATTGAAAACACACATTTTATACAGTAGTGGCTTAAAATAAAGGCTAGATACTTTTGGTTGCCATGAAGTGGGGATAAGTGTCCCATGGCCTAAAGTGCCTCCTGCCTGGACTTCCATTTAAATACCAAGAAGAAAATAAAACTATGTCTCTGTGTAGAGGGAGGGTTTAGTAAACATTGAAGAAAATGGTTTCTAAGAACTGAAATGGAATCAGGTCACACACATCCACACAAACAGAAACACATCCACACACATACACAGATACACATAAACTCACATACACAGACACATGCACACAGGCAGGTACACACACACACACAGACACACACAGGATCTTCAACTCTAACCCTTTAAGTTACTTTGGTGTTTAGGCCTTTTTGAACCTGTTAAACCTAGATTAGGACTCTAATTTGATTTCTTTTTTCTCACTTTGCCCTGTATTTTTATAAACTAGCCTACAACACTCCCAGTGACACCTGATGCATTTTGCCTCTGTTCTTATTTCAACCATTAAACTATTCTCAACTTATTCCAACTGGTCCCCATCCTACTAGTGTCTTCTAATCTCTGACTGTTGGAACACCTACTTCATAAACTCTTCTTTTGTGACTTCATCTTGAAATGATCCAATTTCCTCTTGTCCAAGAACCCTCTGCCATTTTAATGGAAATCACCATTACCTGATATTTGACCTTCCCCTACCTACCTATGTAGATATTGGCATACTGAATAAAAATATTCATTTTGAGTATGCAACCTTCCAGGAGGCTGACATATCACTTCCTTTGTTCTCTGCCAGGTTACTCTTGTCAAATCTTGATGTTTAAAAGTATCTGTGGAATACATGCAAGAATGAATTTACTCATTTATTATTAAAAAATACATGTTTATACTTGCTCCATTACTTGAAACTGTGAGAAACAATATAAGATACTAGTCCAATCACTAGCTTTCTACTCAATATCCCTAAGATCAAGTCCTGATTTTCCAAAATTTCCTGGTAATTTATTCAGTCTATCTATACCCTAGTTCCCCATTGGTATGTGTGTGTGTGTGTGTGTGTGTGTGTGTGTGTGTATTTATGTGTACATATTGGTATATAGTTATAAAGACTACAAGTGACTCACAAGTAGGAGGTCCTATTTTCAATCTCCAGTGGCACTATAGAAAACATCAAAAGTCATACAATGCTTAGAACATGAGTCCTATGAGAAACGGTCCCTCAATAAATGTTATCAAGTACATGAAGAAGAAACATGTAGGTTCCTACCATCTTTCAAGCTGATCCAAACCACCTATCCCCGCTCCCTTCCATCTAAAGACAAAGGGGAAATTGTTTATGTATTTCACAGAAGCAGGACACAATGCATGAGGACTCTGATGGATGCAGGGTGGACCAATCCAAATAAAAACACGACGGATACAGACCAAGGTCATGATGGAAAACAAAGTCATGTTTATTGCTGGAGTTTAAATTTCAGTAGTCTTAAACATTTCTATATGCTGCAACCATTTCCTACACAGCTGGTAAGCTTCAGATTTAATATTTTGCTGAATGGTTTTACTTTCTGTGCAGATAAATTTGTCTGTGCAGGCAAATTCTGGAGTTTGCCATTTTAGTCAAATCATGGAACACTAAGTATATATTAATTTCCCAAGGTCCTAAAGGTTGAGGTAGAATAAACATACATACACACACACACACACACACACACACACACACACACAGTATAGTCTAAAACATACTGCTTCCATTTCTAGAATTTGGAATCGTCTAAGATTTAGATGACCAACTTAAGAAATCACTGTGTTTATCATGAAACCATGAATACGAAGTCAGAGATATTCCTTGCAATTCTTTTCTCTGCCTTGAGTATAATGACAGCCTTAAATGGTATATACTCTGGAACTCATCCTTTTCCAATCTCAGATTATTTTTTACCTTCCATTAACCTTCTGCAGTTCAGTAACATTTTGCCTTCTAGAGTCAGCCCTAACCACCTCAGCAACACTCCCCAAGGTGATGGTGAAGGAGCCCACGCTCTCTCCTCTACAACCTCCAGCCCTGCAATGGCCAAAGAAACCATGGCTGAAACACTGCTCCAGAGACATGTTGAACTCGAGCCTACATACAGCGAGCCTAGCCCAGAACAACTCTACTTAACAGTTCTTTTGATTTTTGGTCTCCAGCATCGGTATCAATGTAATACGCAAATCAAACTGAGGTACTATATAAAAATGCGTGCTCCTTCCAGTATAAGAAAGGTTAGGAAAAAAATCCACAGTAACATTTTATTTAGCAAATCACCGTATTTCTTGACTTTGTTTTTTAAGGATAATAATATAAAATAGTCACAATCTCAGTAACAATGGGATTATATGTAGCTTTCTAATCACGAGGTACTGAAAAGTTTTCATGCCTCCCATGGTTGAGGATCAGCATTTTGGCACAGGGTGAATCTATGACAAGGCAGGACTGACTTTAAGGAGGAAAAGGCCTGTGTGTACTTTTACTTTGTGATCTTGTTGTTCCTCATTTAATAAAGTTTCCTCACTTTTCTCTACTCCCAGCATCCACTTGGGCTAACTCTGGATTTCCAGACGAGCCACTGAAGTTTCCTTCATCAAGGTCAGAGTTCAACTAACATGGCTTGTTTCTCACTTATTCTTTAAAAATCAAAACAAGATTTGTTTTTATATTATGTGTATGAGTATTTTGTCAAGTATATTGAAGAACCCATAAATGCAATGCCTACAGAAGCCAGAAGAGGGCACTCCAGGACTCCCTGGAACAGGAGTTGCTAGCTGCCATGTGGGTGCTGGGATTCAAACCCAGGTCCTCTGCAAGAGCAGCCAGTGCTCTTAACCACCGAGCCATCTCTCCAGTCTCTTCTACCAATTCTTTGAGGGAGATATTTTTTCACTGATGACTTTGGGAATAAACCGACTGAACACATCTCCATGATTCTGCTCATCACATTTTTCATGCGACCCTCACCCTCTTAGCAATGCACTCTTTTCTATCCATCATCTTAGCTTTGCGTTTTCCATATAAAATGTTTGAATTCCATGAGTTGTCAATAAATCTGCCTATGTAAGTTGATTTTGCAGAAACTAAAGGCAAAATTAACCAGTAATAACTTCTTTTTTTTTTTTTTTTTTTTTTTTAAGTCTTTTTGAGACAGGATCTCCCTGTAGCCCCAGCTGTCCTGGAACTCACTATGTAGACCAGGCTGGCCTTGAACTCACAGAGATCTGCCTCACTCTGCCTCCTGAGAGCTGGACTGAAGGCGTGCGCCACCACGCCTGGCTTCATTAACCAGTAATAAATTCTTATTAGACTCACTGAAGATTTTTCATTTTAAGATCTTTTAGTTACAAATTAAATATTGATTTAAAAAGTTAACAGATCAAAATAAAACATTTATTTATACCTTATTATACCCAGTTTGAGATACATATTTAATCCTTAAATGTAGGTACAGTTATCATTTTTAAAAAAGATGTTTATCTCTCATGATTTAGCTCCTTAGCTCTTTGAACTACAATTATAAAGGACAGAAGTCTTCCCTGCTTCTGTGCCTTTTGAAAGTTCTGAGCCAATCAGTTTCCAGGCACTGTAACAAATACTCGATACAACCAACTTATGAAGAGGAAAGGTTTATTTCGGCTGGCAGATTCGGAGGTTTTAGTTCATCATCAGCTAGGATCACTACTTTGGGGCTTGTTAGGCGTAATGACAGCACCTTGTGGTAAGAATTAAAACATGACAAAAGTGTCTCATCATGGCCAGGACTCCAGAGAGAGAGAGAGAGAGAGAGAGAGAGAGAGAGAGAGAGGAAGAGGAGGGCTGGCTCCTTTCCTGTTTTCAAAGCTATGTACATCCACAGTGACAAGTGAACTGTGACAAGGCACACCTCAGAACGTGGTCCGCCTCCTAACAGTGCAAAGTAGGGGCTGAACCTTTACCACACTGGCCTTTGGGGAACATTCTGGATCCAACTCTGGCAGTTCTGATTCATCAATTTCATTCTAATATATCAATAAACACACAGCACTATATTTGCCAGTCCCTGACATTTAGACAGCGTCCAGTTTATCTAGAACAGTAACACCACATATTCCTGTGTATTCTGCCTTACACATATGAGATTATTCATGCTGTTGCCTCACAGAGGAATCACTGTATTTCAACTCTGCTAAGTATTAACAGTGCTATCATCCAACACCCTGAAACAAATGCAAATGATAACCCTCAGTTATTAAAGATGAACTAATTTTTACATACACATATCTAGTGTAACGTGTTCCTTTAAGATTGTATGTTTGTTCGGAGAATAAATGCAATTCAATCAGTATGGAAATCCAGGGACACGCATATTTGGGCTAGGCTAGTGTGTGCATTGTGCACATTGTGAAGATGTAACACACACATAAAGAGCTGCATGCTTGCATATGCACAAAAGATCTTCACAGAGATGAGCAAGAAAAATGTCTGAATTCTTCCAGAACAGCGCCTGGTTGTGTGGTAGAGAACAGAGGTCAAGGACAGGAGTTCAAAACAGGAATACTTTGCATTTCACCCTTTATTACAGTTTCATTATATACTCTGTGACTGTGATCACCTCTCAAAACATGAAGTTTCATTTTTATAAACGAAATGTGGAAAATATAATTACTTGAAAACAGGGTAGAGGACTCTTTAGTAAGGCAATGCCAGTTCAAGCCAGTTTCAAATAAATCTTTCAAAATGGCGTAAATTAGCCTGAAAGTTTTGTGACTGTGGTACATTTTATTGAAAACTGTTTTTGTTAATTACCTGATTATACTATTCTTAAATATAAGAAATTTAAATTCAATTTCAGAATCATCTCTTTGATTTTCTTTTTAGACATATATTTTTGTATCAAATCCTTAATGCCCCAACACACACACCCCTGCCCCTTATAATACGTAATGTTAGAATAAGAATGAAACACATTGGTTTCATGTGGTCAATTCAGTAGTAAATAAAATCATTTTTATTTTTTTAAAAGCTTCGTGACTGGGTATTTCAGTGGGCGTCAACGGTTTAAAAAAAAAAAACGAGGTTTGAGATTATTCTAGAACTGTCTCTTAGGATTTAAGTGTTCAACTGGAGAGAATCTAGCCTCAATCCAAATATTTCAAATGCAATATTTAGCTATATGTAGTTAATCTGCAAAATGTTAATCTGCAACCAAACATCTCAGAGTTTTTAGTGAAAGAAGAAAAGGGGCTGTTTCTGGAAACACAGGAGAGATCGTGAGCAGGTCATCCTGTCCTCAACCTCCTTCTTTTATGTTTTCCTGGTCAACTTCAATTAAATTCACTAAAAATAATGCAACACAACACGAGTTCAGACAGGAATAGTGTGTAGCAAAAGTCTTCTTCCTAATAGCTCAGACATGGCGTCAGGCTGTATGAGAATAGAGGATTTTTCTGATCATGTCCTACTTGCAGCATCACAATACGAGTCCCCTTTAAAAAAAAAAAAAAAACTCACAAATTGTTACCCTGGCATTTTCAGAGCAGTACAATGCAGGCTGATCTTGGCAACCTGTGAAAGTGCCCAGTCGAAAATTACTAACAGCTGGAGATGACAGTTGTTTTAACAGCTGAGCTGACAGGATTAATTTAAATGCACTGAAATCAAAAGTAGGTAACACCTGTTTCGTCTTCCAGGGCCATTCGACAAGGTAGGCCAAAGGAAAAGCCAAGCCAGGATTGTGTGCCTGTCTCTCCTAGAAGGACAGAGGGACTTCAGAGGAAATGTCACCTTGTTGATAGAGGTGGGGTTAGATTTTCGCAGCAGGGGGGATGCCCAGCCTTTATCAGTTTTTAACATCTGGTTCTTATAATATAAATCCTTCCCTGTTTCCGTCTCTGTCCAAGGTCTTTGACCCAAACCCAAGTGTAGATAAAGATCACCAGATTTCAAAGGTGTCGTTCCTCAGCACAGCATCTTTGGAACTCTCCTGGGTTAATTAATACATTCTCTTTGAGCTGCACAGCCACACAACAGAGGATTACCCCCCCCATTTCTCTCTTTTTATCTTTGCTTCCAAAATATATCATGTCATAGGAGGTTTTGCATTTCAAATGATTTCCAAAAACCGTATTTTGAGTTGGGTTTTGTGTAGTATGTTTGACAAAGTTAATCATTTTAATATGAAAATCATTTCTTCCAAAGAAATTCAAAATGATTTTCAAACTTGGGAATAGGGTGGTGAGGCAGAGCACTGTGGGCATTTTAAACAGGGCATATAAAATTAGGCTTATATATTCTTATGGAAACAGGTTCATTAATGAAGTAAAATAAAATATTTTGAAGCAGAAATGTTTATTTTGCTTCACTTCCAAAAATTAGTCTCTAAATTAACTTGAATATGAGGATTATTTTCTCATATACAAAAGAATAATTGAGTTTAAAATTATGAATTCTAATATCCAAAAATCAAAAAACATCTCATCAATATGTATTTCTCAAACATACTCATGGTACTTGCAGGTTATGCATACTGTATACAATGACTCGTTCCCATATTCTATTTTGCCACATTTCAAAGAAAACACATCTCTATTTTATGAAGCAGGAAAACAAATATTTTCAGGGTGAAGATTGCTTCTTTCTTATCCAGCTCTAGGTCTGGAAAACACAGAGCATGAGGTTTTCATGTTTATTTGATTCACAGCCAAAGTAAAGATATAGGACAATAATGGTGTCCTCTGTCCCACTGAGGTAAATAAGAGGTGCTTCAGCTGTTTTGATGAGCCAAAAATTTGGAATATTCAAAAACTCTCAGCTTTTAAAATGGTCAGGTCAAACTGAGGTACAATTAAAAGCATGATTTGTAAACACAGTTAATTTGGGGATATGGAATGATATCTTTTATGGAGAGTCCAACTTTTAGCCACACAGAACTTGCACTTTTACTATTTCATTACAATAGTTTCTGCATTAAAAATATATTTAAATGGCTCATCTATAATAAATCAGAATAGCCTATATTGTTTGGGGTATCAGACCCCATGCCTAACAACTGGAAGGGAGGTAACCCATTTCTGGCACTTGCTTATTTTTGGTGGTCTATGGCATCTTAGAGAGGTGTTATCTCCCTCTTACAGGGTACCTCCATTTGAACTTTTTATGCACACATATGTGTGTGTACATATAATGTAGAAGAGTCCAAGATAATAGGTTTCTATAGAGTTTTATCAAAGATCTTTAGTGTTACTTGTTTCTCCTGTTATCCCCTCTCCAGAAATTCTTCTTGAAATACCCTTATTTTAAAAGGAAATCTTTTGTTAAATTCAAAATAATATAAATCAAAAAAAAGTTTACACAACTCAAAACAGCAAGAAACCAATTGTAAACTGCCTTAAGCTTGCTTGTTTGCTAATGAAAAGACAAATTATAATTCTAGTCATTCTAAATAGGGGGAAAACACTTGAATTTCCAGGAAATTTGCAGTAAGAATAGGATAGGTCTAAATCTTAACGAAGAATTGAATCATTGTACATTGTAAAAGTCTCAGGGAGAAAATACTCTAAACTGAATTTGCTTGGCATTTAAAGTTCCTATAATTATAATTTTGATTATGAATTTAATTGGTATAATAAAAAATAGCTCTTAATGGTGTATATTCCTATTGTAATTAATCATCCACACGTACATGGATATTAGTGGCTGAGATTTGAATGCCTGATACCCAGCAATGAAGAAATACTCGTTAGAGCTGTGAACATCATACTTTTCTTCCAGCACTGAAGTTACAGCTGTGTCTGGGACTGTGACAGTGTCCTGATGCATGTTAGCTAGTTTGGGTCAAAATGTCCAGCAAGGAATGGTTCTTCATGGAAATATCTTTGAGCAATTTCCAAAGAGAAAACACAGATGGGGACCTCTTTTTTTCTTCAGGAAGAAATATTTATACTTTCAAAGACAATCTGTTCTATGATATTAGTTAATAGATTTCTCAAAAAAATTAAAACTTGAAATAACGGAAAAAGACCACAACCAAATCAAAGAGGAACTTTAAGGAAAATGAGTATTATGTTTACCTGAGATCTGCTTTTAGCACTGGTAGGAAGCGTTTACAGAGGAACGGCAATTTAAACACTATGCAGAGTTTGGAACTTGAACTATCAAACTCCCATTTTTGATGGGTAACTTTGTCTAAAAACATGAATATCATAGAGAAATATGGGCCCTCATAACATCTGCACTAGAATGCTTCTATTTGAAGCCTCTGTGTAAGGAAGGAAAAGGACAAGCCAGTCAGTGGCCTTCAAGAGGCTGTGGTGGCAAGAACTCAAATATGTTGCCAATGACAGAAGGAAACTTCTCCAAACTGAACTGCATTTCTCTTTTACATTCAGTTCTGTGTAAACAACCACAAAAATATCGGATACTCTCGGGGAAACTGAGTGCATTTTGAAACCATTTAGTTACAGCGTAAAACCTTTGGGCTTTTCTGTTTCAAGGTTATGTCAAAGTTTTTGGTGTGCAGTAATAATTGTTCTGCCTAATGATAGATTCTCCAACTTTTATCAAACAAGAAGCGGGTTCTTCATTGCTTTTTATTTCGTTACACAACTCAGAGGCTCAAAGAAGATAATTACAAACAATTCCTGAAGAATGGTTCAGTTAATGTTAATTTATACAACAAACTAATTACTACCAAATGGGAAGAATCACATGTGGAAGTCCCTGCTCCCACGCACACAACTAAACTAGCAGCCATCTGTCTAGGCTGGGGAGAGCGCGGGGACAGGAAGAGAAGACTAGGGAAAGGCAGGGCGTGGGCTTACCAGCTCCTCCTCCCTACAAACCTCAGGACCCAAGGACCATGCATGATAACTGTCTTCAGAAAATACAAATTATATATGCATATATGGAGGGAGAGAGAGAGAGATGAAGGGAAGGAGGGAAGGAGGGATGGTGGGAGAGAGAGAGGTTTCAATCAAAACATGTTTTACTACAACAGTCCCTGCAGGTAAAATCTGTCTTCTGTAAATAAACCAGTGTGCTCTGTATTTTGCTTGAGACATTACATGTAGTAAGCCATCTTTCTTCAACCATATACCATTTTACTATGTAAGGAAGCTTTGCAGAGTCTTTGTGAGGAATTCAGTTTCTGAATTCTAAGGGAGCTACATCCATGTGTCTGAAGCAATTAATAGAATAATTTCCTTGCATATTATGACTGTAGCTGGAGAGATACTTGCAAATTCTCATTATTGAAACAGTATCTATATTTTAACAAATAATGCTATCAATACTTTTGACGTTTAATCAGACCAGTTATATTAAATGAAACAACACCTGAATAATTCTTTTTCTTTAAACTCACAAGGTGAATCTTGATGTGCAAGCAATAATGACTTTACAATTGCGAAAAAAATCTAGATGAGCATATAATTCTTTCAAAATATATCTACTTTTATAAATTAAAACACTATCCATAGATGTTTTTCAGCTATCAAAATTCTGAATAGAGACATTAGTACTTGGTAAATGGCCTTTAGTGGAAAGTAAAATGAGAAACCTTGAGGAAAAAATATAACATTGATTTCCCCTAACATTAAACCCTCTGGGATTAAAAGTTGCTTACAGAAAACATGTTCCCATTTCAGTGAAATAGGTTCTCTTTCTCCACATATGCTGGTAGTTTAACCGATTCAGTGACAGAACCCCAAACAAACCTGGAACCAATGTAAGTAGTAAGTTCACCCCTTTGCCTAGAGATGCCCCATAATTAAGGGTTCTGATTTTTCAGTTAGAGAGTTCCCTGAGGAAATTAAGGAAAGACTGCACAACAAAACAGCGGGACCCCCAAAACTGGCAAGTGGGGGGACTGAAGAGTTTTTTACTTAATAAATTATTTCTTGATTTTATTTCATGAAAATCGACACAATTTCTACCTTTCTGTGAGGCTTTCCTGGATGTTCACATTTTCTTCATTTTTGTAAAGCAGGTTCTAAATTATTAAAAATATTTCACCCTCTGTACATCAACCTCTTTTCATATGCGAGTTCCACATGGAGTGGAAATGGAAAAGATTATTTTGGAACCTGTTCGTATTTTAAAGAAGGGAGGACTGCAGAGTGTATTGTTCTAAATGACAATGCTGTATTTTAGCGCTTTATATAACAAAGGAAGAAAGTGCATAATTTTCCTTTTCTCTGTTTCTTATTTTCAAAAGAGATCTTCCTTTGTAAGACCAGGCTGGCCTAGAATTAGCAACCCCTGTACCTCAGCTCACAAATGGAGGGATGTGTGGTGTGCATGACCAGGTCCCGCATTTTGAATATTGACTTATTAAAATGCTGTTGTAATATCTCCAGAACTTCATGACTGGAAAGACCTTGTGTTATGGCTCTTTCCTCTGAGTCAGGTAGGACCTGGTCATCATGGAGAAGAGGTTGCTGTGGCAACCAGCAGAGTACTTTTGTGCTGTAGGCACAGCAAGGAACTAAGCAAGACCTTACAGTGATAGCCGGGTCTACAGTGATGGTAGGCAGCCATTAGCCCTCCCCTGTGTGGGGATAATCAGCTCCTCACACGTGCTGGTCCTTGCAGCCTCTGGCTGTACATGGTCACTGGGAGGATGCTTCAGCGTTTAAGAGGCGGAGCGATGACCTAGGAGAGGTCTCAGTGAGGCGGCACACGTGAAGCTCTCATTCATACCGGGGTGGGGCTTTGCAGAGATGCAGGTGCACTCTATACTCCCATAAGGAATGCTTCAGCCACTTTCCTCTAAGCAGCCCCAGTTACCATTGGTTCACCAATGAATTCTGAACTTAGAGTTGCTTCTTTAGACTGTCAATGCCATGTCTGGAGTGAAAGGCTTTCCTTTATGCATCCCCATGAAAAATAACCCAACAGGAGTATATAATCCAGTAATCGTAATTTATTTAATTAATCAATTAATTTTATTTTACAGGTTTAAGTGTATTGCCTGCCTATAAGTAAGTGTACTGGTGTCTTGCAATGCCCTGGGAGGTCAGAAAAGAGTGTCAGATCCCCTGGAACTGGAGTTATAGATGGTTGTTAGCTGTCATGTGGGTGCTGGGAATTCTGTAAGAGCAGCTAGCACTCTTAACCACTGAGCCACCTTTCTAGCCCTGGAATTATTTAATTTTGAAATAAAAGAAAAAAAAGCACTCATCCAAGATCCCACACATAATAAAGGAAACACTTAAGTCTCAGAACTAAATATTTCCTCCATAAACTATTCATTAGGACCACAAGACCCAGGGCCTTGAGTCAGGACAGAAAAGGCTACTCTATCTTGCACTAACTTGTTCAGTTCAGTCACTGTGCTAGAAACTCTGGATACCAGTGACTGAGCCTCCAATCCTACTGTCCCAGACTGCCATCAACAGACTTGGTGTTTTGAAGGCCAGATTACAAATACACAGGCATAAAGACTTTATTACCCAACTCTGCCAACTTAGTATTCCATGAAAAACTAAAGAAAAGAGCAGGTCTGGGGTCCAATAAAACTTTATAGATACTAACTGAATGCCATGTTATTCATGAATCACAAAATAATATGTTGATCTTTAAAAAGAATTAAGAAATTTAAAAAGGGGCTGGAGAGCTAGCTCAGAGGATACAAGCACTGGCTGCTCTTGCAGAGGACCAGAGTTCAGTTTCCAGCACCCACATGGCATCTGACAACTGCAAGACACTTCAGTTCATGGGGATCCAACTGCCTCTCTAGCTTCCTGGGGCATTGCAGGACATGGGTGCACTTAAAAGCAAGCAAAACACTTATACACGCAAAATAAAATAAATAGAATTTTCAAACTTAAGAAAAGAAATAGAAGAAATAAAAGCTATTCTAGAAAAAAATAAAAGAGTAGATTGGGCCTGTGGACCCTGTGTTACAACTCTCAAGGGGGTCTAGTTTGGAAGAGGGGAACATACTTGAGATTTCCTAAGGGAAGGGGAGCAGAGGTTTAGGACGATCAGAAAACTGTTCATAGGGATGAAATCATAACTAACTATTGAAAAGAATGGCTGTCAGCAAGTTGTAAATTAAATTTAATGCAACTAGACAACTTACAAGCAAGAAAAGCTTGGTAGCCAGAGAAGGAAACAGGCAGTTAGGACTTGTTACAGCAGATATCGCACGGAGGGACTCAGGGTGTTGTCGGATACAGAAATAAAGCTGGGGACAGAATAGGAGCTCACTGGGCTGGAGTGAGAAAGGAGGTAAGCTGTGTAGGCTGGAGAGTTGAACAGGAAGTGACTCACAGAGTTGGAGACCTGGAAAGGAAGTGAGCTCACTGGGTTGGAGTGTTGGACAGGAAGTGAGCTCACCACAGCTGTAGGCTGACTATGTCTATTTTATAAAAAGTCCCTGGGAGATGAAGATACAGGTGAAGCTACCATATTCCATACTAACTGAGGCTGGTGTTGCACACTCAAGGAAAGGGCAAGTAGATAGGCGTCATGCCCTTCCACCTGCTTTTCCTGCCTATTCTTCAGGACCATATACATAGATACACTCTATGTTTTATGTTGTATATATTTTATATTTAAAATATGTTATAAATATATATTACATATATAAATTCTGCACTTTATTGTCATTCAGGATGAGACCTGAGCATGTCAGAATAAAAATTAATTTTTGTCCTATCTGTACTTATAATATGTATGTGGGGTGTGTGTGTGTAAAAAGTTTTCATTAACACTGAGGTTACAGTTACAGAGCAAACAACTTCAAGTTACAGAGTAGACACTTTCAGGAATAGCTTAGTGTTCATAGTTTTGATTGTGGATTAGCATATGCGACAAATATAAGTATTTTATAGTTCCCAGAGTAAGATTTATGTGATTAGCTATCACCTACTGTTATCAGCCCCATGACCTGTTTCAACCTTTCTAACAGCTGGTACTAAACCCAAAGTTCAAGGGTAATATATACCATCCTACACAATTCTAGTAGGTGAGGGAAAACAATGGATACATGGAAAATAAAAATTACCCCTAGTCTAAGGTAAAACACAGAAGAGAAAGAATTTACAATATTTTTCAGCTCCAAATTTTCCTCAGGCATCTGGGGCGAAGCAGAAATCAATTGGCTGAAAATGCCTAATGAAGATGGGTGATGATGGGTGAGAGTGCATTAGAGGAAGGTGTTTCATGGAGGGACAGAACCAGCATCACTGTAAGTAGCTGTGTCAAGGAGAGAGCCTGCAGCACTGGAAGTCACTGTGTCTCAGAGATGGAACCAGAGCGTTATAAGAACTTTATCATGGAGGGATTAAAACAGAAGCATGTGTCATGGAGGGAGAGATCCAGCGTTGTTCTAAGTAGGTGTGTCAAGGAAAAAACCAGCAGTGTTATAAGCAGTTGTATGTGGAGGTGTGGACTCAGGGACTACTGTACCCACTTTTATACAAGCACCTGGACTGCACAACCACTGGTAGCTCATACCGTCTCCAGAGTTGAACCACAAATACCTACTCGTAGGTATATGGTAATCCAGTGAAGGAAGGCAGTCGAATGCATTGATTAGACATCAGGTGTGAGCCCTTCCGTCCCCATACAGAGCCCCTCTACCTCCTAGCCCACTTCCTTTCACCAGGATCTGACAAGGTTTGTCTTTCCCCCCAAAGGCTCTAAGCAACTTGAAGACAAGGGCTATACCCTTCATTTCTGCCTCCTCATTAATCCACAAAACAAATAGCATATAAAAAGATCACATTCATATTTTCTGTCAAAATGAAAGGATATGTGAACAGGGAACCCAAAAGTAATAGTTATAAAAAGAATGGTCCCAAATATACCTCAAGCATTGAAAAAGAACATGAACAATGTCAAAAGAAGCAAAAGATAATAGAAAAAGCAAAATACAGAGCCTGCATCAAGGTTCAAATTCTGTACACCTCCTTCTAACAGAAACTGGCAGAGAATCAACATGCGGGGGCTGAGAAGACTGCTCCGTGGGTTAAGGCACCACCCAGCCTGAGAACCTGAGTTCAGTTCCTGGGACCCACACAATGAGAGGAAAGAAACAACTTGTATATGTTATCCTCTGAGCTCTGTATTCACTCTGTGAAACCCACACCCCCAAACACATAAAATAAATACTGCAACTAAATAGAAATTCAACAGGAGATGTGTTCCTAAAATCTAGTGTAACATTAGCATTTTCATCGTGTGTGTGTGTATGTGTGTGTGTGTGTGTGTGTGTGTGTGTAAGAGCATAATCCTGCTATAATAAACACACGTGCTTAATAAAGGCGCACCTTCCCAGCTACAGCTCTCATCAGTATCCCTGAAAGAAGTCTCACACTGATCCCACACTTGTGTGTGGGGAGGAGAAGACCTGAAAACAGATTTGGATCAGGCTCAGTAGTTCAGCAAACAGCACCTTCGGCTCAAGAACAAATCACGGTTTCTCAAAAGGTGAGAAAAAATGTTAGCTGAGCCTTACCTTATCGTCACTTCCGATCCAAATTTGCGTATGAACATTATGCTATGTTGCAATTCTGGTTCCTTCACTGTCCATTTCAAATCATATAGATGGAAGAATCATGTTTCATAACTGCCTACATTTGCCAGACAGATAATGGCGGCAATCTCAAAAACCAAAGCTTTTAAGTGGAGGAGGCAGAAGAAAAGAAAAAAATCACATAGAAACATATTTCACAAAGACAAAAGGATAAAGTTCAGGCGAAGTTCTCACCCGCTTCAGAACTGTCAAACAGCTTCTATTGACCAAGAATAGCACACAGTAAACACGCCAAACAAAAGGAATGATGAAAGATGTATTTACTTGTTCAGGGCCTTGATTTTTCTTTCTATTTTGTATACACCCACACGGAAGAGTCTGCATTGTGTTAATAAATAACCACAGCAGCCCGCGTGAGCCGGGGGAGGGCCCGAGGAGCAGACTGCCAGGTACCAGACAGTTGCCAGTTGCTTAGTACCTTGGATATGGCTCCCACACGTGAGTCACATGCCCAAGTAGAAGACAGAATTTGGGTTCATGGTTGGATGGGTCCTTACAAGTTATAATTCAATGGGAAGAAGAGAGGAAAAGTTGGGAAACAATAGAGTATTTCGAAAAAATTATCCCTTTGGGTTTTAAGGAACAAGTGCCCTTTGAAAAGTCTGTCTTGCTAGAGTAATCTTTCAGCAGATAATATCCAGTATTTAGCTGGAAATTTACTATAACAGGAAACTAATGTAGAAATGTTTATTACATTGTTTTTCAAACTGTTTCCAATGCTAACTGGTTTGTTTCATGTGTGTATGTGTGTGTGTCACATATATGCATATGATTAATGTGAAGAAAACTACTGTGTTCTGTTATCCTGGGACGTTCTTTGTGTTTTCAGTTTGTTTCCAAATTTCTCGTGGTCTAAGTCTAACAGAAATCAACGCTGAAGGAGTTAGGGCATCCCGAATTACGACCTGGGAAACAATTAGGTGAAAACCAGATGAGTGTCGCCTCTCAAGTCCAAGGTAGACAAGTCGTACACTCACCCTGAATTTCAACCAAGACATTCCCTTAAGTCTCCAAAGTTTGTGGTCCACACACAAGAGTGCAGAGTACAAGCTGGTGTCCGACTCAATCAGCAGTGAGATGTGCCATCTTAATCAAAGCAAAATGCCCAGGTCATATGCTCATTCTGTTCTGCCCCGGCCTCTCTGCTCCCTCATGACACTGGCCATATTTCCCCTCCACATCAAGGACAGCACACAAGGCACCCCGGGAGCCCTTGAGGGCTCAGGACTCTGGGAGCAGGTGGTGGAGGCAGCTCTGAGTGGTGCTGTCCGTGCCTCCTCCATAAGCAAGTCCTATTAGAAAAAAAAGACCAAGCATCCACTAGAACAAAACCAACCAGGCCTATTTAATTAGGGCAAATACTTGATATCCACTTCTCCTTGTTAAACACACAGCCACACAGGCCTGGGAGGTCTGATTAATTTTAATATGCACGATCCTGACAAGTGCCTGGGGGTAAGGGAGTGTAAAACACACAGTGCGAAAACACAAACTTCTCAGCCAGGCTGGAGTGAGTTTCAGGAAGAGGCTATAATATGCCCAGATTAGAGAGCGGTTATTCAGCAGGGGCTGTGCCCGCCTTGTGACAGAGGACAGACCTCCGAAACAGGTGCCTGGCTCTTTACTCTTGAATAAATGATATCCCCCAAATCCATGATGACAGAGAACAGAGGCTGGTGCAATCCCCTTGGGTTTATTCATAAATATGAGGCCAGGGTGAGCATGTGAGACCTATACATTGAACCTGAAAGTTTGGGACTGACATATTTCATTAAAGAGAGGGAAAAGAGGTATCCCATTTACCTGAAAATATTAAAAGTATTTGGGTCAAGAGGTGTGGAATTTGATTCATGAAATCCTCTCTATAGACAAATGTGCATGAGCAAGAGTCAACACTTGAGACTCAAATCCATTATCTTTCATATTAAGACACAGATAGTCAGCCTAAAAGCAGATCCTAGCTCGATTACTCCCAGAAGGATGCAAAGATTGAGCACATAATCCTCAATGTGGTCATTTTTCTTAACCAAAGTGCACGTTCAAATTGACCATGGAGTGGGAAGCCATGCTGGCTAATTGGTTGTCTGTATGGGCAAGCCGGGATTGTGGCTCAAAGCCTCACTCTGTCAAGATTTGTGTGGACAATCCCTGAGCCTTCATGATCCAAACTGGGGACCTTTCAAGAGCAAAAGGAATTAACTTTTCTGTAACACTTAATGAAATGCACACAATTGGAATAAACCACAGCCATAAACAACACTTGAGGAGGCAATGATGGTAAACAAGTTTCACTTCAGAGTCGAAAATTCAGAAAGCTTCAACCTCAGCTTAATCTGAAGTTAAAACACTTCCTGAAGAAACAAACTCTCCAGCATCTGAGCCGCATCTTCTCGTCCTGACCTTTGAAAAATAAACGTTCTCCTTTTTTGTCGTTGCATAAGTGTCGATTTCCATATAGGGGTGCCTTTGAAAAGGGGTGCCTGGGGGTTAGAGCCTAGCTTGCTCAACAAGAAGAGAGACATTTCACAGTGACAGACGGTACAGTTGAACATACATAGCCACAATGCGTTAGGAGTAGCCTCAGCCAGCAGCAGGAGTGTGAGGAACAAAACTTAAAAGAGCTCAATTGAAAAGTCCCCTTGTTTGTCCTTCACAGGAACAGGACTCACAAATCCTCTTAAGCGCTTACTTTGTCAAAGGGACAGTGAGCAGGCCAACAAAGGCACCTCAAACCTCCTCCAATTAGAGCATCTTTAGGCTGTCCCCTGATGTGCTCACTTTTTTTTTTCCACCTCATCAAATGAGATGTTAAAACAAGAGTGAGTTTCAAAATGCCCCATTCTCTGCCCAGTGAGTGGGAAGCTTTGGTTTCTTTTTTCTTTTCTTTTTTTTTTTTCTTTCTGGATTTAGGAAAGCCTATCTTTACTGTTTACCCCATAACAACAGTTAGAAAGCTGGTGTATTAGAGGGGATTCTGAAGCTCTATCAGAACTTGTCTATTAAAACAATAAGGCTTGATTTAATTTCTAAGGGGCTACTCCACAGCAGACATTAAATGGCAAAAGAGTGGGCACTGGATAAGAACAGTTCTGGGGCTGTTCATAAGGCCAAATATCACACAAGTACATCAAGTACAGTAGCCTGCATTCATGAATAAACATATTTATAATATATAACATGTTATAAATATATGTATATATAAACAACCAGGGTTAAACATAAATATTGTCCAATCCAATCACGAGTGGTAAATTGAAGTTTTTTGGCATCTTAACCACTAAGGATCTACATTGCACTGCGACAGAAAAAAATGAGAAAACAACTGTCTTCACTCAGATACAGTGTACCAGTAACTCAAGGTAGAGGCTGGCGCCTTGAGGTCTGTATGGACTGTGTTTCTCCAAGTTCATGCCATCATTCTACTGATTCTTATGAGAACTCTCTGTGGAGTCATTGCAAAAGGGCAAAAACTGCTTCCTGTAAGGTGACCTTGGAGGAATCTGGGAATACACTGTGTCCTTAGGGTCTTATAAAATTGGGAGGCGCCATGCTTAGCGTCCATTGTCAACTTGATGCACCACAATGGGCAAGAAGGAACCTCAATTGTGGAATTTCCTCTACGGGACTGGCCTATGGGCATGTATGTGAGGCATTTTCTTGATTGTTAAGTGATGTAGAAGGGCCCAGGCCTCTGTGGGTGGTGCCGCCCCTGGGCAGGTGGATGTAGGTTGTCTATGAAAGCAGGCTGAGCACAGGTCAAAGGAGAAGGTCAGGAAGCAGCATTGCTCTGTGGCCCCTGCTTTGATTCCTGCCTCCAGGATCCTGCCCGACTCCCCTCAAAAATGGACTGTCGCTCAGCTGCAAGACTCTACGCATCCTTTCCTCCCTGAGTTGGTTTTTGGACAGAGTGTTCAATCAGAGCAATAGAAAACAAACAGAAATAGGAGCCAAGATTTTCTGAAGAAGTTTAAGGAAAATGTTCCAGTTGTATAAATCAACATACAGCTGGATTCTACCAGAGACAAAAATGTCACACACGAACTCAGTTTCCCCCACACAGGAGCACACTCACCACAGCAAAACAATCCAGGAGACGTGGGAGTCACAGTCTGAGGAGGAGGAACACAGAGAGATACAGACACTAAATAAAACCAAGCATATGGTGGAACTGAGAGAAACACACACACACACACACACACACACACACACACATGCACGAACACACATGCACAGGAACACACACACAGGAACACACAGGCATGCTCCTGCACATAGAAAGAGTACAAAGAAAAGATAGAAGGCAGAAATGAATATGAGAAGGGGACGTTTTAGGCAATTCTGTATCTTTGGGTCTTAATATGTGTCGTTAGTCAATATTTCCATTTACTGGGGAAATTCAGACAATCTGGAGATTGAATGTTACACCCTGTCACTTTCCCACAGGTCACAGTTCATCACTCCATCCATTATCAATTTAGAGAAGTTTTCTTTCCATTTGTAAAGTCATACTTCAAGTAAGAAATGGGCCGACTACATAATTATTGGAGGGTGGTGTGATGTATGACTAGATATCAAAACCATGACCTGTTTATGGATTTGCTGGGTTTTGCATTTGCTGTTGCTAACGTCGGTTCTGAGCCCTCAATTTCCCAAATTCTTATTTCTCTGAATCAGAATTTTTTCTCAGCGCTCCATGGATGCTGGGAAGGAAGTACTGGAAAATGTTTCCAGTGCAGCAGAGGAGCATATTTCCTTAATTAATTTATTTATTATTTTATTTTATGTATAAGTGTCTACTACCTGCATGTATGTACAAGCACTCATGTTGTGTGGAATGCTCATGGAGGTCAGAAGAGGGTGTCAGATTCACTGGAACTGGGTTTCGGATGGCTGTCAGCTGCCATGTGGGTGCTGGGAATTGAACCTGGGTCCTCTGCAAGAGCAGCCAGTGCTCTAACCACTGAGTCATCTCTCCAGCCCCCAAGGAGCACATTTATTAATGAACTGAGATGCAGTACAGAAGATGAGTGGAATATTTGCAAGCTGACTGTAATTTACACAGTACTGTGACAGCCACTACCTCATTTGGTTCCTCCAATTACCCTCTCAGGAAAGTAGGGCAGCAGGCATTGTACTGGAAGGGCAGACAGTGAGTGCATTAGCACAGTTATCATAATAAATCAAACCAAGGAAATACAATGTCTCACAATGTAGATGCTCAGTTTTAGGTGTAGATACCCTAGTTAAAATCACAACATTCACATCTTCAAAAAGTTGCAAAATTCAAGAATGAAAAATGGATAAAATTACATGGTAAAATAATGCTAAATGTTTGTAAATTATCCTCCCCCAAATGGGTCAGAGGATATATGTATGGCTTAGTTATAAGAGGCTGAAAGTGTCAGAATTAAAGCATCCAGCACCAAGCATTCAGTTCAGTTGCCCAATCTGCACTGTGGTTTCACTCAAAGGTTTGACAAACCTACTTATTATTTCTTAAAGATGGGCAAATGTACATGTCTTCTATCACTATGCTAACAATTTGTTTATGTTTGAGAACGCCTTCATTTGGTTTGAAAGTACTGTTGCCCTCACAAGAACAAGTCGGAGTCCTTAGAACACTGGAAAGAACATGGAGAGTGTAGAAAAGAACAGGCTCTCCCAGTCTTTCCAACTCCTGGACAAACTAGGGAGAGGGACTGGGAGTTTGTGGAAGGGAAAGGCCGGCCAGCAACATAACACGCTGCCCAAATCCTGAGCCACCTGAACAACACAAACTCTTTGTCTCTTGTCAGCACTATTTACCTAGAAAATATAACTGTTTCCTATTGTGCTGAAACACTATTAAGGAACCAAGTTCTAGGGGCTGGAGAGACGGCTCAGCGGTTAAGGGCACTACCTGCTCTTGCGGAAGACCCGGTTCAAAATCCAGCACCCAAATGGTGGCTAACAACCACCCATAACTCCAGTTCCAGAGGCTCTGAAGTCCTCTTCTGTCCTCTGTACATATTACACTACACAAGTAATATGTTATATATTATATATATGCAGGCAATACACTCATACATATGAAATAAAAATAAATAGATCAAAAAAGAAAAAGAAAAAGAAACAAGTTCTGTAGAGTATCTGGCTGTGGCTTGGTGACAGAGCACTTACTTAGCATGCATGAGGCCCTAGGGTCAAGTCCCAATATTAAAAAAAAAAAAAATATCTATATCTATATCTATCTATCTATCTATCTATCTATATATATATATATATACACACACACACACACATATATACACACACATATATATGTCTCAGGTTTAAATTCTGGAAAAATGCTCATACATCATCGCACTTCACTCCTAACTATCCACATAGCAGTGTGGTAGAGGGATCATCTATGGTTGGTGATCCATAGATTACAGTTCTTAAGGGAAATTTGTTACACGCAGATCATTTGAAAAATTGAAATGAATAAAGAGCTTCCGTTAGCAGGGCCTGCATGTCTTAGTACTGTATCCTGGGTCTCACAACCTGGCTTACGATTAGGAAACACTTTAACCCCTAGGTCACAGAAAGAACAGACAGTGATCTCAAAGACAATAATGTTGGGCAGGGAGACACAGAGACAGGTGAGCCTGAGAAACGAGGGAAAGGGAAGCTTGAGATTCGGGGAGTGAAAGAGGAGCGTGGGAAGGACGGGAAAAGCCAAATGAAATGAATCAGACTTCAGGGCAGTGTGAGAGAAGTGTCCAGCATTCGAGTGAGGCTAACTGCCACCCATAGTCAAGATTGAAGAGCACCAGCCATGTCCCTAGGGTAGAGACCCGAAAGTCCTCCGATGGCAAGGTACAGAGAGGATGCTGGCCACAGGGGAAGACAGAGAAGCCAGAAGGTCGGCAACGAGGGCTACTTTCTACCAGGGCTTTGAGCGCAAGTGTTGAGTCCTAAAACTAGAAAACGGAGTCAAGCAGCAAAACAAGAAAGGGGGTTGGTATTTGGAGGGAGGAAGGGGACCAGCAGGGGGTGGACAGCAGGATGAAGGCAGAGAGCGCCGAGGGAACAGGAACAAGGCATAAGGCCAGCAATAGGGCTCAGCAGTTAAGGGAGCTTGCTGCCAAGCCTGAAAACCTGAGTTCAAACATGGGACCAAGGCCGTGAAAGGAGAGGAGTACTCCAAGTTGTCTCCTGACCTCCACATGCCTCTGCAGTGCTGTGCACGTCGCCCCCACACGAACACACACACAAACACACACACACACACACACACGCACGCACGCACACATGCATGCCTGAGTGCAAATAAATGTAATAAGGTTTTAAAAATAACAAAGCATATGTATTTTTTATGAAAATGTGACATTGACACATTGACACTTCGTATGCTAACCCAAACTATTCATAGAACAAGAATAACTCACGGGGCAGATAATTAAAACGGGCAATTGTATTTAAGGCAGGAAAACCTAATATGAAAAGGTACAGAAATATAGCTTTGGGGATGGCTCAGTGGATAAAGCACTTGCTATAGAAGCATGAAGAACTGAGTTAGGGTCCTGGAACCCACATAACACAGCATGAACAAATAAACACACACACACACACACACACACACACACACACACACACACGAGAGAGAGAGAGAGACCAGAGAGACAGAGACCAGAGAGACAGAGAGAGAGAGCTGCAAAGATACACTGTGGTACTAAAACACTGGTGACACGGCAGGAAGACTGAAGGCCGAAGGGTGCTGGGAGGCAGCGGGCACTGCAGGCTGTGGAGGCTACTGCACGGCCTTGCGTCCATTGACAGGGAGCTACACGACGAGCAGAGCTTTCGCTCCAATTCAGGATCTTCCCTACAGTGAGAACAGGGTCCAGCTACAAAGCTTATTTTTCAAACAAGAAAAATATCAACTTTGGAGTTTGAATTTTATGTATGCATTTATGCACTTATGAATTTATTTGTTTATTTATTTAGGAACACATGGTATGTATGGGGAGGTCAGAGGAAACTGGTGGCTCCCTCCTTCCACCATGTGAATCCCAGAGTTACCTCAGCTCCTCAAATTTGGCCTCAAGCGCCTGTACCCGCTGAACCATCTCACCAGTCCATCTTGAGAGGGCTCTGAGGATTGAGTGAAGAGGAGCCTGCCTAACATTAACAGAAGCATCAGACATTCTTGAAGGCCTCTCCTCTGATTTACCCAGGTCAACAACGGAGAAGTAACACTGAAGGAGATTAAACACTTTTCAAAAAACATTTTGAGCAATTAGTTGGCTTACGTCACCCTTAAATAGCATCAGTGGAAACGAATCAGACAAATAAATGACTCAGAACACAGCACCATATTAGAACAAACGTAATGGTGAAAGTAAACCTAATAGTGAAAGCAAGTTCGTGTGTGTGCGTGTGTGTGTGTGTGTGTGTGTGTGCGTGTCTGTGTGTGTGTGTGTTAATACCTGTACATGTGTGTAGAAATTACACAGTAACCTGCCTTGGCTATCTTTTCTTAAGAAAGACTAGTCAAGAAGACTAACTGATTCAGAAAACTCGTGACCACATACACACAGCTGTAACAGAAGGGCCAGATACACAAAACTATCAGTTTACTATGAACTTTAGTAGCGCATATAATTTAAAATAGGAATCGACAGTGGGAGCTGCTGAAATGGCTCAGTGGGTAAGGGTGCTTGCTGCTAAGCTGAAGGAGGGCCTGAGTTTGATTTCTGAAAGCCAAATCGTGGAAGAATAGAAGCAACTTCTGGCTTGTCCTCTGATCATCACACTTGTGCCCATGCGTGTGCAAACACCAACCTACAACTAAACATGATGCAATGATTTTTTTTCAAAACAAAGCACTCTGATTTGTCAGCTCTTGGGGACATTCTACATATATTGTCACATTGTTCATGAAAATTTCTTCCTTTCTGATCGGTACTCTCTGTATTTCCTTTCTTGCCTTACTTTACCAGCCACGACTTTGATTACAATGTGGAATAGAATAATAGAGAACACCTTTGTCTTTTTTCTGATGCTAGAGAGAAAACATGAAGTGTTTCACCAATAAGCACAACGGAAGCTGTAGGTTTTGTGCAGATGATCTTTATCAAGTCGAGGAAACCCTCTTCTTAGTCTGCTGAATTTTATCAAAAATGGGTATTTTATCAAATGGTTATTTTTTTGTTTTTGTTTTTTGGTTGTTGGTTTTTTGTGGTCTTTTTGAGACAGGGTCTCCCTGTAGCCTCAGCTAGCCCGGAACTTACTACGTAGACCAGGCTGGCCTCGAACTCACAGAGATCCGCCTGCCTCTGCCTCCCAAGTGCTGGGATTAAAGGCGAGCGCCACCACGCCCGGCTATAAAAAAAAAACAATAAGTAAGGATGTTCATGAACAGATCTTTTTGTGCAATGACGGACAAAATCTCTGAAAGAGATAAACAAGACACACAAAATAAATAGTTATGCCTTCCTCCAAAGATAAGTTTAAAATTACTTTAGGGGCTGGAGAGATGGCTCAACAGGTTGAGAGCACTGACTGCTCTTGCAGAGGACCCGGGTTTGATTCCCAGCACCCACATGGCGGCTACAAACTGTCCTTAACTCCAGCTCCAGGGGACTCCATGATCTCTTCTGACCTCCG